>NW_016814565.1:1011553-1019697 GCF_001698545.2 Rhinopithecus bieti
ACTCCAGCCTGGGCGACAGAGCGAGACTCCATCTCAAAATAAATAAATAAATAAATAAATAAATAAATAAATAAATAAATAAATACAAGGTCTCACTCTGTTGCCCAGGCTAGAGTGCTGTGACATGATCACAGCTCACTGCAACCTCAACCTCCCAGGCTCAAGCAGTCCTTTCACCTCAGCCTCCTAAGTAGCTGGGACTACAGGTGCTTGCCACCACACCTAGCTAATTTTTAAATTTTCTTTGTAGAGACGGGGTCTCACTATGTTGCCCAGGCTAGTGTTGAACTCCTGGATTCAAGTGATCCTCCTGCCTTGGCGTCCCAAAGTGCTGGGATTACACGTAAGGGATTACACTGCACCCAGCTGACAAGAGGACATCTTAATAGCCAGAATATTCCTTTGGTTTAGAGATTATTATCTCCCTGGAGCCAGGCAAGGGGCACACCTTTCTTTAAAATGTGTAAAGTTTAAATAACTATATTAGTTTGCTAGAGTTGCTTGTAATAAACTACCACAAACTCAGTGGCTTGAACAATACAAATTTATTGGCTCACTATTCTGCAGACTAGAAGTCCGAATTTAGAGTTGCTTCCTTCTGAAGGCTGTAAGAAGAATCTGTTACATGTGTCTTTCCTAGTTTCTGGTGGTTTGCTGTCAATCTTTGGCATTCCTTGGCTTGTAGACCTTGGCCTTCTTTGTGTACGTTTCTGTGTCCAAATTCCCCCTTTTATAAGGACACAAATCATATTGGGTTATGGACCTACCCTATTCCATTATGACCTTAACTAATTACATCTGCAGTGACCTTATTTCCAAATAAGATCATATTCTGAGATATTAGGGATTAGGATTTCAACATACAGTATTTTTTTCTTTTTTCTTTTCCTTTTTTTTTTTTTTTTTTTTTTTGAGACAGAGTCTGGCTCTGTTGCCAGGCTGGAGTGCAGTGGCATGACCTCGGCTCACTGCAGCCTCCACCTCCCAGGCTCAAGCGATCCTCCCACCTCAGCCTCCTGAGTAGCTGGGACTACAGGTGCATGCCACCATACCCAGTTAACTTTATGTATTTTTTGTAGAGATGGGGTTTTACCATGTTGCCCAGCATGTTCCCCAATTTCTGAGCTCAAACAATCTGCCTACCTGGGCTTCCAAAGTGCTGGGATTACAGGCATGAGCCACTGTGCCTCGCCCAATATGCAAAGTTTTAGGAGACCCGGTTCAATCCATAGCAATACCCCAGACCTGCTGAGCTAACCTTTACTGCACAGAGGGTATCCTCAGCATCACCCCTGTTAGTACAGGCAAACTTTGTTCCTTCAGATGACTTATTGGATGGTGTGATGGCTTCCACCTGTAACCCCAGCACTTTGAGAGGCTGAGGCAGAAGGATTGCCTGAGGATAGGAGTCCAAGACCAGCCTGGGCAACATAGCGAGGTCCTGTCTCTATAAAAGAAAAAAAAGTGACTTGTCATACCTGATTAACCATCATTCTCAAATATAACACTTCAGATAAGTCTTTGGTTGCATAATGGATTTTTTCAGTTATATTCTAGTAGGAAAGGGAACATACTCTTATTGAACCTTTGTAAATAATCATATTACTAATAAAGGAAGGGAGACTCAGTAAGAGATGAAATTCTGGACATCAGTGAGAATCAGGTATCATTTTTAATTAGTTCCTTTTAGTTTACCAAAGCAGAGTTTATGAAATTGTGGATTAGATAACTTTAGAAAGGAAAAATGAGCACAAAATCAAAATTAAACATGCAAACATGTAACCATAATAAAATTTTCTTCATCAGTGCATTCTTTCTTACGTGATGAATTCTTATTCTGCTGGACCTTGGGTTAGCAGTTTCATGAAATGTCTGCTTCTCAACTAACAAAAAAGATTATGAGAAATCCTAATGCATTTCACTGCTACATTTTGAAAGTTACATAAGAGAGATCTCTTCAGAACCCTATACCTAAGTGTCTTTTCTTTGATACATACATTGTTTCACATACCTGATGGAATCCTTTTAACAAGGCTCTGAAACTCTATTGCTGAAAACACAAACTGGTCTGTAGCTTGTAGGAGAGTCTTCGGGCAAGCATCAGAGCAGACAAAAACTACTAATAGGTAACAGAGGCTTAAAATAACTGTGGCTAGTTTATTACTGATAATTATCAAATGATATGATCTGATGAAGATTCATAGTAAGAATAATAATGTTTCCAAAGATGATGATTAGGCCTATTTTCAAGGAACTCAGTGACTCTTACGTCTGATATGTAAATATAGCTGAATATAATCATTTATAGACAAAAACGAAATCTTGAGATACAGCATTATCTTGAGATCTAATATACCAGGTATACACAAGAATATCAAAAGATCCAGCAAGTCTGGGATCAAGCCTAGATATATTTTTATTATTTTATTTTATTTTATTTTTATAAAACTCCGTAGGAGCCGGGAGCAGTGGCTCATGCCTGTAATCCCAGCATTTTGGGAGGCCGAGATGGGTGGATCACTAGAGGTCAGGAGTTTGAGACCAACATGGTGAAACCCTGTCTCTACTAAAAATACAAAAATTAGCCGGGCATGGTGGCGCACACCTGTAGTCCCAGCTACTCGTTGGGGCTGAGACAGGAGAATCACTTGAACCCGGGAGGAGGAGGTTGCAGTGAGCTGAGATTGCGCCATTGCACTTTATCCTGGGCGACAAGAGTGAAACTCCATCACAAAAAAAAAAACAACTCCATGGGTAAGCCTGAAGAACATCCCCTTTTGAGAACTGGCATAGAATATGTGAATTAGAAACAATAAGGTTAGAGAACCACTGGCATAAGTGAGAATTAGAGCAGTAACGTTGTGCCAGAAAACATTTTAAATAATAACTGAAATTAGAACTGGATAGCACTATACTCTTTTTTTTTTTTTTTTTTAATTGAGGCGGAGTGTCACTCTTTTGCGCAGGCTGGAATACAGTGGCACGATCTTGCCTCAGTGCAGCTTCCGCCTCCCGGGTTCAAGCAATTCTCCTGCCTCAGCCTCCTGAGTAGCTGGAATTAGAAGCAGCGCCACCACACCCAGCTAATTTTTTGTATTTTCAGTAGAGATGGGGTTTCACCATTTTGGCCAGGCTGGTCTCAAACCCCTGACCTCAGGTGATCTACCTGCCTTGGCTTCCCAAAATGCTGGGATTACAGGCATGAGCCACCATGCCTGGCCTGTGTGATTTTTAATTGTATTATTATTTATTGGGAGCTTTTGGGGTTTCTTAAAAAAATATTTTCCAGTGGAGTGCAGTGGCTCACGCCTGTAATCCCAGCACTTTGGGAGGCTGATGCGAGTGGATCATGAGGTGAAGAGATCAAGACCATCCTGGCCAACATGGTGGAATCCCCGTCTCTACCAAAAATACAAAAATTAGCTAGGCGTGGTGCCGCACACCTATAGTCCCAGCTACTCGAGAGGCTGAGGCAGGAGAATTGCTTGAACCTGGGAGGCAGAAGTTGCAGTGAGCCGAGATCACGCCACTGCACTCCAGCCTGGCGACAGAGCGAGACTTCATCTCAGAAACAAAGAAAAGTATTTTCTATCCATGGTTGGTTGAATCTGCAAATATGGAACCTATAGATACGGAGGGCTGACTATGTTTCTTCTGCCTCTTACAAGAGCACAAGTCATGGTGGATTAGGGCCTAATTTCCAAAAAGAGGAAATTTATGTTACTAAGAAACCTGCAAAAATTATTACCCTCTTTAGTATCAAAGAAATGCAAATTTGAAAAGCAAGAAGATAGTAAATAAAATAAATAAAGCCTAATTTTAATAACCACCTCTTTAATGCCCTTATCTCTAAATACAGTCACATTCTGAGGTACTCAGGGTTAAAGCTTCAGATCTATTTCGGTGGAGGATACAGTTCAGCTCATCACAGGAAGGCAAAAATCAAATAAGTATGAGAGGAAATGTGGATACTTCATTAAGATATAATCATAGGTGCTTGAGAAATAATAGTTACCTATTTTACTAAAGTGACATAAATATAGATGATAATATGATTGAAAAGAATTTTAGCTGTTTTGTAAGTCAGGAGCCTTTGTTCTTTTTTCCTCTTAAATTTAAAGAACAATAAAATCAACATAAAGCATAGAATATTATTTTAATAAAACAGATTATTTGCTATCTAGCAGATTACACAAAAAGTAAAGAGGAACATTTTTATCATAGGTATTTATCAGTAAACCAAGGGAGCAGGTCCTTCAAAATGGAGTGAACTTTGCTAAGATGTTAACCATTTTATAGCTTCTTTCAGACTCAGGTATAAACTGAGGAAAATAAAATTCATTTCCCCACTTGTATCTTTAGTTGTGCTCTTTAATATTCTGGAACAAACTGACATTTTACTTGAGTTCAGTATTTCTGTCTCACAGGGTTCTTGAAGTCAAAATGATTTTCTTTTTGTTTTGAGATGGAGTCTTGCTCTGTTACCCAAGCTGGAGTGCAGTGGAGCAATCTCAGCTGACTGCAAGCTCTGCCTCCTGGGCTCATGCCATTCTCCTGCCTCAGCCTCCTGAATACCTGGGACTACAGGCACCTGCCACCATGCCCAGCTAATTTTTTTTTTTTTTTTTTTTTGTTTTTAGTAGAGATGGGGTTTCACTGTATGTCTCAATCTCCTGACCTCGTGATCCACCCGCCTTGGGCTCCCAAATTGCTGGGATTACAGGCGTGAGCCACCGTGCCTGGCCAGTCAAAATGATTTTCATATTAATACTAAGATGTTTTCTATGCTAAATGTAGTGCATTCAATATTGTTCATCTTCAAATAAAAAAGTATTTTTTAAGTTTCTCAATTTTAAGTTCTAATACGTTAAGTATTAATGATTTTAACCCATGTAAACAAAGCCCTTTGGAGTCCTGAGTAAGTGCTAAGAGTGGAAAGGGACCCCCAGACCATCAAAACTACTCGTTTTCCTTGTTAAACAAAAGCACATACACAATTATATCTCTATCAGTGTTTTGCTTCTAAATAGGCGTACAATTTACAGAATTGTAAATAGCTCAAAGACAGTGAAAGGTGGAGATCATCCTAAACAGTGCACTAATCAAGACTCTGTTTTTTGTGGGGTGGGGTGTTCTATTTCAAGGTCTTCAAAATTTCCCTGACAATGTATTTTGTAAAGAAGAAGAAGAAAGCTGTCCAGCCTGGATTGCAGCGACGTGATCACAGCTCACTCCACCCTCAACCTCTTGGACTCAGACTACAGGCATGCGCCACCACGCCTAATTAGTTTTTAATTTTCCTTTTGCAGAGATGAGGACTTGCCATGTTGTCCAGGCTGGTCCTGAACTCCTGGGCTCAAGTGATCCTCCTACCTTGGCTTCCCAAAGTGCTGGGATTATAGGTATGAGCTACTGTGCCCAGCGGAGAGGAATTTTAAGGACACTTTCAGATAGAGAAAAAGTGGCAAAATTGTTTAGAGTGTGTATTACAGGTAGAAGATATGATGCCTATTCATACACATTGAAACAAGGCATCACTATTCTTTAGATAAGGGGGGAAAATTACTTGACACTTGAAAATTGGGGACAAAAAGATCAGTTTAGATCCTAATGTCACAATATGTACTAAGATAAACTATAAATGAATTAAAGAGTAAAAGCTTCTTAAGAAAATATGAGTTGAGGATGGGAAAAGCCTTTCTCAGCATGTATGCTATGAAAGTTATAAAGAATTAGATAAATTTGTTTAAATGGAAAAGTAAATGCTCTGTGAGTCAAAATTAAGCAAATAATTATTTGGAAAAAAATGTTTGTAACAATTACAACCTAAGGTTAATATCCTGAATATCTAAAGTGCTCATATATATTAATGAAAAAAAAATAAGACATCTAATAGATAAGTAAGACAAACACATAAAATAAAGGAAATGGAATTTCCTAAAAGAAGAAATTTATATTACTAAGAAGCATGCAAAAATTATTACCTTCTTTAGTATCAAAGATATGCAAATTTGAAAAGCAGGAGGATATTAAATAATTGTAAAAGATCAAGCATTAATCCTTTCTTTCCTGTTATAAGGTAACTATATAATAGGGAAAAACTAATGCTTCAGCTACAACATGAAGTAATCTTAACACATCATTTTTCAACCTACAATGAATGAATTCTGTAAGCAATGAGCATCAATGCCTGCTTGCTACCACCACAAAAAAGAACTCAGTGAAAATTCTTCTCAAAGGAATTATGTGTTTCCTGATGGAACTACTCTCCTGCCTCCATGTAGTAGTTTTACTGAAATGATCAAATGGTGATTTAAACCTATCTAGATTCAACCACCAATTTGCAGAACAGAAGACCAAGCCAAATGTTAGGAGAAATCACAAAGATAAAGTCAGCAAAATCCAGTCTGCTTAAAGTTGTATAGGACAAATGACTAGGTTTCTCAAACTTTTTTGAGTAGTGATTAAAAGGAAATTAAGGGTAGGACGCAGTGGCCCACACCTGTAATCCCAGCACTTTGGGAGGCTGAGGTGGGCAGATCACTTGAGATCAGGAGTTCGAGACCAGCCGGGCCAAAATGGTGAAACCCTGTCTCTACTAAATACAAAAATTAGGTGTGGTGGTGGGCGCCTATAATCTCAGCTACTCAGGAGGCTGAGGTTGCAGTAAGCCGAGATCATGCCTCTGCACTCCAACCTGGGCGACAGAGTGAGACCTGTCTCAAAAAATAAAAATAAGACCAGGTGCAGTGGCTCACGCCTGTAATCCCAGCACTTTGGGAGGCCAAGGTGGGCGGATCACCTGAGGTTGCGAGTTCAAGACCAGCCTGACCAACATGGAGAAACCCCGTCTCTACCAAAAATACAAAATTAGCCAGATGTGGTGGCCCATGCCTGTAATCCCAGCTAATTGGGAGGCTGAGGTGGGAGAATCGCTTGAACTTGGGAGGTGGAGGTTGCAGTGAACCGAGATCGCGTCACTGCACTCCAGCCTGGGTGACAAGAGCGAAACTCCATCTCATAAATAAATAAATAAATAAAATTTAAAAAGGAAATTAAGGAAAGTTAACTTTTGGTGCCTAACTCAGCCTCCAGAAACCCATTCATGCACTGTAGATTAGTCAACCATCCTGTAGGGAATTGTTTATAGAGGGCACAGTCGCATTTTAAGAGGAAATAAATAACATCCTACTAAATCTTTTGAGGAAATGAGCAATTCCATGTAGATTTGTGAGGATTATGTAGAAAAAAGATTTTAGGTTGAATAATTGGCTTATTTAATAGAGATTTACCCTTTTATTCTTAAAAGTTGTTAAAAGGCCTTAGGGCATTCTTGTAACTTCTCGAAAATTTGATAGTAATTATGAAATTATCGTTCTAAACTCTGAAGCTGATTTTGGTATAACCTAGATAAAATTGTATATTTGTTTGGACAGGTATTTACTGATTTCTTTTTACAAATAAAACATTGTGCTTGGTTGTAGGGAATAATCAAGGAAATTGACATGTGGTCATTTCCTTGAAAAGAATGGATAATTCTATAGCAGCCATGGTCACAAATAATACAAGGTGAAGAATTAGTCAACTAAGGGATGGGAGTAGGTTAACAGAGATAGACTGTGTACTCGCCTAGCAATATTTTTGGTAATAGATACTCTTTCCAGTTTGGGGAGCAGAAGAAAAGAAGAAGGAGGAGGCCTGGAATATCTTTTTCAAAAGAAACTTTGTTGCCCTTTCCTTATTCCTAATAAATGTGCGTATTAATGTATACACTTTGGAGCCTAATTTGGTTTTTACTGACAAATAGCTGCCAACGAAGAGCTGTATGAGCTGTATGTATTACCTTGTACACCTATATTGAAAAAAAAGTAGTTTTGCATTATGAAGTATTTACTCCAGAAGTTTTCATTTTGTTTGTTGTTTCTTTTAAGAATAATTTTTTTTTTTAAGAGATGGGTCTTGCTATGTTGCCCTTGCTGGAGTGCAGTGACTATTCACAGTTGCAGTCATAGCATACTGCAGCTTTGAACTGGGCTCAAGCCATCCTTCTGCCTCACCTTCCCAAGTAGCTGGGACTACAGGCACGTGCCACTGTAGCCCAGTTCAAAAATAAATATTCTTTTTTTTTTTTTTTTTTTTTTTTT
>NW_016814565.1:1021683-1060733 GCF_001698545.2 Rhinopithecus bieti
TTATACTTTAAGTTCTAGGGTACATGTGCATAACGTGCAGGTTTGTTACATATGTATACTTATGCCATGTTGGTGTGCTGCACCCATCAACTCGTCAGCACCCATCAATTCATCATTTAATAAACAGTAATACCTTTATCAAGTATCATTTTATCACTCTTTAGCAATTTATGTAATTCTGATTCATCTAATTGGGTGTTAGAGGAGTGCTCTATAGCATTAAATATTAGATTTTTCATTTTAATTCTTTTTTAAGAAAGGGTAAACAAATTCCTAATTCTGTGATTTAAAAAAATTTTTTTTAAATTTTTTAGTGAGATAGATGGAACATTTTCTTCCTCTGGTTGCCTAAATGGAAGTTTTTTAGCTGTTAGGTAAGTGGCAATTCTTTAATATGCTGGAATTCTCAAATTTATTGTCTTAAATAGTATATCAAATTAAAAAATGAAATAATTTTAAATTTTTATTCTTTTTTTTTTAATTTCTTTTCTGTTTTTTAGCAATGATGATCACTATAGAACAGGTACCAGGTTTTCAGGGGTTGATATGAATGCTGCTAGGCTTTTATTCCACAAACTTATACAACCTGATCATCCGCAGATATCTCAGCAGGTCTGTTTTTAAAGTATTATATTTACAGTATTATCTGTTGATTTTTTTTGTTTTGTTTTATGTTATACGTTTATAGCCTAATGTACTTTGCAGTTCCACAGACTCTTATGACGCGCTTTTAAAATAAAATTTTATTTTAAAGCATTTGTAATTTAGCTGTCAAAGATCTATAAATCTTTTCAGATGTTTGAAGCAGACCCTGAATTACTTAATATTACCATGTTGCTTAAGTTTGTGTATAGTTATAGAAGTAGAGAGTTTAAATTGAGAATTGTACACATGGTTTTTAAAATTCTCCAAACAATGCTTAGGCATTGCTTTTCATTGTGCTTGAAAGTATATTCATTGTAAGATGTTGTCTTTCTTTTTTCTTCTTCACCATTTCATGTTTGCTGTAGTACAAAATTTTCCTTTTCTTTCTTTTCTTCCTGCCTTCCTTTTTTTTTTTTTCTTTGAAAGTGTATTCATTTTAAATGAAGTAGGTTTTACTTTTTGTCAAAATATAGGTGGCAGCTAGTTTGGAAAAGAATCTTATTCCTAAACTGACTAGCTCCTTACCTGATGTTGAAGCATTGAGGTTTTATCTTACTCTACCAGAATGTCCCCTGATGAGTGATTCCAACAATTTCACAACAATAGCAATTCCCTTTGGTACAGCTCTTGTGAACCTAGAAAAGGCACCACTGAAAGTACTTGGTAAGAATTCTAATATTTTTTCGTTTGAAACCTTTTCTCTTTAAATGAAAATGCTCATAAGTTATTTTGCCATTTGCAATTATGCTGCCCTGCTTATTTGACACTGTCTTAGGGGAAAATGAACCTGTTTTCTTTTCTTGCTTTTGTCTAGTCATTTGATTCTAGTTGTTGGAGTTTTGAAAGAAAAACATGTTAGATATAGAATTTTTAATCAAAGATAACAGCAGAGATAGTATTAGGAAAGTTAGAAACTGTTACCCGTATTCCTTTCCCTCATCACCTTTAGTATAATTTTGCTATTAAAGAAGTAAAGGAGGAGGAACAATTAAAACTGAACAAACATGGGCTTTAAATCTTCTTGGAACTTTGATATAAGCCCTTCATCTTATGTTTCCTTTACTTGCTAATTTCATGATATTTGATTTTATTTTTCTGTCTGTAGACTGGACTATATTGCTCATCTGATCTTGCACTTCTATCTCTCACCGCTCTGGTTTTTTGGCCTTAAGTTTTCTCACTTTAATTTTTCTAATTGTCTAGATTTTATCTCTGTCTCCTGGCCCTTATAATTTTTTTGCTACAGTTAACACAGTGCTTTTCTTGCTAATGGTATTTGTTAGATATGTGGAGCTAAGATATATGGAAGTAATAATATCAGTACAAGAACTTTAAGGCTGAGGGTAAATGGAGGAAGCAATGAGCCAGGGGTAGAATATGGGAATCTGAGGGAAAAAGAGTCAAGCAGGGACTGACGAGTATTGCTTTCCTGTTGTCAGAAGTTTTTGTATTCTTTCTGCCTGCTTCATAGGATTGAAGTGTTTGTACTTAGTAACTACAAATAGTGAATGTGGGGAAGGACCCATATGTTACACTTTACATTGTTCAGCTTCTGTATTTGATCTTCAGGAGTACCTTGCATTTTAAAGGTAGTAGTTCACAATATTTCAACCATATATTAAATTGAAAGATAAAACTTAGAAAGATCCTTTAGTATTAGAGCAATACAATTTAAAGGATGTTTTGTTTAAAAATTGAAATTGTAATTTGCAAAACATTTTAAATAACGGGTTTTAATATTAGGTATAGTGGTGAGTTTTTAATATAATTTAGGCAACCAAGAATATAAATTCAACAAGACTTTCATACTTTATTTTTGCTTTTGAGAGCTTTTAGGACAATATTGTTTAACTTGGTCGGGGGGGTTTATAAACCTTAGAAATGTTACATAAGATATTGTGTTATATGCATCTTTCTGGGGTATTCTAAGGGTTAACAACTACTGCTTCAGAAAAAAAGTCAGTATGATTTTGAAAATTGTGATTTTTTAAAAAAATTCATTTTATTTGCATGTTCACTTTTTAATAACAGAAAACTGGTGGTCAGTACTTGAACCTCCACTGTTCCTCAAGATAGTAGAACTTTTTAAGGAAGTTGTGGTACATCTTTTGAAACTCTACAAGATTGGTATTCCCCCTTCTGAAAGAAGAATTTTCAACAGTTTTCTTCATACTGCATTAAAGGTTTTAGAAATACTACATAGGGTATGTCCAGTTGTTCCTTTATTTTCCTCTTTCCCCATTCCTATTAACAGATTGGTAATGTTCATTTTAACATTATTGGCGAAAACAATGTATATTATAGAAATTTGGAAACGTTATCTATACTTTCTCTTAAAAGAAGTAATAAACCTGTCCTTTGGAACTCTGGTCTTACCTGACTTCGTTAGGCGTGTATAGATAACTTATCCATAGTTGGGCAGAACAATAACATACTAATGAGTTAGAATTCTCCTTATATTTACATATGAAGAATATAATTTGTTAGTTTGCATTATATGGTTTTTGTTAGCTATAGGTGGTTATCCTATGAAAGAGATTGGGTCCTAGTTGTGATTATGAACATTTAAACTTGTGTTCTTTTGCTATAGGGTACTAATGACCTCAATTAAAGTAGAACATTTCATTTGAAACAAATGACTAATTTAAAATTGGAAACATATGTAATTCATTAATTTGCCTATTGTTCTTCCCTGCCCTTTTTCCCAGTGTAAGAAATAGTACCCTTTACACTTGTAGCAGTTCAAAGTTATATGAAGAAGTAGACTCTGAGCTGTTTCATTAAAGATGGATTTCATCCCTGACAGTTGGTAGGTATATCTCTATTATGCCATTTGGTTTTGTCAAGTTGCTATTTAGATGAGACATGACCTAAGGGAGAAGCATATGTTTCTAACCTATGGAATGACTAAAAAACCCACATGAACCTTTAATCTTTAGTTTCTTGTCCTTAACAGCTTCTTTGCATTTTCAGACCCTCTTGCCTAGTACTAAGGTAAATAATAAAGGGATAAAGGAGATAATCCATCTGTTCTTTGTCTAAGAAAGAACTTTTACCGACCATTTATTTTCCTATTTTAGTGAAGCTCCTGGGTGTTTTTCTCAAATACTTAACTTTCTGGACTTACTTTTTTCTTTTGTATTTAGTGTGTCCAAGATTCCTAGAAAAACAACTCATTTCTCCTCATTTTGATTGATGAAATCATAGCCATATATTTCCTAGGGAAACAGGTCATTCTTACATTTGCCTTTACCCAGAACAAGGCTTTCTTTTAGCATATCAGGGTCCAGGTCTGCAGTAAACAGTTATTAAGAAGATTCTCTATCTTCACGAGATGGGTCTCTACCTTTCTGTGTACTTTTTGCCGAGGATTCGAGAGATAAATTAGATCGTTTCTTTTATCTGGACTTCGGCCTACTACTTTGGTGAACAATTCCTTTTCAGCTGGACCCTATTACCAAATAATTACTCATTCTGTGCTTTCATTATCTGCTTATCTTTATTCCCCCCTTTAAAAAGTACTTTTTTTCCTTAGCTGTGTCTTTTACCTCGAGAAAATGGAAGGGGAAGAAAAGGGGAGGAAATTGAACATTTTTTCTTTCAAAATACAGGCAGGCTTCAGCAAGTTAAATTACCTGCCTAGCTCAGTAACTTCAGTCTCAACTAAGGAAGAACTTGATAGAGTTTCATCTTCAGAGACCTTTTTGATGGACTCATTCTAAATACTAGAATCTTCACATCTTGTTAGTTGAAGGAGAAGGGAAAATAACATTTATTGCTTGCTAACCACAGATAGGACTAGAACCTCCTTTGTCTGTAGTTCATGTGAATACTTTTTGGATATATTTAACTTTTAAAACCCTATATAGTTGGTATTTTGCTCCTTTTCCTAGACTGGAAAAATGAATGTCCACATCAAAGTAAGTAGTAGAGTTGAAATACAAATACAAATCTTCTACAAAGTCCCTGCTGTTACTAGTGTTCTTATATTAGCAGATATAATAGTATAATCTGTTTAGAAGGGGATTTGATTTTATTTTATGCTCCTAGAGCTAGAAGTTCATATTCTAGATCACATGTAGTATGTTATAGGCGCTGGACTAGGAATCAAAAAGACCATATTTCTAACCTCTCTGTGTTGCCTCCTACCACTGTGATTTTGAAGAAGTCTTTTTCTTTATCCCATATGCAAATGAATAATTATCTCTAAGGATTGAAATACCAGCCCTGATAGTTTTCCAAGATTTATGTATTGTTTAAGTTATATAATATGGGCTGGGCATGATGGCTCACACCTGTAATCCCAATGCTTTTGGTGGTGAGGCAGGCAGATCACATGAGGTCAGGAGTTCGAGACCAATCTGGCCAACATGGTGAAACCCTGTCTCTACTAAAAATACAAAAAAAAATTAGCCGGGTATTGTGGTGCATGCCTGTAATTCCAACTACCCGGGAGGCTGAAGCAAGAGAATCGCTTGAACCCAGGAAGCGGAGGTTGCAGTGAACTGAGATCACACCACTGCACTCCAGCCTGGGTAAAAGAGTGAGACTCTGTCTCAAAAAAATTAATAATACAGTATATGTAAGTAAGTTATTATATATTCATAAGACAGTGATTTTGTTACCACCACCACTTGGATGGAAAACCACTACTTTTGACTTGAAGAAATTTTTGGGTTAGGAGGAAATTGGGTTCTTGTTTGCAGTAGTTACTTAGTCAAAAGCAGTATGATACTGGTATGACTTTCTTAAACATCTCTTTTTGGGAGGCTTTAGAGCAGTGAATTATCTTTCTTCTATGCCTTAGAGGAAACTTTGCTTCATCCTACTCTGCCATAAATAGATATCTGTAGATACCAACTATGAGGGATGATTCATTTGTATCATTCAAGAAAGCTATTACTATCAAAACTTGTTTATTCAAAGACATCTTGTATCTGACAGCTGCCTATATTCCTTCCCTCTGCTCTATGGTCAAGAATTAAGGGTAATTTCCTCAGTATTCTTCTTTCTCTAACCCTGGAGCATAATTATGAACTAGAGAACTGGACTTTGTGTTCCCTATTCATTTCAGGATTTATGGATGCATGTGTTCCTCCCATATGTCATGTCCTTTGGAAGGTTTTTGAATTAAAAATCATTTTCAGTTCTCCAAATGGCATCATAAGAAAATACCTTTGGTACCTGCTGTCAAGAATGGATGTATTATCAGCTAAATGAGTTTACTGGCAAATAATTGGGTTATTTAGTAGTTTCTGAGTTCCACTTATAGACATTATAGACATGCTGGTATGCCAAAAGAGAAGCCTTACTTGGTCTGTCTAGGCTAGTTGCTACATATTTGTGCTGATCTAAATCAGTGATTTTCAAACTATTTTATGCAGAACCCTTAAATAAAACCAAACAGATAAAACATACTCACTATAACCACCCTCGAACTGAGGTTTTAAAGCAAGAATACTAAACTTTAATTAAAATGTGAAGTAAGTGTTATAATCAAACTTACATAGATTTTGTTTTGTACATTTAGGCAATAATCCTAAATGTATAAGTTGTTTTGAACTTCTACCATGTGACTTCTTTTTAAAGTTCATTTTGCAAATATTGAGTGCCTACTATGTGCTTATTATTATATTAGATATTAGGGATGTCATGATAAAAAAAAGATGTGATTTCTGCCCTTGTTGAGCTTACAGTGTTGAGAGATTGTATAAACTTTTTGGTCTTTATGTTACAGGATGGTAAGTACTAGATTAGGGAAAATGCAGAGTGCTGTGAGAACACTTGGGAGGGCATGTAACTATGAAGGACTAAGAAAGACTTCCCAGAGAAAATGATGGCTTGTTGAACCTCATCTACCATGCAAATATATTATTTTTGTTATAACATTAACATTTATTTTCAAAAACTTATATATCGTATTAGCAAGATACACAAACTACAAACACTGGTTGCGTTTAATTTTTCTTTAATTCTTAATTTTTGTGGGTACATAGTAGGTATATCTTTATGGGGTACATGAAATGTGCTATCAAATCCTAGGTTTGGCCGGGTGTGGTGGTTCACACCTGTAACCTCAGCACTTTGGGAGGCCGAGGCCAGTGGATCACTTGAGGTCAGGAGTTCAAGACCAACCTGGTCAATATGGCGAAACACCATCTCTACTAAAACTTACAAGAATTACCTGAGTGCGGTGGCACCTGTCTGTAGTACCAGCTATTCAGAAGGCTGAAGCAGGAGAATTGCTTGAACCCAGGAGGTGGAGGTTGCAGTGAGTCGAAATCATGCCATTGCACTCCAGCCTGGGCAATAGAGTGAGACTCTGTCACAAAAAAAGAAAAATCTAGGTCTTACTCATTCATTCTTTGTTTTTTTGTTGTTGTTGTTTGTTTGTTTTGTTTTGTTTTATCTATTAGCCATCCCAACCTCACCCATGCCCCTGCCTCCCCACTACCCTTCCCACTTCTGGCAACCATTCTTCTACTCTATGTCTCCATTAGATAAATTGTTTTGATTTTTACATCCTACAAATAAGTGAGAACATGTAATATTTATCTCTGTGCCTGGCTTATTTCACTTAAATAATGTCCTCTAGTTTTGTCCATATTGTTGCACATGACAGGAATGTCATTTTTTTTTTTTTTTTGAGATGGAGTCTTGCTCTGTCACCCAGGCTGGAGTACAGTGGCCTGATCTCAGCTCACTGTAGCCTCTACCTCTCAGGTTCAAGCAGTTCTGTGCCTCAGCCTCCTGAGTAGCTGGGACTACAGGTATCTGCCACCACAACTGGCTAATTTTTTGTATTTTTAGTAGAGATCGAGTTTCACCATACTGGCCAGGCTGGTCTCGAACTCCTGGCCTCAAATGATCCACCTGCCTCAGCCTCCCAAAGTGCTGGGATTACGGCTGTGAGCCACCAAGCCTGGCCAGGATAGTACTCCATTGTGTGTAAATACCACATTTTCTTTATTCTTCCTTTTTTTTTTTTTTTTTGAGATGGAATCTCGCTCTGTCACCAGGCTAGAGTACAGTGGCACAATCTCGGCTTACTGCAACCTCCATCTCCCAGGTTCAAGCAATTCTCCTGCTTCAGCCTCCCGAGTAGCTGGGATTACAGGTATACACCACCACACCCGGTTAATTTTTGTATTTTTAGTAGAGACGGGGTTTCACCATGTTGGCCAGGATGGTCTCGATCTCCTGACCTCATGATCTGCCCACCTTGGCATCCCAAAGTGCTGGGGTTACAGGCATGAGCCACTGTGCCCAGCCTTATTCATTCATCTATTGATGGACACTTAGATTGCTTCCAAATCTTGGCAGTTATGAACAGTGTAGCAATAAACCTGGCAGTGCAAATATCTCTATGATATACTGTTTTCCTTTATTTTGGGTAGGTCCTCAGCAGTGGGATTGCTGGATCACGTGGTAGCTCTATTGTTAGGTTTTTGAGGAACCTCCAGATTGTTCTCCATAATGGTTGTACTAATTTACATTCTCACCAACAATGTATGATGGTTCCCTTTAGTCCACATCCTTGCCAGCGTTTGTTATTGCCTGTCTTTTGGATAAAAGCCATTTTAACTGGGGTGAGATATCTTACTGTAGTTTTGATTTGCATTTCTCTGATGATCAGTGGTGTTGAGCACCTTTTCATATGCCCGTTTTTTGTTTGTTTGTTTGTTTGTTTTTTGACTCACTGCAACCTCCACTTCCCGGGTTCAAGCAATTCTCTTGCCTTAGCCTCCCAAGTAGCTGGGACTACAGGCTCATGCCACCACACCCAGCTAATTTTTTGTGTTTTAGTAGAGATAGGGTTTCACTATGTTGCCCAGGCTGGTCTCGAACTCCTGAGCTCAAGTGATCCACCCTCCTCAGCCTCCCAAAATGCTGGGATTACAGGCATGAGCCACCGCACCAGGCCACCTGTTTAGTATTTTTATGTCTTCTTTTGAGGAATGTCTATTCAAGTCTTTTGTCCATTTTTTAAATTGGATTATTACATTTTTTTCTATAGAACTGTTGCAGCTCCTTATATATTCTGATTATTAATCCCTTGTCAGATGATTAGTTTGCAAATATTTTCTCGCATCCTGTTTGTTGACTATTTCCTTTACTGTGTAGAAGTTTTTTAATTTAATGTAATCCCATTTGTCCACTTTTGCTTTGGTTGCATGTGCTAGTGGCGTATTACTCAAGAAATTTTTGCCAAGACCAGTGTCCTGGAGAGTTTCCCCTAATGTTTTCTTACAGTAGTTTCATAGTTTGAAGTCTTAGATTTAAGTCGTTAATCATTTTGATTTGATTTGTATATAGTAAGATAGGGGTCTAGTTTGATTCTTCTTTATACAGATATTCAGTTTTCCCAGCACCGTTTATTGAAGAGACTGTCTTTTCTCCAGTGTATGTTCTTGGTTCTTTTGTCAAAAATGAATTCACTTTAGGTGTGTAGATTTGTTTCTAGGTTCTCTATTCTGTTCCATTGGTTTATGTGTCTGTTTTCATGCCAGTACCATGCTGTTTTGAAGTCAGGTAATATGATTCCTCCCAGTTTTGTTCTTTTTGCTTAAGATAGCTTTGACTATTCTGGGTCTTTTGTGGTTTTGTGTAAATGTTAGGATTGTGTTTTCCATTTCTGTGATCAATGTAATTGGTATTTTGATAGGGATTGCAATGAATCTATAGATTGCTGTAGGTGGTATGGACATTTTAACAATATTGAACATGGAATATCTTTCCATTTTTTGTGTCCTCTTCAATTTCTTTCATAGTTTTTCTTTCTTTTTTTTTTTTTCTTTTGAGATGGAGTTTCACTCTGTTGCCTAGGCTGGAGTACAGTGGCCTGATCTCGGCTCACTGCATCCTCCACCCCCCAGGTTCAAGTGATTCTCATGTCTCAGCCTCCCAAGTAGCTGGGATTACAGGCCACGCCAGGCTATTTTTTGTATTTTTAGTAGAGACAGGGTTTTGCCATGTTGACTGGGCTGGTTTTGAACTCCTGGCCTCAAGTCATCCACCTGCCTTGGCCTACCAAAGTGCTGGGATTACCCGGCGTGAACCACTACGCCTGGCCTGTTTCAGTTTTTTTGAATGGTTTAAGACTTGTTTTATGACATAACATATGGTCTGTCTTTGAGAGTGATCCATGTACTAAGAACAATGTTTATTCTGCAGCCATTGGATGAAATGTTCTGTAAGTATGTGTTTGGTCCATTTGGTCTGTAGTGCAGATTAAGTCTGATGTTTCTTTGTTGGTTTTCTGTCCGGTACATCTCTGTCCAGTGTCACAAGTGTAGTGTTGAAGTCTCCAGCTATTACTGTACTGAGGTCTATTTCTCTCTTTAAGTCTAATAATGTTTGCTTTGTATATCTAGGTGCTTCAGTGTTGGGTGCATATATATTTACCATTATTTTTTATTATTTTTTTATTTTATTTTTTATTTTTTTGAGATGGAGTCTCGCTCTGCCACCCAGGCTGGAGTGCAGTGGCCGGATCTCAGCTCACTGCAAGCTCCACCTCCCGGGTTTATGCCATTCTCCTGCCTCAGCCTCCCGAGTAGCTGGGACTACAGGCACCTGCCACATCGCCCGGCTAGTGTTTTTTTTTTTGTATTTTTTAGTACAGACGGGGTTTCACCGTGTTAGCCAGGATGGTCTTAACCTCCTGACCTTGTGATCCGCCCATCTCGGCCTCCCAAAGTGCTGGGATTACAGGCTTGAGCCACCGCGCCCGGCCCTATTTACAATTATTATATCCTCTTGCTGAGTTGACCCCTTTATCATCATATAGTGACCTTCTTCGTCTCTTCTTATACTTTTGTTTTGTAATCTGTTTTCTCTGATATGGTAGCTACTCCTGCCCTTTTGGTTAACATTGGCATGGGATATCTTTTTCCATCCCTTTGTTTTCAGTCTGTGTGTCTTTATAAGTGAAGTGTGTTTCTTGTAGGCAACAGATCATTTGGTCTTATTTTTCTATTCATGCAGCCATATGTCTTTTGATTCATGAGTTTAGTTCATTTACATCCAATGTTATTGATAAGTAAGGACATACTCCTGCTATTTTGTTATTCATTTTCTGGTTGTTTTGCAGTTTTCTCTTCCTTCTTTTTTTTCTTGCTGTTTTGTTTTTAGTGAAAGTGATTTTTCTCTTGTGATATGATTTCATTTTGCTTTTATTTTTTGTGTATTCGTTGTATGCGTTTGGTTTCAGGTTACTATGAGGCTTGCAGATACTATCTTATAACCCATTATTTTAAGTTGATAACAACTTAACACTGTTTTATAAACAAATAAGCAAAAGAAGACTAATGAAAACTCTACACCTTAACTTTGTACCCCTGCTTTTAACTTTTTATTGTTTCTAGTTATATCTTACACTATGTTTGGAAAGTTGTTGTAGTTGTTATTTTTGATTGGTTAACCATTTAGTCTTTCTACTTAAGAATAGTTTACACACCATATTTACAGTGTTGTAGTATTCTGTATTTTTCTGTTTACTATTGAGTTTTGTACCTTCAGATGATCTTGTTATTGCCCATTAGTGTTTTTTTCTTTCAGATTGAAGACCTCCATTTAGCATTTCTTGTTCCACAGGTCTAGTGTTGATAAAATTCCTCAGCTTTTGTTTGTCTAGGAAAGTATTTGTCTTGCAGGGTGGAGTGCGTTGGCTCACCACTACAATCCCAGCACTTTGGGAGGCTGAGGCGGGTGGATCACCTGAGGTCAGGAGTTCGAGACCAGCCTGACCAATGTGGAAAAACCCCATCTTTAGTAAAAATACAAAATTAGCCAGGCACAGTGGCGCATGCCTGTAATCCCAGCTACTTGAAAGGCTGAGACAGGAGAATCATGCCAGTACCATGCTGTTTTATTTACTATTCGGGAGGCGAAGTTTGTGGTGAGCCGAGATCGCACCATTGCACTCCAGCCTGGGCAATCAGAGTGAAACTCCATCTCCAAAAAAAGTATTTATCCTTCATGTTTGAAGGATAATTTTACTGGATAAATTTTTCCTTCAGTACTTTAAATATGTCATGCCATTCTCTCCTGGCCTGTAAAGTTTGCACTGAGAAGTCTGCTGCCAGCATATTGGCACTCCATTGTGTGTTATTTGTTTTTTTTCTCTTACTGTTTTCAGGATCCTTGGTTTATCATTGACCTTTGAAAGTTTGATTATTAAGTGTCTTCAAAGAGTCTTATTTGAATTAAATCTGCTTGGTGTTCTACAATCTTCTACTTGGATATTGGTATCTTTTTCTGTGTTTGGGAAGTTCTCTGCCATTATCCCTTTGAATAAACTTTCTACCCCATCTCTTTCTCAATCTCCTCTTTAAGGCCAGTAACTTAGATTTGCCCTTTTGGGTCTTTTCTTTTTTTTTTTTTTTTTTTTTTTTTTAGACCGAGTCTCGCTCTGTCGCCCAGGCTGGAGTGCAGTGGCCGGATCTCAGCTCACTGCAAGCTCCGCCTCCCTGGGTTCACGCCATTCTCCTGCCTCAGCCTCCTGAGTAGCTGGGACTACAGGTGCCTGCCACCGCACCCGGCTAATTTTTTGTATTTTTAGTAGAGACGGGGTTTCACTGTGGTCTCGATCTCCTGACCTTGTGATCTGCCCGCCTCGGCCTCCCAAAGTGCTGTGATTACAGGCGTGAGCCACCGCGCCCGGCCGCCTTATTGTTTTTTATTCATTTTTCTTTTGTCTCCTCAGCTCACTAATTCTTTCTTCTGTTTGATCAATTCTGCTATTAAAAGACTCTGAGACATTCTTTGGTATGTCAGTTGCATTTTTCAGCTCCAGAATTATTGCTTCATTCTTTTAAGTCATTTCAATCTCTTCGTTAAATTTATCTGGTAGAATTCTTTCTCTGTATTATCTTGAATTTCTTTGAGTTTCCTCAAAATAGCTATTTAGAATTCCCTGTCTGAAAGGTCACGTGTTTCTGTTTCTCCAGGATTTGTCTTTGGTGCCTTATTTTGTTCATTTGGTGAGGTCATGTTTTCCTGGATGGTCTTGATAACTTAACAGATGTTCCTCTCTGTTTGGGCATTGAAGAGTTACGTATTTATTGTAGTCTTCGCAGTTTGGACTTGTGTGTATTCGTGCTTCTTGGAAAGGGTTTCCAGATATTCAGAAGGACCTGGATGTTGTCATCGCTTAGAAGCTGTATCTGCTTTAGTTGACACCCCACACCCAGTAACCCTGTGGTTCTGGCAGACTCATCATAAAGGTACTACGATGGTCTTAGACAAGATCTGGAAGAATTCTCTGAATTACCAGGCAGAGACTGTTGTTCTTTCTCTTTGCTTACTTTTTCCAAAACAAACTTTTGTTTGTTCTAAGGCACCTGGAGGTTTGGGTGGAGTGACACAAGCACCCCTATGGCCATGCTACAACCAGTGGGACTACACTGGGTCAGATCTGAAGCCAGCACTGCACTGGGTCTCACCCAAGGCCTCCTATAACCACTTCCTGGCTACTGACTATCTTCACTCAAGGTGCTGGCACTCTACAATCACCAGGTGGCAAAGCCAGCCTGCCCTGTGTCCTTCCCTTCAGGGCAGATAGTTTCCCTAGGCCCTTGGTGACTCCAGAGGTTCCGTCTGGGAGCCAGGGACTAGAGTGAAAATCCTTAGAAGTCTACCTATTGTACTGCAGCTGAGCTGGCACTCAAACCACAAAACAGTCCTTCCCACTCATCCCTCCCCTTTGCAAAGGCAGAGGAACACCTCTGGACCTCCCCTTGGCCACTGTCACCAGTGGCCTGTGGGGAGTACTGCCAGAATACTGCCAATGTTTCCTTGAAGCCCAATGGCTTTTTTTTGTTTGTTTTTCTGTTTTTGTTTTGAGACTGAGTCTCCTATCGCCCAGGCTGGAGTGCAGTGACGCAGTCTCAGCTCCTCCATCTCCTGGGTTCAAGTGATTCTTCTGCCTCAGCCTCCTGAGTAGCTGGGACTACAGTCCTATACCATTATGCCTGGCTAATTTTTGTGTTTTTAGTAGAGACGCAGTTTCACCATGTTGGCCAGGCTGGTCTCAAACTCCTGACCTCAAGGATCCGCCTGCCTTGGCCTCCCAAATTTGCTGGGATTAAAGTGTGAGCCACCACGCCCAGCCCTAAGGGCTTTTTTGAGACAAGGTCTGGCTCTGTTGCCCAGGCTGGAGTGCAGTGGCACAATCTCAGCTCACTGCACTCTCTACCTCCCAGGCTCAAGCAGTCGTCCCACCTCAGCCTCTCCAGTAGCTGCGTGTGACACTGTGCTGGCTAATTTTTGTATTTTTTGTGGAGACAGTATTTCTCCATGTTGGCCAGGCTGGACTTGAACTCCTGACCTCAGGTAATTTGCCAGCCTCTGCTTCCCAAAGTGCTGGGATTACAGGCATGAGCCACCATGCCTGGTCCTTAAGGGCTCTTTAGTCAGCTTGTGGTGAATGCTGCCTGGCATAGGACTTACCCTCTGGCCCAGCACAGGTCCAGAAATGCCATCTAAGAACCAACTTCTGGAATTGGTTCACCCTCCTACGTTGGAGCTGGTACCTAAGGTGCAAGACAAAGTCCCCTTTACTTTTCCTCCACTTTTCTCAAGCATGAGTCTTGCCCCATATCTGCCGTGGTGGGGAATGTGCTGAGTCTCACCTGAAGCCAGGAAGTTTCAGGCTCACCCAAGGCCTGTGTACATAGTACCTGGGTATTGCTGCTGATTATTCAGGGCCCCAAGGGCTCTTCAGTT
Source organism: Rhinopithecus bieti (assembly GCF_001698545.2). Lineage (NCBI taxonomy): Eukaryota > Metazoa > Chordata > Mammalia > Primates > Cercopithecidae > Rhinopithecus > Rhinopithecus bieti. The sequence continues at coordinate 1,036,057 of NW_016814565.1, forward strand.
AACAGATAATGAAAGCTGTCAGGACTGAGTCTTTTTGAGGCAGTGGGTTCCCTTCTGGGCCATTGTGTATCTAGAAATGTTGTCCAGGAGCTACGACCTGGAAAGCAGTCTTCACAACTCTGACTGGTGCCCTATCCAGCTGTGGTTGAGCTGGTATCCAAGATGTAAGACAAAGTTCTCCCCACTCTTCCCTCTTGTCTTCTCTCCACAAGCAGAAGGAGAGGATCTCTTTTGGAGCCACAAGCTGTGCAGCTTTGGGTTAAAGGAGGGGTAATGCCAACAGTCCCTTAACAGCCCTAGCTGGTGTCTCAGTAGGTCGCACGCCTCCCCAGTTCACTGGCTCTGGGCCCAGTTCTGCACTAGGACTCACCTAGTAGTTGCAGTCCTTGTGGCCTGCACTATGTTTGAAGTTTATTGAGGGCCCCAGAGCACTTTAGCCTGCCATGGTGAGGCTTGCAGGAACTCACATTTTGACCACTGGGATCCACAATTCCCCTCTGGCTAGGGCTGGATTTTAATGCTCCCTCTGTGGACAGGAGTCAGCTAAATTTGATCCAGTTTTACTTTCTGCTGTAACAGAGCAGTGTTAAGCTCACTGCCTCACAGTTGCTGCATTCTTTCTCCCCCTCATGCACAGAAATGCTCTCTGCACCACACTGCCACTGCCAGGGGCTGAGAAAGGGGTGATGTTGGTGATTCAAGACTTTTTAATATCTTTTTATATCTCTTTTTTCAGCAATATGAAGTTGAAACCAGGTACTGTGAGTGCTCACCTGATGTTTGGTTCTCAGGAAGATGCTTTTTTTGTGCAGATAGTTGTTAAATTGGTGTCCATGAAGCCAGGACAATCGGTGGAGCTTTCCGTTTTGCCATATTGCTTCACCTCTTACCCCTGTTTGCTTTTAGGGATCGAAACTGTGGCTTCACTTTTACATTTTAAGTAAGATAAACAAATGTGAATCATTTTCTGCAAGAGGCACTAAATTTTAGAATCCAATGTGATTAAAAATTAGTTTATATATGTATAAACATAAATATTGGAGAGGGGAAAGCCATTGTGTTTTTTTGTATAACTATCCTATGTATTTTCTTTTTTTAGTAGAAAGAGTTTGGCTAATTATTTCAGTTGATTAAAGCACAATACTAAAGACTCCAGGGTAGGACCTGCAAACTTTTTCTGTAAAGGACCAGATAGTAAATATTTTATGCTTTGTGAGCCATACAGTTTTTGTTGCAACTAGTCAACTCTCAACTCCACTGTGGACAGCATGTAAATGGATGGGAGTGGCTGCTTTCCAGCAAAATTTACTTAAAAAAAAAAACCACAGCGGGTAGCATTTGACCCACAGGTTGTCGTTTGACGACCCCTTCTTCTAGGATGAAGATTTTGGTCTCCATATATAAACTTGGTATCTTTGTTTTGTTTGAAGGCTAGTGATAGCAGTACAACTCTGGTCAGTTTCTCCCAAATGAGTATCCTGGCCACAGATATAAAGCAATCAAAACAGTGGGAGAAAAAAAGAACTGAAAGTGCTTTTGTCAATAATTAGAGGAGATAAAAATATCAACTGTGGAAATAAAAGCAGTATTATTAAATGTGTGCTTCTTAAATTGGATTATTTGTACCTTCAGTGCTAAGCCACAGGATCAAGCAAATTGGACAGTCATATAGTGAGTCAAAAATGCATGTGTCACTGGGCGCAGTGGCTCACACGTGTAATCCCAGCACTTTGGGAGTCTGAGGTGGGTGGATCACCTGAGGTCAGGAATTCGAGACCAGCCTGACCAATATGGTGAAATCCCGTCTCTACAAAAGTACAAAAAATTAGCTGGGCACGGTGATGGGCACCTGTAATCCCAGCTACTTAGGAGGCAGGAGACTTGCTTGAACCTGGGAGGTGGCGACAGAGCAAGACTCTGTCAAAAAAAAAAAAAAAGAATGCAAGCGTCTTAGGCATGTGTTATATTTCTGGCTCTGTTACTTATGTGACCTTGGTTACTTTCTTAAATGCTAAGCCTTAGTATACTCATCTGTATGATCATAATAATAGTATACATTTCATAAGACTGTTTAAATGAGATAATATATGTGAAGTCTACTTTAATGATAGTTTTTATAATTTTATTATTGGAACATAAAATTTGAGTGATTTTTTTTTTTTTCTTTTTAAGACGGAGTTTTGCTCTTGCCGCCCAGGCTGGAGTGCAATGGCATGATCTTGGCTCACCGTAACCTCTGCCTCCCAGGTTCAAGCGATTCTCCTGCCTCAGCCTCCCAAGTAGCTGGAACTACAGGCATGCGCCACCATGCCTGGCTAATTTTTGTATTTTTAGTAGAGACGGGGTTTCACCATCTTGGCCAGGCTGGTCTCGAACACCTGACCTCATGATCCACCCATCTTGGCTCCCAAAGTGCTGGGATTACAGGCATGAGCCATCGCGCCCGGCCAAATTTGAGTGAATTTTAAGGTAGAGTCTGCATTATAGTGAACATTTTAGCTTCCCTTCTTGATAATGCATACTGAAGACCTGACAGTCCTCTACCCCCTTCCATGGAAGGAGGTAGGGTAATGGTGTTGTATATGTGTTTGTTCTCTTTTTCTATTAGGAATACTTCAGGGCAAAAGTTCGGAAAACATGAAAATTATATAAACCATTAAAACGTGAAAATTATATAAACTATTATTTTACTAAAATTAACAATAAGCATAATACATCTCACTGAAAATGCAACAGATATAGAACAATCCCTTTAAAGTGCCGTTAAAAGTAAGAACTATAGGCAATATCTCTTAAGTTTTATTTGTCCATCCATTCATCTCATATTTATTGATACCTGTTTGGACACCAGCATTATCTGGTTAGATTTATATAGTTACTGAGTGATTCATTTTGTTCCCTTTCAGATATTGCTTAATTTTAATGTATATGTGATTATTCACAAATTATAAAGTTACTTTTGTTATTCTTCATTGGAAAGTTAGCTAGTTTTGTTTAGTTTGTAAATGTTAGACCAACTTTGTTTCTTTGGTGGTTTTTCTTCTCTTAAGTGCAACATCTCCGTAGGGTCTGCATTTGGCTCCTTTTGTTTTACTTTCTACCTCTCCCTCACCTACTGCCACAGCTTTAGTTGTCTCCTTTAAGGAAAATTACTGTCAGTTATGTCTTTGAGGCAAATGTTTCTCTTGAGTGACTTGACAGTCCTGCCATTACTTTCAACTAAGAAAGGTTTGTCTTGTTTTCCTCACTCTGTGTGTGTGTGTGTGTGTGTTTGTGTGTGTGTGTGTGTGTATATGTGTACAGTAGTTTTTTTTTGAGACGGAGTCTCTCTCTGTCGCCAGGTTAGTGTACAGTGGCACAATCTCGGCTCACTGCAACCTCTGCCTCCTGGGTTCAAGCGATTCTTCTGCCTCAGCCTCCCTAGTAGTTGGGACTACAGGTACACACCACCGCACCCAGCTAATTTTTCTGTTTTTAGTAGAGACGGGGTTTCACCACATTGGCCAGGATGGCCTCAATCTCTTGACCTCGTGATCCGCCCACCTTGGCCTCCCAAAGTTCTGGGATCACAGACGTGAGCCACCGTGCCCAGCCTATATACAGTAATTTTTAAAATTACTCTTACCCAGGGTTGAAATATTGAAGTTGTTTTTGACTCTTCTCTTGTTTTCCATATCCATTAGCTGCCATGACCTCTGCATTCTTATTTAGAGACTTTAAATCTTTTAGCAGTCTCCTAATTCTACTGCCAGCCTCTCTACTTATTCTTAACTATACCTCACTCAGCAGAATATTATTCATAAAATACTACTGATTCTGTTACTTTTTAAATCTAAAACCTTATTTCTCCATGTATCAGCTTTTGCCACAGTAATATTCTGTAACAAAACATGCCAGAACTCATTGGCATACAATGATGTGCATTCTATTTCCTACGGGATTGGGCCTTGTTTTAGCCTGAGCCTTGGCTGAGGTTGGCTAACCTAGAGAGGATTGAGGTCAGCTTATTTCCCAACTGCATGTTGAATCCAGTTTTGCTCCCTCTGCCTGTCATTCTCTTTAGCAGTTTAGCTGGGGGCAGTTATATGCAGATTTTGTTTCCTTAGCTGATACTGTTCTCTGCCCAGAATGTTCTCCTTCAAACCTTTTTTTTTATTTTTAATCTTTTCCATTCACTTTCCTTTTTGATTTTTGTTTGCAGTATCTTCAAACCTACAGAAACATTGAAAACAAATATAATTAAAACCTGTGTGCCCTCCATTCTAGATTCAGCAGTTGTTAACATACTGTCACATTTGCTTTATATATGTTGTGTGTGTTCTTTTTTCATGAATCATTTGAAAGTAAAATATAGATATCATCCTTTAATACTTCATCTTTCATCTCTTAAGAATATAGGCATTTTTCTGTGTAACAGCAGTAGCATTATTTCTCTTAAGGAAGTTAACTATAATTCTATAATATCATCTGTCTGTGCATTCATATTTCAGATTTCCTCGTTTATAGCAAAAATATTGTTTATATTACTGCTTTTTAAATAACTAGAGTCCAGTCAAATTTTGTTTTTTGCGATTGTTGAGTCTTGCTACTCTCCTTTCTGATTCGTGAACATAGTGAATGACTCTTCAGTTTCTCTCAGCAGTGCTTTGTAGTTTTCAAGGATTTTGCATATTCTTTTAAAATTTTATTCGTTCTCTTTCTCAAAATATATTCCTAAATGTTTTATGTTTTGATGCTATTGTAAATGATTTTTTAAAATTTTATTTTCCAATTATTTGTTGCTAGTACAGAGAAATACTTCTTCTTCTTTTTTTTTTTTTGAGACAGAGTTTCACTGTTTTTGCCCAGGCTGGAGTGCAGGCGTGAACTCAGCTCACCACAACCTCCACCTCCCGGATTCAAGCGATTCTCATGTCTCAGCCTCCCGAGTAGCTGGGATTACCGGCATGCACCACCATGCCTGGCTAATTTTGTATTATTAGTAGAGATGGGGTTTCTCCATGTTGGTCAGGCTGGTCTCGAACTCCCAACCTCAGGTGATCTGCCCACCTCGGCCTCCCAAAGTGCTGTGATTAGCAGCGTGAGCCACTGCCCAGCCTTTTTTTTTTCCTTCTTCTTTGAGACAGAGCTTCGCTCCTGTCACCTGGGCTGGAGTGCAATGGTGAGACCTTGGCCCACTGCAACCTCTGCCTCCTGGATTCAAATGATTATCCTGCCTCAGCCTCCCAAGTAGCTGGGATTACAGGTGCCCACCACCACGCCCAGCTAATTCTTACATTTTTAGTAGAGACAGGGTTTCACCATGTTGGCCAGGCTGGCCTCAAACACCTGACCTCTGGTGATCTGCCTGCCTCGGCCTCCCAAAGTGCTGGGATTACAGGCATGAGCCACTGTACCTGGCCTAGAGAAAATCAATTGAGTTTTGAGTGTTGGCCTTTTACGCTGTGATCTTGATAAATTCTTAGTTCTGGTAATTCTCTTATAGATTGATTCAGTTGGCTTTTTTAATATATACAATCATGTTATTTTCTTGGCATATTTTATTAACTAAGAATTCCAGTACAATGTTGAATATAAGTGGTTATGGTGGTCATTCTTGCCTAGTTCCTAATCTTAGAAAGAAAGCATTCAGTATCTTAACAGTAAGTATAATGTTGAATGTCAGGGGTGGGGCGGGGTGGTGGTTAGATGGGTTTTACCTGTTTGAAGAAATTTTCTTCCATTTCTCATTTGCTGAGAGTGTTTATTATAAATGGATGTTGAATTTTATCAGGTGTTGTTTCCATCTGTTGAGATGAACAGATGATATTTTTTCTCCTTTTTTTCAGAAATATTGTGAAATTCATTGATAGTTGGATGTTAAACCAACCTTGCATTCTTGGGATCAACTTTACTTGGTGTTATATGTATATTATACTTTATATATATTATTGGATTTAATTTGTTAATATTTTATTGCGGGTTTTATATCTGTATTCATGAGGGATATTGATCTGTAATTTTTATTTCTCATATTGCTGTCAGCTTTTGGTATCAAGTTTATTCTGGCTTCATTAAATTAATTAAGAAATGATCCTTCTTTATTTTCTGAAAAAGTTTGGTTAATATTGGTATTACTTCTTTATTGAATGTTTGATATAATTCATCAGTGAAACCATTTTGGCCCTGGAGTTTTCTTTTGGGAACATTTTTAATTTCCTATTAAATTTAAAAAATAAATATAGGACATTTCCAGTTTTCTAGTTCTTCATGAGTCAGTTTTACCAAGATACATATGTAATCATGTTTCTTCTTTAATTCCTGATAGTGGTAATTTGTGTCATCTCTTTTTCTTGGTCAGTCTGACTGTAGGTTTATTCATTATTATCTTTTCAGAAAACCCATTTGCTTTTAATTTCTTCTCTAGTGTTTTTCTGTTTTCTCTTTCATTGATTTCTCTTCATTTCCTTCCTTCTGCTTGATTTGTGCTTAATATGATCTTTTTTTTTTCTAGAGTCTTAAAGCAGAAACTTTGATGATTGATTTTAGACCCTTTATTTCTAATATGATCATTTAATACTATAGATTTTCTTTCTTTTATGCCTGGATTTATTAGCATCCCACAAATTTTGTGTGTTTTACTTTTAAGTTAAAAATATTTCCTAAAGCCCCTGTTTCCTAGCTCCAACATTTGGATCTTCTCTGAATCTGACTCTGTTGATTGCTTTGTCTCTAGACACTTTTTTGTTTTGTTTTGTTCAGTTTAATAATTTTTTTTTTGAGACAGAGTCTTGCTCTGTCACACAGGCTGGAGTGCAGTGGTGCAATCTCAGCTCACTGCAACCTCCACATCCTGGGTTCAAGTGATTCTTGTACTTTAGCCTTCCAAGTTGCTGGGATTATAGGCATGTGCCACTGCAGCCGGCTAATTTTTGTATTTTTAGTAGAGACAGGGTTTCGCCACATTGGCCAGGCTGGTCTTGAACTCCTGACTTCAGGTGATCTGCCTGCCTTCACCTCCCAGAGTGCTGGGATTACAGGCATGAGCCACCACTCCCAGCCTGTTCAGTTGGTTTTTGATATGTCTCATAATTTTGGGTTATGTATAAAATAGTAAGAAACTGAAATCAGTAGGTTTAAAGCTTATAAATTGGTACACCTCTCCTATCTGGTATTAGTGTAAGGATTTGAGTTTACTTAGTCAGAGGTTAAGCTGGGATTGAATTTTTAATTTGTTATAAATACCTTCATTACACTACAGGCCTCTAATGCTAGAGGAATTTGAGGCCTCTAACACTGGAGGAATTTGAGGCCTGTGGTACAGTGTGTTTAGGGTGGAAGTGGAGTGTCAAATGGTTTTTGTGAATGTTTATGCCCCACTTTGCATGCCTACTCCTTAGAGGGGTTTTCTTCTCACTCTTTCCTCTTGTCAGTTGTAAACTGGTGTTGCTTGTTACTCAGTCCTTTAAAGATTGGTAGAGGAGAGGGAACAGAAATGGTTCTTGGTTGTTACAGCATAGCCTTGGTTTTAGGTAGATTATGTGTGCCTGGACCTTGCATGGAACTTTCTCAGAATTCCCTCCCCTTTTCCCTGTGGCAACCAAACTGCTTTGGATCTTTTTGTGTGGCAGTTTCTGCTCCCTCCTCCAGCAATTGCAGATGTCTAGTCCTACTGATATAAGATTCTGAGCCTAGGACTGTTCTTGTCACCTTTCCTCCCAGAAATTGAAGGTTTTTTCTTCCCTCAGCAACAAGACATGGGTTTGCTTCCCCTTCCTCAGTGGCTGAAGGCTTTTGCTCTGTGTGAAGGAAGGATCTGGACAGGGTGGCGGGCCTTTTGTTCCTTTCTCACATGGCAGCTAATTCCTTGTACCACTGAGAGAGGCTCTTGATCTTCTGCCTTGTTTCCTTTTTTTTCCCCTCTGCCTTGTTTCCAGTTGTTTCCATGGGCACCCATTGGCAGTCTATGGACAAGAGGCTGTGAGTGCCAGTTGCCTGGGACTCTGCTGGGTTTCATACTATCAAGCTACCCCACACTCAGCTTGAAGTGATCCTTGAAATTTTAGCATATTACTTCTGCTTGTATGATAGTAGTTTCCTCTTGCTCCCTGCCACAAATGAGCCATTTCTGGTACCTTGTTACCTTTTGTAAGCATTTGTTGATCCTTGGATTCAGGCTACTTAGTTATCTTGTAACTTTAGCTCTCTTACAGGTTCAAGAAAAGTTTTCAGTAATTTACAAGTGTTTTGTTTAATTGCCAGTATTCTAGGATTTTCCAAATCTTCTATTACTGATTTTAGTTTAATTGCATTGTGGACAAAGAACGTATGTTGTATACTTTGGATTCTTTTAAATGTATGAAGACTTACTGTATGGTCCAGGATTTGGTCTATCTTAGTGAACATTTCATATACAGTTGTTAGGTGAAGTGTTCTATGACAGTGAGTGCAAGTTGGTTTAAATTTTCAGATCATCTATACTTGCTGGTTTTGTCTATTTTTTTCTGGTTTTGTCTATTTCTTTCTATCAGTTAATGAGAGCAGTGTTAAAAATCTCCAACTATGATGGTGGTTCTGTTGATTTCTCTTTCATTTATTTTCAAGGTCTGCTATTTTGGATTGTTGTGACTTCTTGGTGAATTAATCCTTTTATTATTATGAAATGTGCCCCTTTTCCTCTGGAAATGCTTGTTTTGAACTCTTACTGTAAGAGTAGCCTCTCTGGCCAGGTGCAGTGGCTCACGCCTGTAATCCCAGCACTTTGGGAGGCCGAGGTGGGCGGATCATGAGGTCAGGAGGTGGAGACCATCCTGGCTAATATGGTGAAACCCCGTCTCTACTAAAAATACCAAAAAAAAAAAAAAAAAAAAAAAAAAAAACCGGGCGTAGTGGCGGTCGCCTGTAGTCCCAGCTACTCAGGAGGCCGAGGCAGGAGAATGGCATGAACCTGGGAGACGGAGCTTGCAGTGAGCCGAGATTATGCCACTGCATTCCAGCCTGGGCAACAGGGCGAGACTTCATCTCAGGAAAAAGAAAAAGGAGTAGCCTCTCAGCTGTACTTTCTGTTGGTTTATTGGGTTTGAGTTTTTATTTATTTATTTATTTATTTATTTACTTACTTACTTACTTACTTACTTTTAGCAGGTCTTACTTTGTGCATTCATGGTTTAGAGTTAGCCAAGGATGTAGGGGGAGTTTGCACACAGATTTTGGGGCTTCGTCTTCTGGATTCCTTTCTTTGATTTTTTTATTCCTCACTGGCTGGCTGTGCTGGCAGCTTCACTCTTTGTCTATTAAGACTGCTGCTTTCTGCTTGAGCTCTATCCTCTGCTTGTGTCCATTCCTGTTTCTGCCTACTTTTGGTGGATCTTCAGTGTTTTTAAGTACAGCAGTTTTCTTAAATGTATTGTCTAGAGTTATAATTGTTAGTGTCAGGGAGATTAGTCTGATACAAAGTGTTCTGCTATATTTAGTACCAGAATTCCTCTAGTCTCTTTTAATTTAGAATAGCTCCTTTTTTTTTTTTCAATCCCTGCTACCTTGACTTTTTGAAGACTCTTGGCCAGTTTTCTTATAAAAGTTTCATAATCAGGATTTGTCTGATTGTTTCCTCCTGGTGATGTTTATTTAACTTGTTCCTCTATCCCTTGTATTTCCTGTAACCTAGAATTTAGATTAGAAGACTTGATTGGATTTGGGTTAAACCGTTTTTCCTTCATAGATGATTCGTATGCTTCTTGTTGATTTGTATCACCAAGAACATAATATTTCGTTGTTCCAGTGTTGGTGATGATTAGTTAGATCACTTGATTAAGATGGTGCTCTGCACTGTAAAGATTTGTTCTTTGTAAATAATAGGTAATCTCTGGGGTGGTAATTTGCATCCTCTTCATTTTTCACGTCATGTCCAGATATCACTTCCTAAAATTTATTCTAATCAGATGCCAGCACAGAGTAACACTTAACAAGCATTAGCTGCTATTATTATGAAGGTCCCATTTCCCAACCGTAAGTCTTTATAGTATCTAGTTTATATATGCCATATACACTTTAATCATCCATATCTCATACTGTGTTGTAGTTATAAAGACATGTCTTTCTTTTCTAGATTTTGTGGTGCTGAATGCAGATACCACATCTTACAAATCTTTGGGTCTCCCATAGCACTTAACTAGCATTTTGCATATAGTAGGCACTCAGTAATTACTTTTTGTAGGAAGAAAATATTAGCTAAGAATATCCCCAAAGCATTTTTTTCTTTAGACATTTTAAATTTCTCTGTCTTGGCCGGGTGCAGTGGCTCACACCTGTAATCCCAGCCCTTTGGGAGGCCGAGGCAGGCGGATCCCAAGGTCAGGAGATCGAGACTATCCTGGCTAACACAGTGAAACCCCGTCTCTACTAAAAATACAAAAAATTAGCGGGGCGTGGTGGCAGGCGCCTGTAGTCCCAGCTACTCGGGAGGCTGAAGCAGGAGAATGTCATGAACCTGGGAGTTGGAGCTTGCAGTGAGATGATATTGTGCCACTGCACTCCAGCCGGGGCAACAGAGCAAGACTCCATCTCAAAAAAAAAAAAAAATTTCTCTGTCTTGAGTACTGGTTAAATTTAATGTCAATTACATTTTCTTTTGTAGGTAAATGAGAAAACGGGACAGATTATACAGTATGATAAATTTTATATACATGAAGTACAAGAATTGATAGATATAAGGAATGATTATATCAACTGGGTCCAACAGCAGGCCTATGGAATGGTAGGTTTTCTGTGCAATTTGTGATTTCATTTTATGTATCATTTTATGTATATGTATCTAATAAAAAAAAGAAACAATTACTTGGTTTTGAAATGAGAAAGTTTTTTCAGAACTTTTATCCATAACTTACTTTTTAAATAAAAAAACATTGCAAAAGGAGTGCTATATATTATACAATATTTAAATACAAACATTCTACTCTTTTACCAAAGCCAAACCAAAGAGATGGATTACACTTAAAAAAAAAAAAAAAAAAAAACTGCAAATGTGAAATGGATTTTTAACTCATTTATTTTCCATAAGATTGCCTCTTATTTCTCCAATGTTGAAAATACTGGCGTTCTTCATACTGGAACTCCTAAGAATGCATTATTGTTATGAAATTGGTGCTTCAAGACTACCAAAAGAGGGCTGGGTGCGGTGGCTCATGCCTGTAATCTTAGCACTTTGGGAGCCCGAGACAGGTGGGTTGCCTGAGCTCAGGATTTCAAGACCAGCCTGGGCAACATGACAAAATGCCATCTCTACTAAAAATACAAAAAATTAGCCAAGTGTGGTGGTACATGCCTGTAATCCCAGCTACTCAGAAGGCTGAGGCATGAGAATCCCTTGAACCTAGGAGGTGGAGGTTGCAGTGAGCCGATTATATGTTTACTTTTATTTCAGATTTTTTATATAAATGTAGGTGCACACATCTTTTTATGTGGCTAAGTCTTTAATAACTACACACTTACTATCCCATTAAAATAGTACCATGGTCTTACATAAAACTTGAATTAGGCACATAAAATTTTAATGCAGAAATGGGTAAGCAGCTAGATACAAAATATTTAGGTTTACTATTCTTATTTGCTAGCCATTTTTGTATACTTGAGGCCCACTTTTCTGCACACAGGTAATTTAATATGTATGCAGCAGTTATATAATAGAAGGGTGAGTAACCTTTCATTGCTTGCTAGGCACCAGCTTGTAAGCTTCTTGTGGATGGGTATGTCAGTCAACCAGCACCTGTGACAGTGTTTGGAATATGTCTAGTAAGCACTAAGAAAGTACAGTAGTTTTTGAATGGCAATCTGGCTGCTGCATGCTGTTTTTAGGATACTCCCACCTCCCAGAATCAGGTTGCTTCTAGGCATCTTTTCCTTAGTGCAGTTGGGTCTGGACTGGGAGAGACTCATTGACTTTTCTCCTGAGTCACCTTGAGGCTGGGTCAGGTTTATAGCCATTCTGTAGATTTAGGTGTAGTCACTTGCTTATTCAACAAACAATGAGAATCTGTTATATAACAGGCACTGATTTAGGTATTGGAAATACAGTGGTGAACCAGGCAGAGCCTTGTTTCTCCTGGAATTCATAATCTAGTGGGCAAGATTAGCAATAGTCAAACAAGGCAAAAAATACCAGCTAATAATATGTACTTTTAAAATGAGGGAACTTAGTAAAGATAGGTTTCAGAAAAGACTTGTCTAATGAAGTATGAGTGTTAATCTGAATGACAAGGAGTAGCCATTTAAGATCAGGGCAGACAGAATTTCAAGAACAATGAACATTTGTTCATTTGACTTTGTGAACATAGTTCACAAAGCTATATTTTAGTAGATTAGGGGAGAGGAAATGATGAGTTTGACTAGGATGATAGTTGTTTAGATGGAAGAAGGAAATGGACTTGGAATACTGGAGATAAAAGGGAATCTTGGCGACAAAAGGAAAATAAAAATCACTGATGGATTGGATATGAAGTGAGGAAAGGACTTTAGGTGAAAACAAGCTTGACATGATTGAAAGATAGAAAAAAGCCAGGATGGGGACGGGCGTGGTGGTTCATGCCTGTAATCCCAGCACTTTTGGAGACCAAGGTGCGCGGATCACAAGGTCAGGAGTTAAGAGACCAGCCTGGCCAACAAGTGAAATCCTGTCTCTACTAAAACTATACAAAATTAGCCGGGCATGGTGATGGGCGCCTGTAATCCCACTACTCAGGAGGCTGAGGCAGGAGAATCGCTTGAACCCAGGAGACGGAGGTTGCAGTGAGCCTAGATCGCACCATTGCACCCCAGCATGGGCGACACTGTTGAGACTCCATTTCAAAAAGAAAAGAAAAGAAAAAGAAAGAAAGGAAAAGAAAAGAAAAGAGCCAGCATGGCTTATGGGAGTGAGGAGGGAACAGAGAAATGGGCAGGGGCCAAATCATAGACAGTTTAGTAAACTAGGATTAGGAATTTGGATTTTATCTAACGTTACGATAAACAGTGGAAACTTAATCTGATCTTTTTGAATAATCACTTTGTTGGCTTTGTAGGGAACGGGACAGACATGAAAGATGGAGATCCATGAGAAAGCTATGTTTTAGTAGATTAGGGGAGAGGAAATGATGAGTTTGACTAGGATGATGGCTGTTTAGACGGAAGAAGGAAATGGACTTGGAATACATCTTGGAGATAAAAGGAAATCTTGGTGACAAAAGGAAAATAAAAATCACTGATGAATTGGATATGAAGTGAGGAAAGGAGAGAAATCCACAAAGATTAAAAAGCAGGTGTGGTAGGGGGAAAACTAGGAGAGTCTTGGAAACCATAATTTAAAAGTGAAAGAGAGACTGTTGAATGCTCCAGAGAAGGATGATGAAACCATAGTATTGACAGTGAATTTGGTTACATGAAGATAATTGGTAACCTTGATAATACCATTCTAGGGTTGGGGTGTTGTAAAGAGAAGTTTAGAGGTAAGGAAGCAGTAAGAATCATTGGCAATACTTTGAAGAACTTCTACATTGAAGAGGAGCAAAAAAAAAAAAAAAAAATAGATTGGTAGCTGGAATCAAGGGATAATTTTTTAAGAAAGAAAATAATTGACCTCAGCGGAGTTTTGAATAAATATTTCCTTTTTTCTTCATCTCTGACCTAGGTAAAGCTTCTCAAACTCTTCCTTCAGAGAACCTGTGAAGGCAGGAGAAATAACATATCTCTTAAGGATTTAACCTTCCCTCAGCAAGACTTGAACTGAGGCTAATTTTCTGTCTTTAAATGCAAATTTTGCATTATGGGCATAATAGATATTTACTGCAATATAAAAGAGATTTAATGTATTTGCCATTGAGGAAAATTGGTTCTTCAGGAAATGAACCTTGTTCTTACGACTTTGCATATAAACCCTCACACACCAACCAGGGTACCCTAGGTCTTTTAGCAGTGTTTTTGAAAGGATTCAGAACATTTGGAGGGATATGTGGACCCTTTTATAGAACAATTTCTTAAGAATCCCAGTGTTCACTTACATATTATATAAATATCCAGCCTGGCCAATATGGCAAAACCCCATCTCTACTAAAAATACAAAAATTAGCCAAGCGTAGTGGCGGGCACCTGTAATCCCAGCTACTTGGGAGCCTGAGGCAGGAGAATGGCTTGAACCCAGGAGGCAGAGGTTGCAGTGAGCTGAGATTGCGCCAGTGCACTTCAGCCTGGGCGACAAGAGTGAGACTCCATCTCAAAAAATAAATAAATAATAAATAACATTACAAATTGGAAAATTAATTTATTATGGAGGATGTTGTGATGATTAAGAATTCTAGCTCACAACATAAATGTATATGATGAGAAAGCAGAGTAACTTTTACGGAAAAGTGCCTGGGTTCAGATCCCACCTCAGCATATATTGAGTTCTGTCCTTGGGAAAATTACTTAATTTCTCTGAGATTTCATTTTGTTTTCTGTAAATTAGAATGTTAGTACCTACCTTAAAAAGTTTTAAGAAGATTAATTTATATGATCCCTCCGAAGGACTTAGAGTAATTTCTGACACATAGTTAAGTCTTTCTAAAATGGTGTTTATTATTGCTGGCTACCTTGACACAGGCTACAAATTTGGCAGTAGCTTTTATTCTGACTTGTCTAATAACTCTGTTCTCTTGCTGCCTTTCTCTATGTGCACTACAATGAAACATTTTCTAAGAGTACTTTCTAGGTACTATTCTCAGTTTCCTTACCCTCCTTTAACTTTGCTTTTAAATTGTTTGTAAAAATAACTTATTGGTTACTACCAAACTCTTTGCCATTTTTTCTTCCCTTTCTGATACTTTTAACTATCTTTATCTGGTTTTTCCTTTGGTGTTTCTCTCTCTTAGAAAATGATTTTACCTAATGTCTAATCATCTCTTTTCTCAAGTTTTGCATGTCCTATTATTTTTCATATTCTTGCCAGTTCACGTCTTTCTCTTCCAATTTTTAGTGTAACCAGATTATATTCTGGTTAGTATGGGTTAGTCGCACTATAAATTCTAACATTATCTTATTGACTTCCCCAATGTATAATGATATGCATAGCATCTATATCTACTTATATATAGTAATAAAAAAGATAATGCATAAATACTAATATTTCATTATTTAGCTAAGGAGGAAATCCATCTCCCATACTATAAACTCCCTTGGTATATAGTATAGTTATCAAGCAGGCCATAGATGAATTTTTATAGGCTTTTTTTTTTTCTTATTTAAACTTTCTTACTTAGTAATAGCACTTTTTAAATGTCCTACAAGAGGAATATTGGTGATGTGAAGGCTGTGCATATGTGAGGATAGGGATATATTGGAAGTCTCTGCACCTTCCTTTCAATTTTGCTGTGAACCTAAAGCTGCTTTAAAATAATAAAGTTCTGGGCCGGGCGCGGTGGCTCAAGCCTGTAATCCCAGCACTTTGGGAGGCCGAGACGGGCGGATCACAAGGTCAGGAGATCGAGACCATCCTGGCTAACATGGTGAAACCCCGTCTCTACTAAAAAATACAAAAAACTAGCCGGGCGAGATGGCGGGTGCCTGTAGTCCCAGCTACTCGGGAGGCTGAGGCAGGAGAATGGCATAAACCCAGGAGGCGGAGCTTGCAGTGAGCTGAGATCTGGCCACTGCACTCCAGCCTGGACGACAGAGCAAGACTCCGTCTCAAAAAAAATAAATAAAAAATAAAATAAAATAATAAAGTTCTTTTTTCAAAAAAGAGTCCCACAAGGTATACTATAAAAGGATTTTGGTTGTTCCTTTTATATTGCCTTCTAGCTAAACTGAGTGTATAATCTAAAAGGCTTTTTTGCAGGACAGTCTCTAAAGACTTTCATCTTGTTTACACTGCCAATAGGAGCACTTACGTAGTAATAACTTGGTACTTTGAATTTTTTGAAAGAAATTCTTGTCAATAATAATCTTCCTCTGAATAAGATTTGCATAGAGTGATGTTTTGCTTATGCTTACACACTGCTTTGGCTTTACTTAGCACAATATAGTGAGAGAACCCAAAGTCTTTGCTATTTGCTAATATCTTAAATCCTCCAATAATACCCCTGGTGACGTGGGAACTTAGTCAACTACAGAGTTAAAGAGAACAGTCCACACAAGACTGCCTTCACTTCTGATACCAATTGTGAGTTTGGGGAGGGTCCCCCAAACTACCCTTAGGTTTGATAATTTGCTACAAGACCTCCCAGAACTCATTGAAAATTGTTACACTGATGATTAGAGTTTATTACAGAGAAAGGATAGTGGGTTAAAATCAGCCAAGGGTCCTTTTGACTCTGAGCAGCATCATGACATTTGGCAAGAACAAGCACCTTATGAAAGATGACAAATAGGGAGCCAAGAAGTGGTTGATCTACTTTCTAAAAAAGATTGGTATGGTATGAAAGCACATGCTATGTTTAGTATAAGAAATATTGGAGAGAAACACTAGTCACCAGGACTCAAGGAACCAAAATTATATCTGATGGCCTCAAGGGTTGTGTGTATTTGAAGTGAACCTTTCTGATCTGCAAATGATGAAATTGCATTTTAAAACTCCAAGCTGACTACTGAGGATGTTGAGGCGCTAAACTACCTAACTTCCATAGCATGGATCTTACCTGTGACAGAATGAGTCGCATGGCCAAAAATTGGTAGATCATGAAAGAAGCTCATGTTAATGTCAAGACCACTGATGGTCATTTGCTTTGTCTGTTCTGTGTTGGTTTTACTAAGCAACGCAACAGTCAGATACAGAAGACCTCTTACTCTCAGCACCAACAGGTCCACCAAATCAAGAAGAAGGTGATGAAAATCATGATCCAAGAGGTTCAGACAAGTGACTTGAAAGAAGTGGTCAATAAATTGATTCCTGACAACATTGGAAAAGATAAAAGGCTTGCCAGTCTATTTATCCTCTCCATGCTTGTCCTTGTTAGATAAGTAAAAATGCTAAAGATGCCCAAGTTTGAATTGGGAAAACCAGGGAACTTCATGGTGATGGTAGTAGTTCTAGAAAGGCTACTGGGGATGTGACAGGTGCTAAAGTTATATGAGCTGATGGATGTGGACCACAAATACAAGAATCTGTTTAAAATTCAGGCTTTTGGCCGAGCACAGTGGCTCACACCTGTAATCTCAGCACTTTGGGAGGCTGAGGCGGGCGGATCACGAGGTACGGAGTTCGAAACCAGCCTAACCAACATGGAGAAACCCCTCTCTACTAAAAATACAAAATTAGCCAGGCCTGGTGGCACATGCCTGTAATCCCAGCTACTCAGGAGGCTGAGACAGGGGAATCGCTTGAACCCCGGAGGCAGAAGTTGTGGTGAGACGAGATGGCACCATTGCACTCCAGCCTGGACAACAAGAGCCAAATTCCGTCTCAAAAAAAAAGAGAGAGAGAGAGAGAAAAAAATTTAGGCTTTTAATAGTGACAAATGAAAAGTTCCATCTGTGAAAAAAATCAGCTAAAATCTGCATATAGGGCAGAGTCTGGGAAAGATAATCAGAGGCAGAGTTTCTGTTGTCCTGTCCTTGTAGTCATGAATGAATTACTTTCCTGGCATAGATGTGTGATACAGAGTATTTCCAGCCAAGGAAGCTCACCAGAAACCTGGTGCCCAGAGTTTTTACTGGGGTTTAGTCACATCCTGCTCATGTAGGAACCTCTAGTTCCCAGCTCTTCTGGAGGCAGAACTGACAGCACATGGCCCAAGCCCCTATCATAAGTCACATTGTCCGGTGGCTAAAGCTCTAGGCAAACAAAGACACTCCTATCAGGCTTGATATTCCACAGGTCTGTAGGTCACCTCCTAGGAACCTAGGGCAATGCTCTCTTCTGGGGTCAAATTAATTCCTCATAACACAAAGTACCATCCACACATTTAGTAACATAGTTCTGAATATTCTAGTGCTTTACATGAGTCTGTGCTCTGAGCATATATGGAAGCTTTCTACAAGAAAATGTACATTTCTGTTCAATAAAGTGGTAAGCTTTCATTGTAATTTCCACTATTACTTCCTTAATAAACATATCTTTCTCTATTTATTTTTGCTTACCAACCCTTTTGCCCTGTCCTGTACTTTCTATTTTAAATTAGTTCAGTTTTAAAGAATGTTTAATGTAAGATACCTTATGTTTTACTGTTTTTTTCCTGTCAAATAGAAACAATTTATGGCTTATTTTTTCTCACTTTGTGTCCGTATAGGATTTTAATCTACTAAACACTGTCAAACATTTTGCTGAGATTTTAGAAGTCTTAAAGTCTAAGGAATGTTTTTTCTATTTTTTAAGTAGAAAAACTGAGCCATAAAATTATTTTTTTAAGACCAAGCCAGGCATAGGATTCGTTTTCTTGTTCTGCCTAAATTCTGCAAATGGGGGTGTTTAATTGCTGAAAACAAATTTCATTATGTTCAAGCTCAATAATTTTACGGTCACAAGGTACCTGAAACAAAGATCTTACATTTATAGATATATATATATATATAAGATGCGTGTGTAGGGGGTATATTTTATTGTAGATGTATTTTCTACCTCATTACTTCAATATTCTGCTGTAGCAAAATATATGAAATGCTACCTTGAATAGAAATAGTTAAATTTGGACACTAACATTGCTCTTTCCTCATTATTGTTATATTCTGCACTGCTGTCTTAGGATGTCAACCATGGATTAACTGAGGTAAGTTTGGTGTAATAAAGCTCATGTTCAGAGTAAGATATATTCCATTTTCTCCTAAGTAATAGAGGAGCCAAAGATTCCTTTTTTTGTTGTGGTTTAAAAATGTAAATAAATATATATGTATCATTTTTAAAAATCGAGTCTGTAGAGATTACCTTGTATAACATTCCAGAAGTTTTCTGAAGAAAATGAAATTCTGTTAACATTCCACCTATATGATGCCTCCACAATATTTGCTTCAGATCTATCCTCCTCAGGTCTTCCAGTGTAAAATGTAATGTGTCCTCAGAATATAAAAAAGCAAACTTTTATTTTAAAATTTAGCAAATGCCTACCTAATGTGGCTAAAACATTTTATATTAGAGAAGTAAAACAAATATCATTTTAAAATTGATTAGTTGATACTCAGAATGGTCACAAAGTTAAACTTTTGTATGATTATCTTTCTCACTTCTAATATATAAAGTTTTAGCACTTTGGTTTAAGTAATCAACAACACTAGACTACCCTTTTAACACTTGGGAACATTATAAAACTTTCTTTATCTGTTATAGATGTTAGGTTTTGCTTTGATTTGCTTTTGTTCGTTGTTATGTTTTCCCAATACTTGAACCAATGAAGCATTTTGAATTAGCTTTAAATTATAGCTCTAATATTGTTTGCTTCCTCATTGTCAAGTATAATTAGCACATAAAAATTTGAAAACAGAGTTTTGAAGCCAAAGGGTACTTTAGAGATATCTAAATCTTTTTTAATTTTGGAGAAGCAAAATTGGTATTTATGATCATTAGCTAGGCAGTGCCACAAATATAGGATGGAGGTAAACCTTGTCACATGAAAAATACTGAAGAGTGAACGTTTAGAATGGAATAAAATACAATTTAGGGAGAGCGTGATTAGGACTTCAAATATTTAAACTACATACACTTCCAGCAGGGGCAAAACAAAGACTAAATGATGCACAGTGATAAATAGAAATGCAGATTCAGGCTGGGTGCAGTGGCTCACGCCTGTAATCCCAGCACTTTGGGAGGCCGAGGCTGGCAGATCATGAGGTCAGGAGTTCAAGACTAGCCTGGCCAACCTAGTGAAACCCCATCTCAACAGCGGGAGCCTGTAATCCCAGCTACTTGGGAGGCTGAGGCAGGAGAATCACTTGAACCCAGGAGGCAAAGGTTGCAGTGAGCCTAGATTGCGCCGTTGCACTCCAGCCTGGGCGACAGTGCGAGACTCTGTCTGGAAAAAAAAAAGAAAGAAAAGGAAATGCAGATTCAGACTATAAAGAACTATCTAATCACTAAGGAGTGGATTGTTTTATGGTGTATTAATTCTTCATTAGAAGTCTTATAGGAGAGATTCTGAGTCAGGGCAGGCACAAAGATATTGTCTTATTGGGTAGATGGTGGAAGTAGGTCCTCCTCCATCTACAAGAATGTGTGATTGGCAATTCATAACTCTTTATATTTTACTGTACTGTTAAAATACTTAGCAATGAATACATTACCTACTAGGATAAGTAATTGTCTATGCAGTGTCTAATGTCTGATAATGGTAATAGATCAGTTTTCCTAACTTTAAAGGCTAACAGAATAGTAACACTAAATGATACATTTTTGTATATTAAGTAAGTGAACAGATGTTGGACTCATAATAATTTTGACATCCTAATGACATTATACTCAATAAGTATCTGTTAAGTGAAGGAATAGACAGATTACTTATTAGCCTCAGTTGCTGCAGTTGCCTTAACATGTAAGAATTGGCTACAGTATTTAACATAAGAGCCCCCAATTTTAGAACAAATTTGCAGCCTCATTCACTGAGATTTGCAATTAACATATGCTAAGCAAAAGATACTTGCAGTATGTGATTGTATAGACTCTCAAGTATACAGTTGCCCCCTAAAATTGGGAATTGGGTTTATTCCAATGCCTCATTTAATTTTTAATAATTCTGTAAGCAGCATGTTTTATTTGTAATTCCAGAACCACGAGTGAATAAACAAAGAATGTAGTCCACTTTATAAGAAATGACAGCATCCACAGTAAGTATATCACAAATCAACTTGTACTAATAAGTTAATTTTTTATTTCCAGTTGGCAGATATCCCTGTTACAATCTGTACATACCCATTTGTATTCGATGCTCAAGCAAAAACTACTCTGTTACAGACCGATGCAGTCTTACAGATGCAGGTAAAATATTGTATACTACTAACCTAATTTGAGAGGGATTTTTTAAATTGTTTCTTTGATGTTTTTGGACAGTAAATATTTGAAATTTTCCTAGGATCAGTAATGAAGGTACACAAAGTACTTTGGGTAGCTATCAAGAAGATTGCTGCATGTGATATGTATATTCTTATGAGGGCATTTATAAAAAAGGGTTGCAATGAAAATGGAATAACTTAACCTATAATAATTTTATATATTACAAATGGTATAAGCCTCTTTCATTACAGAAATATTCAGTCTTTATAAACCATATTACTAGTTTACTTGATAAGATACTGGTTTGTTTCAAAATCTGGTTTCATTATATGTCCCCTTTTTATATGCTTAGTAAGAGATGGAAGTCACTAGAGGTGAGAGATGTTAAAAGTAGGAAGCATTTGATCTCTTGTTAGGAAGAGGATGTGAAATTTCCTTGAAGAAAGTTTTAATAATAAGGTATTAAACATTTTCCTGGGGTTGGTCACCATTATCTCCTATTCCTCTTTCTTTTCCCCTTCCTATCACCCTTTCCCATCCATTTTATGTTGAACATTCTTTCATTTATAGAGAGGATTTTAAAAACTACTTCATATTTTGACTTTAAAGGGTTACAGTAAGTTTGCTTTATCATTTGATCCTGTAAATAAAAAAGATTTTGAGCTGCTTCCTCTGGTATAGAATATCTGACTATACCAACTAAGGATTAAAGAAAGCTTGAATGTTTAATAGTCTAAAATATTTTAAAA
Source organism: Rhinopithecus bieti (assembly GCF_001698545.2). NCBI lineage: Eukaryota > Metazoa > Chordata > Mammalia > Primates > Cercopithecidae > Rhinopithecus > Rhinopithecus bieti. The sequence goes on from NW_016814565.1 coordinate 1,057,705, forward strand.
TTAAAACCTTCAAATCTTGGTAACCATTTTATTCTGTTCAAATAAATGCATTTGGTATTCTAAATATTTTTGTAGTATTCTATACTAACAGCTAGTAAACCAGTTTTTTGGAGGTCTTTGTTAAAACAGTAAGTTAATAACTTGGTGATTTTACCATGGGATATTCCATTTTAGAACAAGAACTCAGGGAGAACCATAATAAAAGAACAAAAGTTTTAAATGGTAAAAATCAAATCCTTGGTTCATGAGCACATACCATGATCACTCAGTTAAGTGAATTTGTGTAATACGTCCTTAGCCAGAGCATTCCTTATTCTCTTTGTTTTTTATTTTTTATTTTTGAGACAGAGTTTCGGTCTTGTCACCCAGGCTGTAGTGCAGTGGCACAGTCTCAGCTCACTGGAACCTCTGCCTCCTGGGTTCAAGCAATTCTCCTGCCTCAGCCTTCTGAGTAGCTGGGATTACAGGTGCCTGCCACCGTGCGCTGCTAATTTTGTATTTTTAGTAGAGACAGGGTTTCACCATGTTGGGCAGGCTGGTCTCGAACTCCTGACCTCAAGTAATCTGCCCTCATTGGTCTCCCAAAGTGCTGGGATTACAGGCGTGAACCACCGCGCCCAGCCTGTTCCTTATACTCTTTAAAGGTTTGTTTTTTTCTCCTCACTCTTTACCCTCCAGTGAATGTTTTTTAGAAAAACCAGTGCTCAGATTTATCAGTGTTACTATAGTTCTGTACTGGCTTACTTTAATAGTGTTATGAGTTATACATTATACATTAATATAAAAGCATTCAAAAGGGATACTCTTTATGCTCAGTTATTTAAGTTTTTATGCTGTACTGGATACTGTGTTAGGTGCTGTGTTAATTCAGTAGCACATGAATTATAGAATACCTGTAACTAATAGGTAGAGGTTAGCTTGTTTCAGTCACAGTAGCTTTATTGTAGCATTGCTGTTAAAATGTTAATCTTTTGTTTTCCAGATGGCTATTGATCAGGCCCACAGGCAGAATGTCTCCTCTCTTTTTCTCCCAGTGATTGAATCTGTGAATCCCTGCTTAATTCTAGTAGTGCGTAGAGAAAATATTGTAGGAGATGCAATGGAAGTCCTTAGGAAAACAAAGAACATAGATTACAAGAAGCCACTCAAGGTAATTTGACATTTTCTGTTGTATAATTGGGACTTTTATTCAGAAGCTGTTTAAAATTTTCCTATTTGTTTTCAGTGAATCTTTGAAACTTAATAAATAAAATTATGTGTATTTTAAACTATTAATTGTAGAGTATTAGTAATAAACATGTTCTAGGGTCTCCAGAATGTACTTTCATTTCTTTACAGTCTATTCGGTGTTTGCATTGTGCTATTTTAGGTTATATTTGTTGGAGAAGATGCTGTGGATGCAGGAGGGGTGCGCAAAGAATTTTTCTTGCTCATCATGAGGGAATTATTGGATCCTAAGTATGGCATGTTTAGGTATTATGAAGATTCCAGGCTCATTTGGTTTTCTGATAAGGTAAAATGTCCAACCATCTAAATTACTTCTGTGTATATACCCATGTATTTATACCTGTATGTATCAAGTTAATTCATATCAAATAAGGAATTACTACTGGATTCCTAATATATAAGATCTGCTTTATTACAATTTGAAAAATTATAAACTTTGGACTTGGAGTTATCAAAACGCTTTCGATGCTTACCACACATTTTAAATTAACAAAATAAATTAAGAGATGGGCAGCCAGAAAAGAATGTTGACTATACCTTCTGCTGATTTCAATTTAAGAATTGAATAATAATCACAAGATTAACTTTTCTTCTGGGAAAAATTAATTTATCATTAGGGATCATTGATTTCTCTACCTTATCATTTAGAGCAGGTCAGCAGACTATAGCCCATTAGTCTCAAAAAAAAAAAAAGTCACACCCACTCTTTCAAGGCTACTTTCACGCTACAACAGCAGAGGCAGAGTTGAAGTAATTACAACAGTGACCCTATATCCAAGAAACCCCAAAATATTTGCCATCTGGTTCTTTATAGAAAGTTTGCTGACCCCATTTAGTGGATCATATGTGAAAAGGATCGATCAGTTTAGTAGAACTCCTGACTTGAAAGAAATTTAAATAGAATAGCTATTGGTTATAAAAACCTCAATGTAATATTTAATTATTCTGCCTGGAGGTTGGCTGTCTTGTGTGATGTTAGCAGTCATTGGTGCTTAGTACCTAGACTCATTAATTCATCAGGGGTTGCAAAATGGTGTGCTACTCTAGTATTTCTTTTTCATTTATTAGCTTGGGTACTTCTGTATAGAGAAATTTCCTCACATTTTTTGATTCCTTAGTAGTGCAATTCATAGGAAAGGATTCTATTTGGTTACCAATTTTTCAAAAGAATGAATTGGTTCATTAGCATGGTCTACTGGTAATAATTCATTTTTTTTTTGTTTTGCTTTCAAGTATCATTATGTATTCATAGGTTTAAACATACTTGATGTTTTTCAGTCCACTGCAGTTATTGTCTTTATTGATGCTCATATTGTCCCATCTTTGTTGAAGGAGAGCTCTTAAGGTTGGTGCCCAAGTCCTTTAGAAACAACCTATATGCTTTTTGGTGCCTTCCTTGCTACCTTGTGTACTTACTATGACAGAATGTTCCAGACTTATCTTACACATTTACTGCCTAACAATAACAACATTACCACCAATATTATGACTACTAAAATTTTTTTAATTGTTTTTTCAGTTCTTTTTGTCCAAAGGGTATAATCTAATATAGATAGACAGCCAGATAATATAGTTTTGATATCATTTAAAATTGTTACACTCTATTGTTATACCACCAAGTGAATACTAATTTACGCTAAGTTGTTTTTAGGGATTGCTTGTTCAAATTCAATTTAGTTTTACAATAATATAAAATATCTATGTAGTTCCAAATTCAAATCTACAAAATAAGATGTGTTAAAAGAAGTCAAGCTCCACCTTGTTCTCCCCTTCTCCTATGGGTGATCTTTTGAAAATGTATG
>NW_016814565.1:1063654-1086971 GCF_001698545.2 Rhinopithecus bieti
AAAAAAATTAAAAAAAAATAAAAAAATAATAAAATATATATATATGTAGATAGCAATATATTACATACCAAAGTAATTTTCCTGGTTTTGACCCTGTGTAAGCTGTTACCACTGGAGAAAACTGAGCGAAGGGTACATGGGAGTTCTTTATATTATTTGCATAATTTATGAGTCTTTAAGATATTTTAAAATAAGTATTTTTTGGCCAGGCACAGTGGCTCACACCTCTAATCCCAGCTGTTTGGGAGGCCAAGGTGGAGGTCAGGAGTTCAAGACCAGCCTGGCCAACATGATGAAACCCCGTCTACTAAAAATACAAAAATTAGCTGGGCATGGTGGTGCATGCCTGTAATCCCAGCTACTCAGAAAGCTGAGGCAGGAGAATCACTTGAACCCAGTAGGCAGAGGTTGCAGTGAGCCAAGATCGCACCACTGCATTCCAGCCTGGTGGCAAAGCAAGACTGTCTTTAGTCACATTTAACTGTTTGGATAGAGGTAAGGGCAAGACTAACAGTTGATTTTAATCACGTTTTGGTTTTAGCAAGTGAGTGTAACACAGAAGGGAGTAAAAGGCAAGGGAGTTATTATAGTGAGGGATTATGGAATTTCAGCTTTGTATGGGCTTGATTTGGACAAATAAATTGTGATGGTGGAATTGTATTGAGGGACTGAGATAAGAAGTCAGAGGTGAATGCTTGAAATTGAGATTTGGAGGGTTGTAGTTGAATGTAAGATATAACCATGGGTGTGGTCATTGAGGTGTGGTGGAGAACAAGATTGTTGGAAACAGACAGGTTCAGAAACTGAGAGGCTAGTGTGTTGTATGCATTTTTTTTGGTCTGGATATTGAAGTTGCCAAAAACAATGGTAGAAATAGTGGTAGAGAAAGAAAGCGTAAGATAGTGCCAAAGTTTGTGAATGAAGGAATTGTGGAAGGTTTTTTATACAATTGCCCAAGGAACAGTTGCAGGGAATATAGTCAGTTGGCCTGTGTTTCAGGGGAGTTGGAAATTTTAGGATGGCAAATGGAAGGAAGTCTAGAAACACCGAAGAGCAAGGAGACCTACCTTAGCTCTAGAAGCAATCATATGAAGGATTGAAGAGAAAAGTGACACCATTTGTGAGAGCTGCAGAGGAAATGGTGTCCTCAGGAGATAGTCTTGTTTACTTAGACAAAAAGGGGAAAAAAATTGGAGTTTAGGATATAAGCAGTTTTCTAAATGGTAAATTGTGAGTTCCAGAACAGTGAAAGGGTTTGCTGGAGAAAGGACAGTCATAAAATTGTGTCAGACTTGAGGTCATCTCACAGTGCCATATGGATGTGGGTTTAAGGATAACCTATGAGTTTCGAGGCTTTGTATTTGGTCAGTAGACAGGCATATAAGACATGATGGAGTTAGTGCTATTGGCCTCTGAGGTAAGTGGACAATCTGCTCAAATCCTAGCCTCCTTCCTGGTGCTAGTCTCTTTATAAATAGGGAAGTTTGTAGTGGTGTAGCAGGTAGAATTTGAGAAGGCATATGAGGTTGGGGGCTGTCCTGCCAGAAACAGAGTTCTGTCTGCCCTTTAGTCAGTTTTGCAAAGAGATAATGTTTTGAGACCAAGGGAGGGGCAGTTGTAATAAGCTTTATCATGAATCTCTTTGGGACCATTCAAGTTATATCTCAGCTTGGCTGGTGAGAGCCCCTTAGAACTGGCTCTACTCTGGGTGTACTTCTAACATATCTCCATTATTCTTCAAACATTTCCTTTCATTTGGTACAGTAAACATTCCAGGTTTATCTTGTGTCTTCTCCACCCCAGCCCTGGCATTAGCCATTTTTCATAAGAGCCCTGTCTTCTTTAAGTGGAAAATGGTATTTAGAAATCAGGCTTTGGGTGCTAAGTGTAGTACTTCTTGCTTCCGGGGAGTCAGTAGTTTTACTGGGTTCTTTCAGCTGATAGAGCTAGGATCTGTATGTGTGTATACACACATGCATCCATAGACTTACCTATATTTAGAGCTGTATATATATTGAAGACCATGGAATCAAACTGATACTTCTCATTCTATCCAAATACCAAAGAATTTATTCTAGCCTTCTCCCTTTCCATATTATATATATAACTTTCATCATCAATGAGAAACTTTACTGCCATCATTTTTAGGGTATTTACTTAAATCTCCCCTGTAAATCTCCCAGGCATGGTGGCTCATGCCTGTAATCCCAGCACTTTGGGAGGCTGAGGAGGGTGGATCACCTGAGGTCAGGAGTTCAAGACCAGCCTGGTCAACGTGGTGAAACCCTGTCTCTACTAAAAATACAAAAATTAGCAGGGCATGGTGGCACACGCCTGTAGTCCCAGGTACTCAGGAGGCTGAGGCAGGAGAATCACTTGAACCTGAATGGCGGAGGTTGCAGTGAGCCGAGATCACGCCACTGTACTCCAGCCTGGGGACAGAGTGAGACTGTGTCTTAAAAAAAAAAAAAACCTCCCCTGTATGTATCCATGGAGTCTTCAGGCTGCGCTGGTCAAAAGCTCAACCTCAGACATACTGGACCACCCTCTCAGAGAAGGTATAATAGTAGGATGTTACCTGTGTATTTTTCCCAAATTCCCTTTATGATGTTAAGGAAATTCCCTTTTGTCCCTAGTTTGTTCAGCATTTTTATCATAAAAGAATATGAATATCGGAGGCCGGTGCGCCGTGGCTCAAGCCTGTAATCCAGCTCATTTGGGGAGGCAAGGCGGCGGATTCACGAGGTCAGGAGATCAAGACCCATCCTGGCTACACTGGTGAAACCCCGTCTCTATAAAATAGCCAAAAAACTAGCCGGGCGACCTGGCAGGTGCCTGTAGTCCCAGCTACCTCGGAGAGGCTGAGGCAAGGAGAATGGCGTGAACCCGGGAGCGGAGACTTGCAGTGAGCTGAGATCTGGGCCACTGCACTCCAGCCTGGGCGACAGAGCGAGACTCCGTCTCAAAAAAAAAAAAAAAAAAAAAGAATATTGAAGATACTCTTTTGTGTAATGCTTTTCCTTTTTTTTCTTTTTTTTTCTGTGACTTTTGTTTTTTGGTTTTTTTGAGATGGAGTCTTGTTCTATCCTCCAGGCTGGAGTGCAGTGGCAAAATCTCAGCTCACTGCAAACTCTGCCTCCCAGGTACAAGTGATTCTCTTGCCTCAGCCTCCCAAGTCGCTGGGATTACAGGCACGTGCCACCACACCTGGCTAGTTTTTTATGTATTTGGTAGAGACGAAGTTTCACCATGTTGGCCAGGCTGGTCTCAAACTCCTGACCTCAAGTGATCCACCCACTTCAGCCACCCAAAGTGCTGGCGTGAGCCACTGCGCCCAGTTATGTAATGCTTTTTCTACGTCAGTAGAGATGGCCGTGTAGTTTTCTTGTTTCATTCTGTTAATGTGGTGCATTATGCTGGTTGATTTTCTTATGTTGAATCTCCCTTGCATTCCTGGGGTAAATCGCATTTGGTAATAGTGTATAATCCTTTCAGTAGGCTACTTGATTGAGGTTGCTAATATTTTGTTGACAATTTTCACATCTATAGTCATAAGGGATATTGGTTTGTAGGGTTGGATTTTTGTTTGTTTACTGTTTGTTTTGGAGGGTGTGTGCAAAATCCTTTTCTGGTATTTTGATAGTGATGACCTCATAGAATGATTTAGGAAATATTCCCTCTGTTGTGATCTTCTGGAAGAGTTTGAGAATTGGTGTTAATTCTCCTTTAAATGTTTGGTAGAATCTGATCCTTGGCTTTTCTTTGTTGGAAGATTTTTATTTTTTTTGAGACAGAGTCTTACTCTGTCACCCCAGCTGGAGTGCAGTGGCACAATCTTGGCTCACTGTAACCTTCGCCTCCCAGGTTCAAGCGATTCCCCTGCCTCAGCCTCCCAAGTAGCTGGGACTACAGGTGCATGTCCCCACGCCGGACTAATTTTTTGTATTTTTTTTTTTTTTAAGTTGAGACGGGGTTTCACTGTGTTAGCCAGGATAGTCTTGATCTCCTGACCTTGTGATCCGCCCACCTCGGCCTTCCAAAGTGCTGAGATTACAGGAGTGAGCCACCACACTTGGCCTGGAAGATGTTTTAATTATAGATTTAATCTCTAATTTTTATGGGTTTATTCAGATTTTCTAGTGTTTTTATAGTGTTAGCTAAGTTCAGTTGGCCCTTTGTATCTTTGGGTTCCACTTCTGTGGATTCAACTACCACATATAAAAATAATCTGGGGAAAATTGCGTCTGTACTGAACATGTAACAGACTTTTTGTCATTATTCCTTAAACAATATAGGATAACAACTATTAGCATAACATTTACATTGTATTTGGTATTATAAGTAGTTTAGAGATTATTTTAAATATACAGGATGATGTATATACACATTATATGCAGATACTCTACACCATTTTATATCAGGGACTTGAGTATCCTTGGATTTTGGTATTTGCTGCAGGTCCTGGAACCAATCATCCGTGAATACCAAAGGAGAACCGTAGCTTGTGGGTTTCTAGGAATTTGTCCGTTTCCTCTGGGTTATCTATTTTGTTGGTATATAGTTGCTCATAGTATTTTCTTATAATCTTATTTTTGTAAAATACCGTGATGGCCCCACTTTCATTCCTTATTTTAGTCATTTGAATCTTCTTTTTTCCTTGGTCAGTCTATCTAAAGGTTTGTAACTTCCTTAACCTTTTAAAAGAACCAACTTTTGGCTTTGTTGCTTCTGTGTATTATTTTTCTTTTTTTTTTTTTAAGCAAAAGTAATTCTGTTTTATTGATGTAGGTATTAGTATAATCATTGAAATACATCCAGAGGGTGCAGCCTTTACAGGAAAAGAGGAAGTCAGCATTAATTTGTTTAAAATACTTAACTGCAAGTGCAAAGTTAAACAACAGGACTCCTATAGATTGTGCATTAAAGGTAAAGTCAAGAGGAAAAATGATGCAGGGAAATAACAATTTTCTCTTCTTTTTTAAAAAAATTCAATAGGTTTATGGAAAACGGGTGGTGTTTGGTTCCATGAATAAGTTATTTAGTGGCGATTTCTGAGATTTTGGTGCACCCATCATCCGAGCAGTATACACTGTACCTAATGTGTAGTCTTTTATCTCTCACCCGCCTAACACCCTTTCCCCCAAGTCCCCAAAGTCCATTGTATCATTCTCATGCATTTGCATCCTCATAGCTTAGCTCCTGCTTATGAGTGAGAACATATGATTTTTGATTTCCCATTCCTGAGTTATTTCACTGAGAATAATGGTCTCCAGTTCCATCCAGGTTGCTGTGAATGCCATTACTGCATTCCATTTTATGGCCGAATAGTATTCCATGGTGTGTGTGTGTGTGTGTGTATATATATATACCAAATTTTTTTATCCACTTGTTGATTGATGGGCATTTGGGCTGGTGCCATATTTTTGCAATTACGAATTGTGCCACTATAAACATGCATGTGCAAGTATCTTTTTTGTATAATAACTTATTTTCCTCTGGTTAGATATCCAGTAGTGAGATTACTGGATCAAATAGTAGATCTACTTTTAGGTTTCTTTTTTTTTTTTTTGAGACAGAGTCTCATTCTGTCACTCAGGCTGGAGTGCGGTGGTGCTATCTCCGCTCACTGCAGGCTCCGACTTCTGGGTTCATGCCATTCTCCTGCCTCAGCCTCCCAAGTAGCTGGGAATGTAGGCACCCGCCACCACGCCCGGCTACTTTTTTTTTTTTCTTTTTTTTTTAGTAGAGACGGGGCTTCACTATGTTAGCCAGGATGGGCTCGATCTCCTGACCTCGTGATCTGCCTACCTCGGCCTTCCAAAGTGCTGGGATTACAGGCATGAGCCACTACGCCTGGCCAACTTTTAGTTCTTTTTAAAATTTTTATTTATTTATTTATTTTGGGGGTGAAAGATACAGTCTTGCTCTGTCACCCAGGTTGGAATTCAGTGGCACAGTCTCGGCTGACTGCAACCTCTGTCTCCATGTTCAAGCCATTCTTGTGGCTCACCCTCCCAAGTGGCTGGTACTATATGCATGCCCCACCACGCCCAGCTAGTTTTTGTATTTTTAGTAAAGACAGTGTTTTGTCATGTTGGCCAGGCTGGTCTTGAACTCCTGACCTCAGGTTATTCACCTACCTCAGCCTCCCAAAGTGCAGGGATTATAGGCATAAGCTACCATGCCTGGCCTGCTTTTGGTTCTTTAAGGAATCTCCACACTGTTTTCCATAGTGGTTGTACTAGTTTACCTTCCCGCCAACAGTGTAGAACTGTTCCCTTTTCACCACATCCACGCCAACATCTATTTTTATTATGGCCATTCTTGAAGGAGTAAGGTCGTATTGCATTGTGGTTTTGATTTGCATTTCCCTGATCGTTAGTGATGTTGAGGAGTTTTCTTTTCTTTTCTTTTTTTTTTTTTGCCATTTGTGTGTTTCCTTTTGAGAATTGTCTATTCATGTCCTTAGCCCACTTTTAGATGGAGTCTCGCTCTGTCACCCAGGCTGGAGTGCAGTGGCCGGATCTCAGCTCACTGCAAGCTCTGCCTCCTAGGTTTACGCCATTCTCCTGCCTCAGCCTCCCGAGTAGCTGGGACTACAGGCGCCCACCACCTCGCCCGGCTAGTTTTTTGTATTTTTTAGTAGAGACGGGGTTTCACCGTGTTAGCCAGGATGGTCTCGATCTCCTGACCTCGTGATCCGCCCGTCTCGGCCTCCCAAAGTGCTGGGATTACAGGCTTGAGCCACCGTGCCCGGCCCGGGATTGTTTTTTTCTTGCTGATTTGTCTGAGTTCCTTGTAGATTCTGGATTGTATATTATTTTTCTATTCTCTAATACATTTATCACTGCTTTATTATTTAGTTTTCTCTATCTGCTAGCTTTTGGTATAGTTTGTTCTTAGTTCCTTAGGATATAAACTTAGGTTATTGACATGAGATCATTCTGTTTGTTTTAGTTTAAGTGTTTACAACTATTCGTTTCCCTCTGAACACTGCTATTTTTGCATCCTATAAGTTGTAGTATGCTGTGTTTTCATTAGTCTCTAAGTATTTTCTAATTTCCCTTGTGATTTCTTCTTTGATCTTTTGGTTGTTTAAGAGTGTATTGTTTAGGCTGGGCATGGTGGCTCATGCCTGTAATCCCAGCACTTTGGGAGGCTGAGGCGGGCAGATCGTGAGGTCAGGAGTTCAAGACCAGCCTGGCCAACGTGGTGAAACATCGTCGTTACTAAATATACAAGAAAAAAAAAAGAGTGTATTGTTTAATTTCCACATATTTGTGAATTTTCCAGATTTCCTTTTATTATTTCTAGTTTCATTCCATTATGATATGAGAAGATAATTTTTTACGATTTTAGTCTTTTTAAAATTTATTGAAAGTTTTGTGACCTAACATATGGTCTGTCCTAGAAGATGTTCCATGTACACTTAAAAAGAATGTTTATTCTACTTTTATTGGATAGAGTATTCTATATATGTCTGATAGGTCTTGTTGGTTTATAGTGTATTCAAGTTCTCTATTTCCTTTTTGATCTTTTGATTATTGTATACATTAATGATAGTGGCATATTAAAGCTACCAATTGTTATCTTAGAACTGTCTGTACCTCCCTTTGATTCTGTCAATTTTTGCCTTATATATTTTGGAGCTGTGTTGTTAGGTTCATAACTATTTGTAATTGTGATATCTTCGTGATGAATTGACCCTGTTAATCAATATTTGTCTTTGTCTCATATCAATTTTGCATCATATTAGTCTATTTCGTCTTAGTATAGTTTCTCTAGCTCTGTTTTGTTACTATTTACATGGAATAACTATTTTCCAAATCTTAACTTTCAACCTATTTCTGTCTTTGGACCTAAAGCAAGACTTGTATTTTTTTAAAGACTTGTTTTGTGGCCTAACATATGGTCCATCCATATGCTGCAGAGAACAATGTGTATTCTTCAGCTGCTAGATGAAATGTTCTATAAATGTCTATTAGATCCATTTGGTCTACAGTGCAGATTAAGTCCAATGTTTCTTCATTGATTTTCTGTTAGAACGATGTGTCCAATGCTGTAAGTGGCGTGTTGAAGTCTCCAGCTATCACTGTATTGGGGTCTCTCTCTCTCTCTCTCTCTTTAGCTCTAATAATATTTGCTTCATATATCTGGGCACTCCAGTATTGGGTGCATATTTATATTTGTAATTGTTTTTGTTTTGTTTTGTTTTGTTTTGAGACAGAGTCTCCCCCTGTCGCCCAGGCTGGCATGCAGTGGCTTGATCTTGACTCACTGCAACCTCTACTTCCCAGGTTCATGCTATTAGTCTTCTGGGTCTCAGCCTCCCAAGTAGCTGGAACTACAGGTGTGTGCCACCACGCCCAGTTACTTTTTGTGTTTTTAATAGAGATGGGGTTTCAGCATGTTGGCCAGGATGGTCTCGATCTCTTGACCCTGTGATCTGCCCACCTCGCTCGGCCTCCCGAAGTGTTGAGATTACAGGCATGAGCCACTGCATCTGGCCTGTATTTGTAATTGTTATATCTTCTTGCTAAATTGACCCCTTTATCATTATATAATGACCTTCTTTGTCTTCTTTTATAGTTTTTGTCTTGCATCTGTTTTGTCTAATACAAGGTAACATTTGCATAGAATATTTTCTTTTTTTTTTGAGAAGGAGTCTTGCTCTGTCGCCCAGGCTGGAGTGCAGTGGCGCGATCTCGGCTCACTGCAAGCTCCGCCTCCCAGGTTCACACCATTCTCCTGGCTCAGCCTCCAGAGTAGCTGGGACTACAGGCGCCCGCCACTATGCCCGGCTAATTTTTTGTATTTTTTTAGTAGAGACGGGATTTCACCGTGTTAGCCAGGATGGTCTCAATCTCCTGACCTCGTGAACCGCCCGTCTCAGCCTCCCAAAGTGCTGGGATTACAGGCTTAAGCCACTGCGCCTGGCCTTCCATCTCTTTATTTTCAGTGTATGTGTCTTGATAAGTGAAGTGTGTTTCTTCTAGGCAGCAGATCATTGGGGTGTGTGTGTGTGTGTGTGTGTGTGTGTGTGTGTTTTATCCATTTACCTAGTCTGTGTCTTTTGATTGGAGAGTTTAGTCCATTTATATTGATTGAGGAGTTACTCTTGCTTTTTTTTTTTTTTTTTTGGACACAGGGTCTTGCTCTGTCACTCAGGCAGCTAGGACTATAGGCATGTGCCACCGTGTCTGGCCAATTTTTGTATTTTGCATAGAGACAGAGTTTCACCATGTTGCCCAGGCTGGTCTCAAATTCCTGGGCTCAAGTGATCTGCCTACCTCTGCCTCACTAAGTGCTATGAGCCAGCAGTGCCCAGCCTTTCCTGCCATTTTAAAATGTGTTCTGGTTGTTTTTTGCTTTTCTTTTTCTTTTGTTTCTTTCTTTTCTTTTTTTCCTGCCTTCCTGCCTTCCTTCCATTCCATTCCTTTTGTGAAAGGGATTTTCTCTGGTGGTATGTTTTGATTTTTGTTATTATTATCATTATTTTTCATGTATCTGTTGTATGTTTTTTCATTTGAGTTTACCATGAGGCTTGCAAATAGCTTATAACGCAATATTGTAAACTGAAGATAACACCAATTACATAAATAAACTAACACGCAGAGAGAAAACTAATAAAAACTTTACACTTCAACTGTGTTCCCCTGGTTTTTAACTTTTTGTTGTTTCTGTTTATTTTACTACACTGTCTATGTCTTGTAGCTGTAGTTATTATTTTTTGTTGGTTCATGTTTTAGTTTATACACCACAATTACAGTGTCATAATATTCTATTTTTCTTGTATTTACTATTACCAGTGAGTTTTGTACCTTCACATGATTTGTTATTGCTCATTAAAGTTCTTATCTTTCAGACTGAAGAACTCCATTTAGTTTTTCTTCTTGAACAGGTCTCATGTTGATAAAATCCCTCAGCTTTTATTTTTCTGGGAAGATCTTTATTTGTCCTTCATGTTTGACGGATAATTTCACTGAATATACATACTATTCTAGGATAAAAGTTTTTAACTTCGGCACTTTAAATATGTCATGCCATTCTCCTGGCCTGTAAGGTTTCCACTGAAAAGTCTGCTGCTAGATGTATTGGAGCTCCATTGTTGTTTCTTTTCTCTTGATGCTTTCATGATCCTTTCTTTATCCTTGACCTTTGGGAGTTTGATTATTAAGTATCTTGAAGTAGTCTTATTTGGGCTAAATTTGCTCTGTATTCTGTAACCTTCTTGTATTTGAATATTGATATCTTTCCCTGGGTTTGGGATGTTCACTGTTATTATCCCTTTGAACAAACTTTCTATCCCATTTTTTTCTCTACCTCTTTAAGGCCAATAACTCTTAGATTTGCCCTTTTGAGGCGATGTCTCTAGATCTTGTAGGAGTGCTTCCTTCTTCCTTAATTGTTTTTTCTTTTGTCTCCTCTGATTGTGTACTTTAAAATAGCCTGTCTTCAAGCTCACTAATCGATTCTTTTTCTTGATCAATTCCACAGTTGACGGCCACTGATGCGTTATTCTTCAGTATGTCAGTTGCATTTTTCAACTCTAGAATTTCTGCTTGATTCTTTTTATTTTACTCTCTGTTAAATTTATGATAGAATTCTGAAAACCTTCTCTGTGTTATCTTGAATTTCTTTTTCCTCAAAACAGCTATTTTGAATTCTCTGTCTGACTGAAAGGTCATATATCTCTGTCTCTCCATGATTGGTCGCTGGTGCCTTATTTAGTTTGTTTGGTGAGGTCATGTTTTCCTGGGTGGTTTTGATGCTTGTGGATGTTCACTGGTGTCTGGGCATTGAAGAGTTAGGTATTTATTGTAGTCTTCACAGTCTGGTTTTATTTGTACTCATCCTTCTTAGGAAGGCTTTCTAGGTATTCGGAGGGACTTGGTTGTTGTGATCTAAGTTTTTGGTCATTGCAGCCGTATCTGCATTAGGGGGCACCCCAAGCCCAATAGCACGGTGTCTCTTGGATAAGATTCAGAAGAATCCTCTGGATTATCAGGCAGAGACTCTCGTTCTCTTTCCTAACTTTTTCCCAAACAGGAGTCTTTCTGTGCTGATCTCTCTGGAGCTGGGGGAGGGGTGGCACCAGCACCTTTGTGGCCACCACCACTGGGACTGCACTGGGTCACACCTGAAGCCAGCACAGCACTGGGTCTCACCTAAGGCTCATGGTAACCACTACCCGGCTACTGCCTTTGTTTGCTTAAGGCCCTAGGACTCTGCAGTCAGCAGGTGGTGAAGCTAGCCAAGCTTGTGTTCTTCTCTTCAGTGCAGAGTTTCCCTCAGTCCCAGTTGGGTCCAGAAATGCTGTCTGAGAGCCAGGGCTTGGAGTCAGAAACCTTAGGGAACCTACCTGGTACTCTGTTCTTCTGTGGCCATGCTGGCATCCAAGCCACAAGGCGAAGTTATTCCCACTCTACAGTCCCCATCCATAGAATGATTAAGTGGGTACCTGTCAAAGGAAAATCCTCAAGTATCAGCAGATACTGTTTTTTCTATCCTTTGGGTTTTCAAGAAAGGTTGTAACCCTGGATGTCTGTGTTTTTGTAGTATTCTGGATCCTGGAAAGGGAAGCTAGGATTTTCCTTGTTCACTGTACAGATCTTCATTTGATCCCTTTATTTTCAGTGGGGCACCCTGACTATCCGCTGTCTCAGATTCCAGACCCTCTGGTTCAGGCTCTCCAAAAAGGCAAAGGATTTTCCACCAAGCATCCTAGTTTCAACCCTACTCTAATACCTCTGCCTTTTAGAGTCTTTATGTTTACCCGTTGAGCTAACTGGGCTACCTCTGATGTTGCGGGTATTGCTACTTGCAATTGCTGAGCCTGTAGCACAAATTAGCTATAAGTTACTATTTCAATTTTTTCTGCTTTACCAATTCAGTTACCAGCCATTTGTCTACTTTTCATATTTTGAAATGTTATTAACATTTCTTTATTGCTCTTACCTCCCTTATTCTCTCTTTTCCTGTGGACTTACACCATTTTTCTTCCTGTATTCTCTTTTAGAGGGTTTTAGGAGGGAGAGAGATTTAGCACATTAATCAGTCTGCTCCATTTAAGAACCTTCTAAACTTAAACAGAATTCAGACATAACAGCAGAGAAAGATTAATTTGACCACTGAAAACTGTTAAATTTATGCATAGCAGAAAACATAAAATTGAAAAGCATGTAACAGGCCGGGTTGTATGTAACAAATACGACAGAGTAATACTCCTAATATATGAAGAATTCAAATACAAATACATAAGAAAAATACTATCCCCCAAAAGATAAGTGGGCCCAGTACCTGAAGAAATATTTCATGAGCACATACATATCTCTGATTTTTAGTATCACAAATAGTCAGAAATGTGTACTAAAGCAAGTTGTCATTTTCAACTCAAAAGAAAAATGCGTTTGTGTGTGCGTAGAGTATATATACAGATGAAAACGTGAAGAGTGGAGCATTTTCCTAGACTGCAAATGGCAGTTTAAACTGGAACAGGAGCCGGGCATGGTGTCTCACACCTGTAATCTTAGCACTTTGAGAGGCCAAGATGGGCGGATCACCTGAGGTCGGGGGTTCGAGACCAATCTGACCAACATGGAGAAACCCCGTCTGTACTGAAAATACAAAATTAGCCAGGCGTGGTGGCTCATGCCTGTAATCCCAGCTACTCGGGAGGCTGAGCCAGGAGAATCACTTGAACCCAGGAGGCGGAGGTTGCTGTGAGCCAAGATTGCGTCATTGCACTCTAGCCTGGGCAACAAGAGTGAAACTCCGTCTCAAATAAGTAAATAAACAAGCAAACAAACAAACTGGAACAGGTGTAGAGGAAAACAGATAAGCAATATGCTTGATTATCTTTTGACTTACGAATTTTTCCTTAGGAAGTAGAATTTCTCCTAGGGAAATATTTCAAACTGTGGACCAAAATAGGCAAAAAGATGCCCATCTTATTTTTGTAGAATAACTGACATTTATTGAACCTTTAGTGTGTGTTTCAAGAACTGTGCTAAAAGAGTTTAACATGTATCATCCCATGTAATCCTCACAACCACCATGTGAGATAAATGCTATATTTACCTTATTTGAAAATGCAGAGGCTAGACTGCCAAACCAGGCTGGAGCCCAGGTCTAATTTAAAACATTTATTCTTTAACCGTCATGCTCACAATTTTCTGTAAATACATATTACTTTTATAAAGATGAGGGAAAAAAATAAACATTTTCAGTGTGTCAGTAGTGTAAGTATGTTTCAGTTATCTAAACATCCAACTAGACTAAAACAGCTAAATTTAGCAACTCATTGTACTTTTATGATACAATATGCAGCCATTAAAAAGTCATATTTTAGCCAGGCACAGTGACTCACGCCTGTAATCCTTGCACTTTGGGAGGCTGAGGTGAGCAGATCACCTGAGGTCGGGTGTTCGAGACCAGCCTGACCAATATGGTGAAACCCCATCTCTACTAAAAATACAAAAATTAGCTTGGTTGTGGTGGTGCTTGCCTGTAATTGCAGCTCCTCAGGAGGCTGAGGCAGGAGAATCATTTGAACCCGGGAGGCATACCTTGCAGTGAGCAGAGATCGCACCACTGCACTCCATCCTGGGTGACAGAGGGAGACCTTGTCTCAAAAAACAAACAAACAAATTGAAATATTTTTCTGAGCTTATTGTAGGTGGAAATACACAAAAAAAATTTAATCATTATTCCTGAGTGATTGGTTTACAGGTGTTTATTCATTTTCTTTTCTATGTTTTTTCTTCGTTTTCCAAATTTTGAATGTGTATTACTTTTGAAATCAGAAAAAAAGTTATAGTAATTATTTTACCTATTAACTTAATGTCGAATGACATGAATATGCTTATATGTCTGGAAAAAAAACAGTTGTAAAGTCATATGTATAGTACAGTTTCAGCTAGATACTATTTTTTTTTAAGCCTGAGAAAATACCCTACGTGGAAGTGTACAAAAATACTAACAGTGATGTTATCCCAGGGAGAGAGTAATGAGGATGAACTTTTATTATGTATTACTTTTTTCTCTATCTTCAAAATTGTACAATATGAGCATATTTATGTAATCATAGAAAATTTAATATTTTAACTTGGAGGACATGTCTTTACTTTTCTTATATTTTAGACATTTGAAGACAGTGATTTGTTCCATTTGATTGGTGTTATCTGTGGCTTAGCAATTTATAATTTTACTATTGTGGACCTCCATTTTCCTTTGGCTTTATATAAGAAACTACTGAAAAAGAAGCCATCCTTGGATGATTTGAAAGAACTAATGCCTGATGTTGGGAGGTTAGTTGGAAAAAAAAGTCAAAAGGTAGTAGGGTTTGGGAGGTAAGAAGTGGGGAATGTACAGAAAGCTTTCCTTCTATGAATAAGTATATTTTATTCTTCTTGTTAAATTTCTGAAATAAACAAATGCTCTTCTCTAATAAAGGAAAATCCATTATGTTACTCAGATCAAAATTTTCTTTTGAAAGACTAAATTTGGCTGGCACAGTGGCTCACACCTGTAATCCTAGCACTTTGGGAGGCTGAGGCAGGTGGATCACCTGAGGTCAAGAGTTTGAGACCAGCGTGGAGGTCAGGAGTTCGAGACCAGCGTGACCAACATGGCGAAACCCCATCTCTACTAAAATACAAAAATTAGCCAGGTGTGGTGGCCCACGCCTGTAGTCCCACCTACTCAGGAGGCTGAGGCAGGAGAATCGCTTGAACCCAGGAGGCAGAGGTTGCAGTGAGCTGAGATTGCACCGTTGCACTCCAGCCTGGGTGGCAGAGCAAGCCTCCGTCTCAACAAAAAAAGACAGACTAAATTTTTAGTTGTTAGACAATACCTTGCAAATATCAGATCATCACCTTAGGAAAGTAAATTTTTTCTGAGAGTGATTAATTCATTTATTTGGACTTTTACTTCTGATAACCTTGATTCCTAGTTTGAATATGTGAAATTTATTTTTATTTATTAAATAAAATGGATTAAAGATTTTATATAAATAAGGACAAATGGGCCAGGTGTGGTGGCTTATGCCTATAATCCTAGCACTTCGGGAGGCTGAGGTGGGCAGATCACGAGGTCAGGAGTTTGAGACCGGCCCGGCCAACATGGTGAAACCCGGTCTCTACTAAAAATACAAAAATTATCTTGGCGTGGTGGCGGGCGCCTGTAATCCTAGCTGCTCTGGAGGCTGAGGCAGGAGAATTGCTTAAAAACCTGGGGGGCAGAGGTTGCAGTGAGCCAAGATTACGCCACTGCACTCCAGCCTGGGCGACAGAGAAGACTCCATCTCAGGAAAAATAAAATAAAATAAAATAAGGAAAATGTTAAAATAGGTGAATACATGGCCTTTGTATTCAGAAAAGTGATAAGAACCTTTGACTAATTTTTTTCCTTCAGCATCATTTATAAGTTTGCCATTGTGTAGTCACTATTCTTCAACAAATATAAAATTACAAATTGACAAAAGGATTTTACCAAGAGGGAATGAGAAGTGTATATATAAATATATATATCCATAAGTAAAACAGTCAAAATATCCAATAATGTTTTTCCTCTCAGAAACGTGTATATTATTTTGCAGAAGCATGCAACAGTTACTGGATTATCCAGAAGATGACATAGAGGAAACATTTTGTCTTAATTTTACGGTAAGATGCAAAGACGTAGGTTAGCCTGATTATTCATCATCCCTTTTATTTAAGCTAGGTCTTACGGTTCTTCTTTATTTTGATGGATGGAATTCTTAAAGAACCCTTTAGCTAACATTTATTGAGCATTTACTACGTGCTAACTAGTCATAGTACATGCATTTCATTTAATCCTCAACAATCCAGTAAAGTTAGGATTATCCCTGTTTTACAGATGAAGAAAACTGAAAACAGTCATTACCTTGGGAGTCAGTATGCATACCAGCCCCTGTGACTTAAACCTGTGTACTTTATCATTATGCTAAATATATTTACAAATACAAGACGTCCTCTTTACCCAAGTGTTCATTTTTGAGTCTGCAGTTACAGAAATGCTTTAGAGAAGCAAAAGGTTATTGTAATATGAGAATATTACTACTAAATTTAAAAACATTAATTTCCACTGGTACATTCCTTTCTATTTCACACTAACATTCATCCTTGCCCATCTGGTCTTACTCACTGTTGGATGACATAGATAAAACAAATGCAAATGCATTGCAATATCATTTGGAAAATGAAATTGCAAATCTTGTAAAAGATGCACAATTTCATTAAGGCAGTGAAAGGGATGTGGTTTTTTGTTTTTTGTTTTTTGAGACGTAGTCTTGCTGTGTCACCCAGGCTGGAGTACAGTGGCACGATCTCGGCTCACTGCAACCTTTGCCTCCCAGGTTCAAGCGATTCTCCTGCCTCAGCCTCCTGAGTAGCTGGGATTACAGGTGCCTGCCACCATGCCCGGCTAATTTTTGTATTTTTAGTGCAGACGGGGTTTCACCACCTTGGCCAGGCTGGTCTCGAACTCCTGAGCTTGTGATCCACCCGCCTCGGCCTCCCAAAGTGCTGGAATTACAGGTGTGAGCCACTGCACCTGGCTGAAAGGGGTGTTAAATAACTGATCCAGTCACAGGCAAAGCCATTTATAGATGAGGATATGGCAGAAGTAGACTAGTTGGCAATTAAATAAGAGAAAATTCGTAAGGATTATGATAAGGCACTCCAGAAGGGAACAATTTGAATATTATAAATTAGACTCTTGGAAAAATTGTAAAGCCTTCAGTTTTCTTTTCTTTCTTTCTTTCTTTCTTTTTTTTTTTTTGAGACAAAGTCTTGCTCTGCCCAGGCTGAAATGCAGCAGTGCGATCTCAGCTCATTGCAGCCCCCGCCTCCCAGGTTCAAGCAATTCTCCTGCCTCAGCCTGCTGAGTAGCTGGGACTACAGGTGTGCACCACCACGCCCAGCTAATTTTTGTATTTTTAGTAGAGACGGGATTTCACCATGTTGGCCAGAATGGTCTCAATCTCTTGACCTCGTGATCTGCCCCCATTGGCCTTCCAAAGTGCTGGGATTACAGGCGTGAGCCACAGCACCCGGCCTCTTTTTATTTAAAAAAAATTTTATTTGTATATTTGTTTGCCACCCTGCCACATACACAACAGTTATCTTTATGGTTTTGTCAAAGCTGACAAAAGATGCCATATTCTGCTGTCATGAAATTTGCCCCCAAAAAATTGCACGTTCATATTCTTTTCAAGAAAATCTTGAGACTATTTTCTGGCCGGGCACGGTGGCTCACGTCTGTAATCCCAGCAGTTTGGGAGGCCGAGGCGGGTAGATCACTTGAGGTCAGGAGCTAGAGATGAGCCTGGCCAACATGGTGAAACCCCGTCTCGACTAAAAATGAAAAAATGAGCCAGGCGTGGTGGCATGTGCCTGTAATCCCAGCTACTCGGGAGGCTGAGGCAGGAGAATCGCTTAAACCCGAGAGGCAGAGGTTGCAGTGAGCTGAGATCGTGCCATTGCACTGCAGTCTGGGTGACAGAGTGAGACTCCGTCTCAAAAAAAAAAAAAAGTTGCTCTCCACAAATCCAGACAACAACAGAAAAGCATTTTCCAAAGTGTGTTCCTGTTAGAATAAGGTGACCATAAAATTAAAAAAAAAAAAAGCTATTTTCTATGAAATTTTGGTTCTCTTTCTCATTTGATTCACTCATACCCGTGTTAGTTTCTTGAATTTTTATTGATCATCTCAGTTGACTAAAAAATTGAGTTTCAAGCTGTTTAATTTCTAACTTATCAGTCACCAAATTTATGAACTCTTACTGTATTCAAAGAACTATGGTAATTCAAACATTTCTCCCCACTGCCATTTCTTTCTCAGAAATTTTTCAGTGGCTTTTTATTGCTTGTAGAATAATAGCTTTAGAATGGGTGTCAAAGACATTTATAACCTGGCTCTCTTCCTTTCACTGTATCCCTCCCTTCATATCAAGTTTTGTCATATCACACAGTATTTTTTTTAATATACCTTACCTTCCTCTTTTTCAGAGTCACTTGCCATACATTTTCAGAAACTCGATATTGTAAATATCTAATTTTTTTGTTCAATCGATATTGTGTCTGAAATCTCATTCTCTTCTTAATCTTTCAAAATACTACCCATACTTGTAGGTGCTTTTCAGATGGCATTTCTTCCTCAAGGTCTTTCACACGTCCTCTAGTTTGGAATTCCGTTTGCATTCCTCTATGATCTGATAACATTTTGTTCATATGTCTCTTATAAATGCATTATTTTATTATAATTGGTTCTTTATATGTTACATTTCTCTTCCTTTACTAGATAGTAAACTTCACAGCAGGAGTATATTTATCTAACATCCCACTCCCATCATAGTATTTTATAAATAGCAAGTTTTCATAAAAGAGGATAATATTCCAAAAGAAGGAATAGCAAAAGAAAAGATGCAGAAGTGGTCATGGTAATATTTTAGAAAATTCCAGAAGTAAAAGAAATAAAAGGTTTCAAAATACTTGACTATTTTTATAAACCAAATTAGTACATAACTGGAAAAACTGCCTGTGATCAAGTTTACAACAAGGGTGATAGAGGAACCCTGGAGTAGCAGTTGTCATGTGGGAAGAATGCGTGATTTTCTAAGCTGAATGCATTCTCATACTTGGATTTTTATCACTCGTCTAAGGAAAACATCCTAATATTTTATAGTAACCATTCTAAAGTTTTATGCACAACAAATGCTTAGTTTCCTTATTAACTTACCAAACACTAGGTAATTTGTAATTAATCATGGTAGGATTTCAAACTAGAGAGGATCAAAATTTCTAGTTCTGGCTTTAAGCAGAATTCTCAGATAAGCTATATGGTAGCAGAATTTTATCTCAAATTTAGTAGTTTTTTTTTTATTAAATGAAAGGTAGAATATAATAATAGATTATTAAAATACTCTAAGTTTTGAGTCTGACATTGACTTTTTTTAAAAATTTAAATTAATAGATCACAGTTGAAAACTTTGGTGCAACAGAAGTCAAAGAGCTGGTTCTAAATGGTGCAGACACAGCTGTTAACAAACAAAATCGGTAAGTGAATTTCAGCAGCAACAGTGGGAATAATAAGATTCAGTAGACATTTTCTTCTGTGTGTAGAAAACATGTCACTACGCTAAGTTTTTACTCCAATAAAACTTTAATTTTGAGTAGTTAGTGAGGAAATAATCTGCCTTTTCCTCCTGAAATCCCTTGAAGACATTAAACAAAACAAAGAGAAGGGAGAAGTGACAGCAGCAAACATTTTTGGAAGCCAGGAAACAGTAGTAACTAACTTTAGGAAACCAGAGAAAGCTGCAACATGAGATGGAAAAGAGGAGCCACGAAGCCAGCTGAATCACTTCACAAAACGAAAGTTTGGGTGCTGAGAACAAAACATACCTTTAGAAAATGTGTGGTGTTTGGGGAAATGCTAGAAACAGAACTCTTATAAGAAGCAGTTAGAAACTAGTTTCCCATGCTAACATTGGGTTTAAAACAACAACAAAAGAAACTAGTTTCCCTTAGCACACCAGGAAGCTGGCAACTGCCCTTCTCCGGCCTGGGCAGGAGATTGGAAATTTACCTTCTGGAGAAATTGGACTGTGGATTTGAGGACACCTAGAAACTGCCACAGGCAAGGAGCTGAACTGAAAACAGGGAGATTAAGTGCTGAAAGTCTATCGCTGCCTCCTCCTTAGTACCGTATAGTGGTAGATCCTTTTCTGGGGAAACTGCCTAACATTTAAAATGTAAATCCATAGGCCGGGCACATTCCATTTTTAATTGTATCCATCTGGATGTCACACCTGCAATCGCAGCACTTTGGGAGGCTGAGGCGGTCAGATCTTGAGGTCACGACAATGATACCATCCTGGCCAACGCAGTGAAACCCCATCTCTACTAAAAATACAAAAAATTAGCCGGCCGTGGTGGCATGTGCCTGTAGGTCCAGCTACTTGGGAGGCTGAGGCAGAAGAACTGCTTGAACCCAGTGAGCTGAGATCGTGCCACTGTGCTCCAGCCTGGGCGACAGAGCGAGGCTCCGTCTCAAAAAAAAAAAAAAAAAAGTTAATCGATAGCCAAAGGTCAACAGACATTTAAGGAAAGACCGAAACAGTCAAAAAGAATGGCAAGAAACCAGGAACCATGCAGGTTGAAGGACAAAACTTCAGAGGAAACTGAAATCAGTATCCTCAGAATGATGTGTGACATCCAGATGGATACAATTAAAAATGGAAAAAAAAATTTATTTGAAAGAAATGGAATGAATGAAATCTGTCAAAGAAGATATTTTAAAAAATAAATAAATAAACTTCGCAGAAATGAATGACATCCTTTCAAGATTGAAAGCATGAGAAGTGGAAAAAAGATCAATACCAAGACAAGATGACAAGATACATGAAATTTCAAAATTTTCAAAGTCAAAGGGACCCTAAAACTGTCCAGAAAACCCACAGACCTAAGAATTAATAACATCAGACACTGGAATCAAAGAACACTGGAAGCTAGAAGACCAAAATTTTAGGAAAAAATTACTTTTAACTTAAAATTTTGTATCCAAATTATCAAGTGTGTGAGTGTTTAAAAACATTTTCATACATTCGCAGTCTCAGAGAATTTACTTCTGAAGCCTTTTTCTCAGGAAATTACTGAAGGATGTGTTCTGTCTACCAAAACAAGGAATTAAACCAAGAAAGAGGAAGACACAGGATTAAAAAAGCAACAACAAACTACCAAGATTCACGCAAGCAAGGATTCTTTTTGAAGGATCAATAACTGTGTCGATTTAGAAAGCTAACAACGTGGGTTAGATCAAGAGGATGGAGGGCTCGAGTAGAGAAATGCAACTGATAATACCTAATTTTTGAATGAATCTAGAGGAAATGGATATTGCTTTTGGAGAAGTTGGGGATGAATTAGCAAACTAAGGAAAATAGAAGTTCTTTTTAAGGGAAAAAGGGTAACCATAGAATACAGCTTAACTGTGAATAATATAGAAATGTTAACAAATATTGAACCAAAAATTGTTATATAAATACAATAGATGTGTAGGGGAGTAGAAAGTGAATGGGACAATTACATTAAAGATAAATCCAAACCACCAAATTGAAATTTAAGGAATAACAGTAGAACTGTGTTGCTAGAAGCTTGAATATAAATATCAGAAGGAATAGCAAAAAGAATTAACAAATAGTTGCCTTTGAATAGTGGGAATTTCTGGCAGAGAAGTGTTGGACAGAGAGTTTCTTTATTCTCTTCTATTTTGTTACAATTCTTTAATAATGGCTGTTGCCAGGGAGTTGGTCCAAAGGATTATAATCCCAATTCTGCTGCTTAGAAGCTTTATAACTTTAAATAAATTAGTTGATGTCTCAATGCTTCAGTGTCCTTCTCTGTTAAATGGAATGACAAATTGTACCTATTTCATGGGATGATTTTGAGGACTAGATGAGACAATATTTTAAGATACTTAGAATAAGACCTAGCACATGTAGTGCTCAGTAAATGTTGGCTATTAGGATTGTTACTATTTGATGTTTTAAACTCTTGATATGTCTTACTTTGATAAAAATAAAGCTGTTTTAAAATGATGTGAAAAAATTTTAGGTCCTTCTAGATATCCTTGTTTTAAAAGAAAATTTGGTTTTGAAAGGCAGTTTACCATTATTCCTATTGCAGAATCATCCTTTATTACTTGGAAGACGAAGATATAAAATAGTGAAATCTTCTAGTTCCCATTCTCATTATTTGTTTGACCAGATAGCATCATAAAATGTTGTGGCTAGCAAAACAAAACAAATTGAGTAAGATTGTGGTTCAAATTCAGGGGTTAAAGGGGCTTCCTTTTTTTCTTTACAGTTTCTTTTTGTATCATAAGAGGTAGAAGAGAATCAGAAGTGATTGTGTATGTATTCACATGTACATTTGAAAAGAAACTACACTTGTACTCTTTAATGATTATCCTGAAAGAATGCTTAGTATCCTCTCTCAGGCATTTGTTAAAGTAAATGTTGTTCAGATTCCTTGGAACCCAAGGAAAAGAAGGCTATAGTTTGTCAAATGATCTGAATCCCAAAGCTCTTATTTTTTCGTCACCTATTGTTTGTAACAGATCATTCCTTTTAGGGATGCATGTGACTTGATATATATAAATTCTCAATAACTTGTAAATGTTTTAAAATTATTTTCATAGCCATTCACAGTATTCTGCCCATTAGGAAATGACATTTTTTCCAATAGGAATAGCCTAAGAATAACTGAATGCCTCATGGATATAGCTGATTTTATATGGAAAGAATAATAGCTTTTCCGTAATGACTTTGGTTTTGTCCTGTTTGAACCCTACTCATACATTCTCAGTTTCGTAGATATGTAGCAGAAATTGTAGGAGCACTTGAAGTTTTAATGACTACATTATGGATTCTTCATAAATGATTTTTATAATCTGTACATGTGTGCTTCTTCATTTCTAGACAAGAGTTTGTTGATGCTTATGTGGATTACATATTCAATAAATCAGTGGCTTCCTTATTTGATGCTTTTCATGCGGGCTTTCATAAGGTCTGTGGAGGAAAAGTCCTTCTGCTCTTTCAGCCTAATGAACTACAAGCAATGGTCATTGGAAATACAAATTATGATTGGAAGGAACTGGAAAAGGTAGGGGAAAACTAATCTCTGATATTGTGTAAATGGAAAGGCTTATATGTGGAAATCTTGCCTTTTTATGTATTATTTTTTATTTTATACACTTTATTACTGCCATTTTACAGGAAAGCACTCTACCCTTCTTGGCCCACAATGAATGGATTTTTGAACTGTGTATGAATTAGACACTACTATAATTGGTGGTATTGATATAGAAAACTCATCTGGCCAGGCACAGTGGCTCTCACCTATAATCCCAGCACTTTGGGGCGCTTAGGCGGGAGGATCACTTGAGGCCAGGAGTTCAACAGCAGCCTGGGGAACATAGCGAGACCTCATCTCTAAAAATAACTTAGGCCAGGCGCGGTGGCTTACATCTGTAACCCCAGGACTTTGGGAGGCCAAGGTGGGTGGATCACCTGAGGTCAGGAGTTCAAGACCTGCCTGGCCAACATGGTGAAACCCTGTCTCTACTAAAAATACAAAAATTAGCTGGGCGTGGTGGCATGTGCCTGTAATCCCAGCTACTCAGGAGGCTGAGGCAGGAGAATCTCTTGAACCTGGGAGGCGGAGGTTACAGTGAACTGAGATTGTGCCACTGTACTCCAGCCTGGGCAACAGAGCAAGGCTCTGTCTCAAAAAAA
>NW_016814565.1:1087373-1093471 GCF_001698545.2 Rhinopithecus bieti
AAAAAAAAAAAAAAAAAAAAAGGTAAGTAAATAAAAATAGATAAAAATAATTTTACAAATTAGCAAGATGTGGTAGCAAACACCTGTGGTCCTACCTGTGGGAGGCTGGGGTGGGAAAATCTCTTGATCCCGGATGGTTGAGGCTGCAGTGAGCCATGATTATACCACTGCACTCGAGCCTGGATGACAGAGCAGGAGCCTGTCTGTCTCAAGAAAAGAAAAATGTCATCTGTGACACAGCTGGATAGAAGCCCTAACCAAGCCGGGCATGGTGGCTCACACCTGTAATTCCAACACGTTGGGAGACTGAGGCAGGTGGATCACCTGAGATCAGGAGTTCCAGGCCAGACTTGCCAACATGTTGAAACCCTGTCTCTATTAAAAATATAAAAATTAGCCGGGTGTGGTGACACACACCTGTAATCCCAGCTACTTGGGAGGCTGAGACAGGAGAATTGCTTCAACCTGGGAGGCGGAGGTTGCAGTGAGCCAAGATCGTGCCACTGCACTCTCCGAAAAAACGAAAAGCCCTAGCCAAAACTGAATGGGTTTTCATTCTGCCTCAGTCCTAGGAAAACCATTATGAAATGCAGTTGTGATGTTTAAAAATCTTTGTTTCCTTTTTTTCTGATTAGTCTCAGTGTTACATTTTTTAGCAGAGTAATTATCAAATATTGATTCTGATAAGCATTTAATAGAAAGTGCTAGCCAGGTGCGGTGGCTCATGCCTGTAATGTCAGCACTTTGGGAGGCTGAGGTGGGCAGATCATGAGGTCAAGAGATCAAGACCATCCTGGCCAACCAACATAGTGAAACCCCATCTCTACTAAATATACAAAAATTTGGGCATAGTGTTGCACGCCTGTAGTCCCAAGTACTCGGGAGGCTGAGGCAGGAGAATCGCTTGAACCTGGGAAGCAGAGGTTGCACTGAACCAAGATCACGCCACTGCACTCCAGCCTGGTCAACAGAGCAAGACTCCATCTCAAAAAGAAAAAAGAGAAAGTGCTAAGTTAAGCCAGGCATGGTGTCTCACATCTGTAATCCCAGCAATTTGGGAGGCTGAGGCAGGCAGATCACTTGAGGCCAGGAGTTGGAGACCAGCCTGGCCATCATGGTGAAACCCCATCTCTACTAAAAATACAAAAATTAGCCAGGTGTAGTGGCGCACTCCTGTAATACCAGCTACTTGGGAGGCTGAGACACAAGAATCACTTGAACCTGGGAGGCAGAGCGACAGAAAGTGCAAGGTTAGATCAGCTTTGAGGAAGATATATACGAAGTTAATCTGCTGATTTTTTATCTTTATAATGTACCATCCTCTGATTTATGCATTTATAATTAGATACTGTATACCTATTAAGATGACTAACATAAAAAAGTAGAGCTAGCACTTACCTACTTTTTATGTCAGTCACCTTAATAGGCGCAAAGCATCATGAACGTTTGTACATGATGGGGATACAAAATGGTAGAGTCACTTTAGAAACAGTGGCGGTTTCTTATAAAGTTAAACATACATTTGCTATATGACCTAGCAGTCCTACTCCCAGGTATTAAATTATATTCACACAAAAATCTGTAAACAAAGGGGGCAGAGTTTCAGTTTTACTAGATGAAAAGAATTCTGGAGATGGATGGTGGTACAACCTTGTGAATGTAGTTAATGCTACTGAAGTGTACACTTAAAATGGTTAAGATGTAAACTTTATGGTATGTGTGTTTTACCTTAACTTTTAAATACTTTTTTTTTTTTTATTTGCAAATGAGTAAAAAACTGCAGACAACCTAGATGTCCTTCAGTGGGTGAATGGGTGAACCTACTACAGTATACCTATTCAGCAGAATAACTACTAAGTGTTAAAAAGAAATGCACAGCTGGTCGTGGTGTCTCACACCTTTAATCCTGGCACTTTGGGAGGCTGAGGTAGGCAGATCTCTTTAGCCCAGGAGTTTGAGACCAGCCTGGACAACATGATGAAACTCCGTCTCTACAAAAAATACAAAAATTGGCCGTTTATGGTGGCGTGCACCCATAGTCCCAGCTACTCCGGGCGCTGAGGTGGGAGGATCCCTTGAGCCCGGGAGGTAGAGGCTGCAATGAGCCCTGACTGCACTGCGACGTAGGCAACAAAGCAAGACCCTGTCTCAAAAAAGAAAAAAAAGCACTATTGACACATGCAACAACTGGATGAATCTGAGGCTTTATGCTGAGTGAAAGAAGCCAGTTTCAAATGGTTGCATACTGTATGGTTCCATTTATGTGACATTCTTGAAAAGACAAAAAATTATAGTGAACAGAGACTAGGGGTTGAGTGGGAGGGTGTGACTTCAGAGGAGGTAGCACAAGAGACATCTAAGCATAACAGTGATGGGACTGTTGAGTATCCTAATTGTGGCAGTGGTTGCACAAATCTGCATATATGCTTAGAACTTACAGAACTATATACACACCAGAATATAGCCAGTTTTACTGTGTAGTCATTTAAGGAATAAGATTTTAAGAATAATTAGGACTTCTAATTAAACATTATGGAATAAACATGTCTGCTCCCTCCCAAAAATCTCACTAGAATGACAGAAATGGAATAAAAATGGTAATATACACACCAAAACTAAAAAATAAAATGCAATGAACAAGAGAAGTAGTAGATTTGGAAGACAGAAAGTAAGGACATAAATTGATGAGTGACTTAGAGCAGAGGAAAATTGAATTCTAAGCCTCCAGAGGGACAGGATTGTCAGGAGGCAACTCTTTGTTGTTGTTGTTGTTCTGAGACGGAGTCTTGCTCTGTCACCCAGGCTGGAGTGCAGTGGTGTGATCTTGGCTCACTGCAACATCCGCCTCCCAAGTTCAAGCAATTCTTCTGCCTCAGCCTCCCAAGTATGGAACTACAGGCACGCCACTATGCCCGGCTGATTTTTTTATTTTTTTAGTAGAGACAGGGTGTCACCATATTGGCCAGGCTGGTCTCGAACTCCTGACCTCATGGTCCGCCTGGCCTGAGGCAACTCATTGTATATCCTAGAATCTGAAAGACTCAAGAATTGGTATACCATGTTACCCTTAATGGCAGGGATGAGGGTTGGACTAAGGGCAACAGAATTACTTTAAAGTCATTTTAAAGAATAATTGGACCATTCATGTCCCCTTTTTTACCCAGCAAAAGACAGCTTGGGAGAGAGGCTTTACAATTTGGGAAACCAAGTAAAACTGAGGATGCCACACAGCTAGTAACTGGGTGTAAATCCCCCGAAGGAGACTGAAGGTTCCTGTATGGTAGTAAATTGATCTGCTCAAGAGAAGAAGCCTGTAGATACTAACTTTGAGGGGTCCCCCAGTGGAAATGGACTCCACCTCTAATCACCTTAAAATGAAAATGATATGACAGCTTCTCGTCACCCTTTAGATCCTACACAATTTGTCCCTCCTTGCCTCATCTCCTGTCATTGTTGCTCTCACTCTGCCTCAGCCTTATTAACCTCCTTGCTGAGCCTAGAACCCTCCAGGCACGTTCCAGTCTTAGGGCGTTTCTGTTTCCTTTTCCATGTGCCTGGAATTCTCTTCCCCTGATAATCCCAAAAGATTCTTGCTCTCGCTTCCTTTACGTGTTTGTACCTTCTCAGAGACCTTCCCTGGATAACTGATCTAAAATTGCAAACCCCTCTCCTGCACATGTATCCTGTCTCCCGTCGCTGTTTTATTTTGCTTCTTTGGATCTGACATAATTTTCCTTAGGTTGCTCCTTCCCCCAACCACAATGTAAGTACCGTGAGAGCAGAATTTTTGCCTCTTTGTTCACTGCTGTATTCCCAGCACCTAGGAGAGCACTCAGTAAGTACTTGAAACCTTGCCTGAAGTGATAATTGATGTCAAAGTGTTCATTCAGTTAAAACAGGACATCTTAAAAAGTATATTGTAGCGGCCGGGCGTGGTGGCTCACGCCTGTAATCCCAGCACTTTGGGAAGCTGAGGCAGGCGGATCACGAGGTCAGAAGATCGAGACCATCCTGGCCAACATAGTGAAACCCCCATCTCTACTAAAAATATGAAAATTAGCTGGGTGTGGTGGTGGGTACCTGTAATCCCAGCTACTCAGGAGGCTGAGGCAGGAGAATCGCTTGAACCTGGGAGGCAGAGGTTGCAGTGAGCCAAGATTGCACCACTGTACTCCAGCCTGGTGACAGAGCAAGACTCCATCTCAAATATATGTATATATATTATAGTGTATTTATACTTATAACACTTTGATTTCTTCTGTCGTATATGTGATTCATTACAATTTTAGTGATTATGATTTGGAGCTTTAAATGTTCTTTCTTAACCAGGACATGTGTGCACATTTTTACCAAACCATTTAGAGATTTAAAAGAAAAAAAAAACTTTCGCCATCCTCTTTTCCTTCCCCACTAACATGCTCACAGTTTAATAAATTGAGTGCTAGAATTAAAGCCGTTTTCTTCAAACTTGCTTGCAATTAACAGCAAATATTTTGCAGATCTGAATTATTGAGAGTTCAGTGATTAAGATAAATCATGGCTACAAATAAGGAGAGTCCAAAATTCAAAAGGCCCAGTAGCAAGTATTTGTTGAGTCTCTACTGTATGCCTGATAATGTGCAACTGAAACTATGCAAGAAATTGAGGAGAGCGCAGGAAATAAGATAGAGACATGGTCTTTGCCCTAATAAGGGAGCTAGAAATTAAATGCTTAATACAGTTTTGATGAATACAATGAAAAAGAATTTAGTGAGTGGTACATAAGGAGGAACCTAATCTAGGCTAGATGAATCTGGGAACGCCTCTCACTAGATGGTAAGCTCCACAAGGTAAGTGAGGATTCTGTTCACTGAGGTTTTCCCAGGGCCAAAAACATTGACTAAAACTCATTATGTATTTGTTGGATGAATCAATGAATGAATTAGATGGCATTTAATCTGACCCCTAAAAGGGTAAAAATTAGCCTGATGACCAAAGAAGAAAGGATGTGTCTGAGTGGTATAGGCTGGGGAAACAGTACGTCCAAAGGACCTGATGCATCTGAAGAACTGAAAGTTAAGGCCAATTGTGGCTGGATAAGAACAGTTAACAATATAAACTATTTCCTCTCTGCTTCCTACCACCTTCTCTCTTAGTACTAGTATTTTTGGGGGGTGGGGGGAGCAGCGGGGATGGAATTTCACTCTTGTTGACCAGGCTGGAGTACCGTGGCGCAGTCTCGGCTCACTACAACCTCCGCCACCCGGGTTCAAGCAATTCTCCTGCCTCAGCCTCCCCCAAGTAGCTGGGATTACAGGCATGTGCCACCATGCCCAGCCAATTTTGTATTTTAGTAGAGATGGGGTTTCACCATGTTGGCCAGGCTGGTCTGGAACTCCTGACCTCAAGTGATCCACCTGCCTCGGCCTCCCAAAGTGCTGGGATTACAGGCGTGAGCCACCGCGCCTGGCCAGTACTAATATTTTTGAAAGGGGAGATATATTACCCCAAAACTTACTGGCTTCAAATTACCCCAAAACTTACTGGCTTCAAAATAACAATGAAACTTTGTTGCTTTATAGTTTCTGTGGGTCAGGAATTCAGGAGTGGCTTAGCTGAGTAGTTTGGGCTCAAGGTTCCCTCATGAAGTTGCAGTCAGAATATTGGCTGGCGCTATAGTCATCTAAAAGCATGGTTAAGGATAGAGATTCATTTCCAAAGTGGCTTACTCACCTGACTGTTAGCAGGGGCCTCAGTATAGCACCACGAGTACTTCTCTTCATATAGGGATGTTTGAATATGCTCATAAAATGACAGCTGTTTCCCCCCAGAGTGAGTGATCCAGAAGAAGGGCTGAAGCCATAGAGGTTTTTGTTTGTTTTGTTTTTGTTTGTTTTTTTGAGACGGAGTCTTGCTGTGTCACCCAGGCTGGAGTGCAGTGGTGCGATCTCGGCTCACTGGAAGCTCCGCCTCCTGGGTTCATGCCATTGTCCCGCCTCAGCCTCCCCAGCAGCTGGCACAACAGGCGCAGACCACCACGTCTGGCTAATTTTTTGTATTTTTAGTAGACGGGATTTCACTGTATTAGCCAGGATGATCTCGATCTCCTGACCTTGTGA
>NW_016814565.1:1095502-1116330 GCF_001698545.2 Rhinopithecus bieti
AAAAAAAAAAAAAAAAAAAAAAATGATTTGAATTTTGGCTGCCCATTATAAATTTCTGATTTAAAAAAAAAAAAAACAGAAATGAAGCAAATAGAAAAAGAAATCATAATCAAAACTGCATTTTGTATTTGGTTTGTCAACTAGTTCTAAATGGCTTTTTCCAAAAAAGGGCTCTCAAAATGTTTTGGCAATGGCAATAGTTACTCACTTATCAAACATTTATTAAGCACTTCCTTTGTGCCAATATTAAGATTATACTTTTAAAGAAAAAATATTGTGTGAATGAGCAATTAGAATGTGTCTCAAAAAACTTGTCTTCCACAAATTAGGGAGTAAACACATTAGAGCAGATGTTAATGTGAAGCTCTGCTGTAGTGACTGTACAAAATATGACTTGCTACTTTTTGTTTTGAAGTAGTTGACTGAATGATTTCTTTCTTGGCAGTATTTTTGACAGGTAGTGATCGCATTCCTATTCTTGGTATGAAGAGTCTGAAACTAGTCATCCAGTCAACAGGAGGTGGTGAGGAATATCTCCCAGTTTCCCATACTTGTTTTAATCTTCTGGATCTTCCAAAATATACAGATAAAGAAACTCTGCGTTCTAAACTGATCCAAGCTATTGATCACAATGAAGGCTTCAGTTTAATATAACTATTCAGTTTAGTGCAAAAGCATTAAACTATTTGTGTTTTTCTTGTGGTGATGAATTCAGCAAGGTGACAAGAGGTACTATTATAATTCTTACTTGCAGAATGTTCAATCTACGAGTGTTCATGGAAGTCAAAACATTAAAGGAAAATGAACAAACTGTTAATATTATTGTACAGAACCATGGATTTTTTTGACAATCTTCCAATAAACATAACAAGTATTGTGAATACATTAAAGTTCTACTAACATGAGTTTTAAGAGTTTGCATATTTCAGAAATGATCTGGTGTGAGTGCATGGAAATATTGCTTAATTTTTCTTCAATCATTGAGTGAAAAACCTTTAACTTTGGCCTGCAATAGTCATTTGATTATTTTTTCATTTTGTAAATAATGTTAAGTTTTGTAATAAAATAGTTACGTTCTGATACCAGTACAGTTTCTATGGTTGTAATTGAACTTGAGCAGACTTTTAGAGGTTAAAAATTATGATTTAAATCTTACTCTGAAACTCTATAAAAAGAAAAAAAGGTAGCATGGTGGAAACACGATCTTTTCTTTTTTGCTAGAGTAAGTGTCTTTGTGCAAACCTAAATCACAAATAGGGAATATACTACATAACCTGCAGTTCTTTTCTCTTTTGTGAATCCTGACATGACATGCTGATAGATGGGGAATTGTTGATCAGAGAACTTATTAATATTTAGTACTGGAAGAACTCTGTCTCCACAGATGCCAGTAATAGAAAGAAACATTGGCTACTATGAGCACCAATCACTGGGTTATAGCTTTCAAAAGTATTGATGCTGCAGGGCTTTAGAGCTATTTCCTTGAATTTAAGAAACAAATCTTAACGGTTTTATGGTGCTGATGCTTAGTTATCTCATGCCATTAAATTGTAAAAGTGAGTTGATGCAATACATGTGACTTTCTGCTAGAATGCAAATATTTATTTTTAAAATTTATTTTAAAATGCCGTGAAAACTGTTTAATAAAGATTTATTGTTTTAATATTTAAACTTTCAGTGGTTCTCATATAAGAGTCAAAATTTTTCAAAAAGATGGATGACTCGGGGAAGGTCTCTTAAATTTCAGATTGCTTGTTTCTATTCCCATACAAATTTATAGAGGTCCGCAGTCTCTTAACCTGTAATTCTAAAATCCAAAAAAACTGAGAATATTGTCATCTCTCACTTTGCAGAAAAACCTGATCTGAATTCTTGAAGCTATTTATGGTATTCACTAAATAAGACTATGACCCCTATTGGGTACTTTAAAAAATTCTTTAAAATTCGTAATTCCAAAATGCAAATAAGCCCAAGGGGTTGGATAAGGGGTTGTGGACTTGTACTTTTCAGTAGGTCAGCTTAAAAAACTATTGGCTAACCACAGAACTCTTCTATAGATAGAAGCACTAAAACAGTGTTCTCACCTAAGGTACTTTTCCTCAAAGTAGTGGCATTCTTCCCCCATGAGAATGTCTCCACGTACCTGATATTATACCATATTCCCTGTTCGTCCACTCCTTGAGGTAGTAATTATTTGAATCAAAAACATGTCAGATGCTGTTTCTCAATAGTAGTAACCTTTGTATATTATGAAGCCGATCTGTAAAATAGCAGGCACTTTGGATTAATAGTTCCATGAACAAATACTGTAACAAGAGAATAGCATCTCATCTAGGAGCACACTGTACAAAGCTTAATTTGGGGACACTTCCTCCCTGTTACTCTAGACTATGATACAATGTATTAACACCAAGGAGATTCATGGTAGAAAGTTAAAATACCATTGAAGATTTCTGAAATTGCCATTTACTTTTAAAAAACAATAAAAGTCCCAAGCTTTGTAGATAAGAGCAGCAAAGCTACAGATCATTTGCTAAATTGTAGGGACTTTATTGAGTTAGCTAAATACTGAAGTATTTGGCCTCCACACATCTATTTGTAAGGTACAAATATATAGTGTGTTTGTAGCTCTCCTGTCTTGTCTTAGTCATTCAAGCTAGTAGCCACTGTTCAGGATGATGAATAAGACAGCAGAACCAAGACATTCCTTTCAATTAAAAGGAAATAAAAACCAGAATGCAGGCTGGGCGTGGTGGCTCACACCTGTAATCCCAACACTTGGAAGACTGAGGTGGGCACATGGCTTGAGTCTAGGAGTTCGAGACCAGCCTGGCTAACACCGTGAAACCCCGTCTCTACTAAAAATACAAAAAATTTAGCCGGACATGGTGACGGGATTTCACCATGTTGGCCAGGCTGGTCTCAAACTCCTGACCTCAGGTGATCCGCCCGCCTAGGCCTCCCAGAGTGCTGGGATTTCAGGTGTGAGCCACAGCACCTGACCAAGTTACACATATTAAGGGGGACACTGCTGGCCTCTTCAGGAGTACTTTCTCCCTCAAAATAAGTAGGTTCTCAGGTCAGCCTCAGAAAGTTGATACCAAATGTGGTCTGCAGTCTTTGGACTTAAAAAGACCTGGCATCCAACAACAGATTTTCAGTTAACCCAGCCTTTGCATCACATAGATTTTCACTACCCACCACTTCCTGTTCTCTCTCGAATCCCAAACTTCTGGTCCTTTATCATAGGACAATTGTCACATCCTTCTTAGGCCCTGCCCTGCCTTTTCCGCACGTTTTACTTGCTCAAGGCCTCTAGCCTAAAATGGTTGAAATAGTTCTGAAATGCTTGGTGGTGATGCATCGCCTGCTACGATCAGCACCATCAGTGTTTTCAAGTACTGGTCTGGTGAGACTAATGTAATAAACTGAATGAAGAAATGTAGTATGAGAAAGAAAGCATCTAATACTATAGCATTCAAAGCTGTACAAATTCTGCAAGATTTAAAAATTATATACCTTAAACAATGTAAGTTAACAGAAAAAAGTCAAATGACAGTTTTAATAGACTTTAAAACAGTGTACAAGTAAAAAAACACTGGTTTTGTATTTCAAAAGTTGAAGGAAGATATCCAGTCATTAAACAGTCTACAAAACATATGCCAGTAGATTACATAAAAGACTATGTACAATATAAAAAGAGCTGAAAACAGTCTTCACTGTAAAAATAATTTAAAACAAACTTTTCAATTTAAAATATTATCTATAGCACAAACACATCATGCAAATGGAAAACTAAATATACTGCATTCTTTAGTGTAGCCAAATAAATTCAGATTCAGACATCTTTTAAGTAGGGAAATGGCCATTCAAATACGATTTTTTTTCTCTGGCAGTAATGGTCCTAGCTGGGTATTTTATGCATAAAGAACAGCTATATTTCAAACCCTTTTTATTGTAATAAATACTAAAGCAACAGAGGAATACTTTATTAATTTAGGAGTAATGTTCAAAATGGTCTGAAAATAAATGCTTACGGTGTAATTTCATAAAGTATGAACTTCTTGAAGGACTAGAAGCTTTTGCAGCTGAGAAAGTTGATCTCTAGTTTTAAGGCAGGCTAAGCTTTTAAATAAAGATAAATTATAAGAACTAGTTTCATTCATTAACTATTCTGCTATTACAAGTTACATCATGTTCATCTCCATAATACTAGGCTAGCAGTTTGGTATTTAACACCAAATCCTCCCAATGGAAGGAGACATGTACTTTCTGGCTGAGTTATAATTAACATCTTATTACTTTGGAACTGTAATCAGGGGCCTGTTGCTCTCCTCATTAATGGAAAACAGCAGTCCAAAATATTACACTCTCCCCAGTAGAAGTACCATTATTATAGATTCGGAAAGGCTTTGCATATTCACATTTTGGCAGTTTAATACTTGTGGAAAAGATCAATGCAAGCTCTACCACAGTGATAGGTATTTAAACAACAATGGCAAATATTTCAAAACTAAGGGGATCCAGGCAGGCACTATTGTTTCTAAAGCAACTGAAACATTTCCAAAGCATTTATTTGTTTTTCAGGTTAGTTTTATGAGCCAATATAGACATTACTACATGTCCACAGGAAGTACAAAAGCCATCTTCATTTGAACATAAATACAATAATCCTGAAATTCTTAGCACCAAGTATTACTTTTAAAAGTAAAGACAACCGAGTGCCCTCCCACATATTGTCGACTTCCTTCTACTCACATTGCATGTCATTTGAGATTTTAAAAAGTTAGCTGCCACAAGTTTTGGAAAATGCCAGTGTTTAAAAATAAGTAATTGTGTTAAAGAATCAAAAGTTTAGAGTTAACAGATTTTGAGTACTTCAAACCATTCAATGTTACAAAGAAAAGTGAAAATACCATTCTTTGGTCTAGATAAGCTGTTCCCTTTACATTAATTTAACATTCCGATGGCTTTTGAAAACTTTAAAATGTTGAAACTCACTAGACAAAACAAAATTATATATACATATGAATTTATCATACAAATGAATCTTTAAAAGAAAGTTAGTCTTGACCAACAGCTGATTAAAGATACTTAGTACCTTTTTTAAAAAAAAAGTTAGTGTTGAATTTGTACAAGTACAGAAATAATGAAGTTAAAATTATCCATGAAAACAATCTATTTTACCAATCTATAAATATTACCTTTCTGGTTTCCTTGCTCTATAGAGTTCACAAGTAAACATTCATTTTGACATGCTAAAGTTCCTAATGCTGGTGGAACAATTCCTGTACCTGCACAATTATTACACTATGATTTGTTTGATGGATAGTTCATGTCTGTTACTTCCTGTTTCATAGATATAGCTTCATTAATTGCCTCTTGATCATCTCCATCAGTCCCAAATCCAGCTCCTCCAGCTCTCTCTGGAACATCAGGCTCATCTTCTAAGCCATTGTAGAATTCTTCAATTTCACTTTCATCTTCCATGGGTTCTTCTAAACTTGGACTCTGGCATGTCCCACTATCACTGTTACTGCCACAAGAACTAGAGGATAAGACGTCATCTTCCGAGTCTGAATATACCTCAGCGCCATGGAAAATGTAACGATTTGGTGGCAAAAACAGATACTGATTACCTGAAATATAATGATGAAAATGTTACTTTCAGTTTTCTAAGACTAACTCAGTCTGAAATGAAGTGTGGGTACCAGCTCTGCCTTTTATAAGTGTACCATTAGTGTTTAAAAACAACTGGGAGGCCATGATGTGCCTGCAGTTCCAGCTACTCAGGAGGCTGAGGCGGGTGGACTGCTTGAGCCCAGGAGTTCAAGGGCCAGCCTAGGCAACACAGTGATGGCCTGTCTCTTAAAAATTAATTAAATACAAGCAATACACTTAGTCCTGGGTTCAAATCTTAGTTCTGCCATTTATTATATCTTTGTAAATTTGTAAGTGTACCTCTGTGCCTCAATTCCCTCATCTAGAGAATGAAATAAATTTTTACAACCCTATGAGGGTTGTAAAATGTAGAGAACCATATTCAATAAAGGTTATTTCACCAATTATTTTAAAAAGATTTGATGAAAATGAAGTATCCAGCCCAGCCTACATTAGATACCCAATTTGTGTTCATTAAACAACTTCTCTAAAGCACACAGGCTTTTAAAGCCTCTTCATTAACTATTTTAACTTTTTTCTGATTATAAACCTAAAATATTGTCAATAATGTAATCACCACAAACTCATAGTGTAGTCTGTAGACACTGAATCTACAGTATCACCTGTGAATCTAAATTTAGATTCACTTGAGAAGATCTCAGGCCCCATGAGCCACCTACTGATTCAGAATGTGTGTGTATATACACATACAGTCTAAGATGCTTTTGAAGTCCTCTAAGATGTAATCTGAATCCATGAATACCAATAAAGTTCTTTCTAGAGCACACCAAATCAATCCTAGCTTGGCCATTTGGGGTTTAAGTGAAAGAGTAGGATCCCTAAAAACTGATGGAAAAGTTTGAATTCACAATATGTCCCTAACTTAACATCTCTTTTCACACATAATAAATGTAATATTTATTGTACCATATCCCAGACTAATTCACAGAAGCCTGGTTACCACTCTGGTAGGTGGCAAACCTAAAGTTCTCTCCAAAGTGGCTCTCAAACTTATACACTGCATCATGACCCAGTTCTCACCCTGACTACAACCTGTGTGACAATTCTGACCTGAATAATCCCTGAAATTTATTTCACAGTCCACTACAAATCACTGTGAAAACCACTTATTTCCCTCTATTACAACAGATACATAGTACTCATCAGGTTCCTAAGACACCACAGGCAGGGCACAGTGGCTCACACCTGTAATCCCTACACTTTGGGAGGCCAAGGCAGGCAGACTGCTGAGCCCAGGAGTCTGAGATCAGTCTGGGCCATGTGGCAAGACCCTGTCTCTACAAAAACTTTAAAAAAAAAAAAAAAAAAAATTAGCTGAGCATGAGGTCACGCGCCTGTGGTTTCAGCTACAGCTACTCGGGAGGCTGAGGCAGGAGAATCGCTGGAACCTGGGAGGCGGAGGTTGCCAGGAGGTGGAGGTTGCCGTGAGCCGAGATCACACCATTGTACTTCAGCCTGGACAGCAAGAGCAAAACTCCGTCTCAAAAAAATAAATAAATAAAAATGTAAAAAAATAAAAATGACTGTTCAGGTCAACTCTGTTTCTTGGGAAAAGAGACTGATGCGTTTGACACATCTGCCAAAATGACATTCAAGAAGAGTTCCCAGTGCAAGTCTTAGTGCACAGGTAGACTTTGTATATGATAGAGACGACTGTGTATTACCTAAGTCAGTAGCAATTTTTCTACTTTCTGACTTCTGCCACGATTTGCAAACATAAGCATCTCTCTGTGCTTTTTCTAGTTTCCCCTGGGAACGCGTCTGCTCTTTTTAAATCCCTACTTATTGTTAAATATTTTCCTCCTTAGAAAGCCTTGTATAATCTAATCTCCAAGTACAATCTACCTTTTGGGGCTAGGCATGGTGGCTCATGCCTGTAATTCCAGCACTTTTGGAGGCCGAGGTGGGCGGATCACAAGGTCAGGAGTTTGAGACCAGACTTACCAACATGGCAAAACCCCATCTCTACTAAAAATACAAAAATCAGCTGGGCATGGTGGCGCACGCCTGTAATCTCAGCTACTCAGGAGGCTGAAGCAGAAGAATCACTTGAACCCAGGAGGTGGAGGTTGCAGTGAACTGACATTGTGCCACTGCACTCCAGCCTGGGCAAAAGTAAGACTCCATCACCAAAAAACAAAAAAACAAAAAAACAAAAAAAAAAACCTACCTTTTGGGTGATGTTTTGTTCAAAACAATAATACTTTATTCTTCAGTAGCACCTATACCAAAGTATTAATGAGTATCACCCACATTTATAATTACATACAACATTAATCACTGTGTCTCCAGAACTTACCACAGTGCCTAATATGAAAAAGGCCAAAGGTTTATTCAACTGAACTACAATGTATTTACAGCAAATGACTGGAATACTCAAATACAGTTGTCTAAAATTTGTCAGTTTTCACCAAGTATGGTAAATGGAATGAGACCTAAAGTTCTAAATTACAGCTAAGTTACAGTGGTTTTTTTTTTTTTTAACAGTATTTTTTCTAACATTAAGTTAGGAATTTCGACCACACAGACTACTTGGACTTAAAACATCAGCTTCCAAAGAGTAGAAAGTGATTTCACCTATATCGATTAACACTGATTGATAAAGACTATGCATGTTCTAACAGGGTAGAAACTATTCCTATATTCAGTGGAGAAGAATCACGGATTCTTTCTAAGTCCTCAGAGAAAACACAGATGTGTTCTAAATCTCAGACAACACTGCATAGTAGTTAAGGGGGCAGGCTCTAAGCACAAATAGACTGGATTTTTAATCTGATTCTTCCACTTCTTGCAGTTACCGTGCATGAGGTATTTAACCTCTATGTTCCTGAGTTTTCCCACCTGCAGAAGAAAGTAATAGATCCTACCTCAGAAGATTAAAATCAGGTAACATATGTAAAGCAGCTAACCCACAATAAGCACCCAAATCTGTCATCGTTTCTGCCAGTTAATAACCCATTCTTATTTTTCCATCCCCTAGAGAAAACATACAGAGCACTATTAAACACTTCCTTCTCCGTATTATGAAGGATACCAGAAGATTTACTTTTCTCATTATGAACTGTACAGTTTCTCTAAACAGAATCAACTACATAAAGCTACTTTATCGATTAACCTGCCAAAATAGCTAATTTTTTGGAAATATTGTTAAGACAACTATACTTTCAAAATGGTTCGATTGCCTTTCTTACCATCAAGCCGCTTACTAATCTGCTCCTTTGCCACTCTACTAGGCCAGCATTTTCTCACTGTTCCAGCCACTGAAGTTCTTTCATTTTTCTCCCCAGTACTGGAACCAACATTCTTCAAATCCGGATTTCCCATCTGTTCAGCAATACTTTCAACATTCCTAGAATTCTGTACTTCCTGTGGTTTTTCTTCCATAAGACCTTTTGATTCAGACACATCTAAATCATCATTACTCTTAGCTGCTTGGTCTAAAAGTGTGACAATCACTGAAGAATCTGGTGGTGAAGTTCTTTCTGGTGAACTTGAGTCTTCTGAAATATGAAGAGGTGTGGGTGGCAAGTCTGACAAATAAGCCAATTCTTTTTGTGTTCGTGGGGGTTTTTCAGTAATTTCTGAAAGCTTTACAGGGTTACAGCAAAGTTTGGCATATTCACCACCTAACCTATGACACAATTCATTAATTATGACATCACAGTCTCCAAGAAGTTCTACATCAAAATGCAGATGAGGCAAAGGTTCTCTATTAATTAATATCTGAGGCACTTCATGGGGTATGGAACCTAAAATAGGGTGAAAAATAAGAGTTAGAAAAAGGGAGGAGGAAGTAAGCTAATAAAACCACAACAGATACATTACGCAAAAATCCAACAAGGGCTTGAGCTCCAAATTTCCAAAAAAGACCCATGCACTAAATTAAATACTTAACCAAGCCATTACATTTCATCAAGCAAGCAGATGGGCAGTTAAATCTTTTATAAAACGTTCAGGTTCTGCTCCTGTCACCTGGTAACCCCTGAGCAATCTTCCCAGACTTTCCCACTCTGAACCTCAAATTTCCTTGTCTGTAGAATGGGGTAACAGTACTTTTCCACAAGACTGTGGTGAAGATTAAATGAGTTAATAAGTCAAGTGCACAGAAGAGTTCTTGGCACACAAATGTTCTACTTAAGTAGCTCCTGATATAAAGAAGGTGAGCCGGGTACGGTGGCTCACACCTGTAATCCCAGCACTTTGGATGGCCGAGGCGGGTGGATCACCTGAGATCAGGAGTTCAAGACCAACCTGATCAAAGTGGTGAAACCCCGTCTCTACTTAGCCAGGTGTGTGGGGGCGCACGCCTCTAATCCCAGCTTCTTGGGAGGAGAACTGCTTGAATCCAGGAGGCAGAGACTGTAGTGAGGAAGAGACTGCAATGAGCCAAGATCATGCCATTGCACTCCAGCCTGGGCAACGAGGGAGGGAAGGAGGACGGGAGGGAGGATGGAAGGATGGGAGGGAGGATGGAAGGATGGGAGGGAGGATGGAAGGATGGGAGGGAGGACGGAAGGATGGGAGGGAGGACGGAAGGATGGGAGGAAGGAAGAACAGATAGAAGGATGGACTGATGGGAAGGAAGGACGAATGGACAGAAGGACGGACATACAGAAGAAAGGAAGGACAAACAGAAGAAGGATGGAAGGATGGAAAGACGGAAGGAAGGGAGGAAGGGAGTGGGGGGGAGGGGAGGAAAAAAGTCATACAAATAAATTCTACACTATTATAAACCTGTTTTTTTAAATTATCTTTGCAACACACCATACTATCCCACAGCTTTCGAAATAAAAGTTTTTAAGGACTGGGCGTGGTAGCTCATGCCTGTAATCCTAATGCTTTGAGGGGCAGAGGAGGAAGGATCACTTGAGGCCAGGAGTTTATGACCAGCCTGGACAACAAAGTGAATCCCGTTTCTACAAAAAAAAATTTTTTTCATTAGCCAAGCACGGTGTGCGCGTGTGGTCCTAACTACTTGGGAAGCTGAAGTGGACGGATTGCTTGTCCCCAGGAGTTCAAGGCTGCAGTGAGTTGTAACTGCACCACTGCACTCTAGCCTGAGCTACAGCAAGACACCCGTCTCTTAAAATAAAAAAAAAAAGCTTTTAAGCAGAGTGTCTCTGAATTTGCTTTAAAAGAGCAACTCAAGAACAAAGGGACTTGTATATTAAATTTTCATGTTTCATTTAATTGCAAATTGTCTTATATTCTACTTTAACAGAATTTCACAGCTAATTAGGTAAGACTGAGTTAACTGCTAAAGCCACGAGATATGGGATAGACACAAAATTGAAGAGCTTGAATCCATGTTTCCTTCAACTGTTTACTCTGGCTGCCTTGGCTGCTGATGTGGGGTCTAAT
This sequence comes from Rhinopithecus bieti, assembly GCF_001698545.2. Lineage (NCBI taxonomy): Eukaryota > Metazoa > Chordata > Mammalia > Primates > Cercopithecidae > Rhinopithecus > Rhinopithecus bieti. Next base: position 1,106,546 of record NW_016814565.1, read on the forward strand.
TAAATTCTCTGGCTAGGGATTTAATATTGTTTCCTCTCCTCTTTCTCTCACTTGTGAAAGGACACATCTGATGCAACTGAAATCTCTCTCTCTCTCCTCCTCCTCCTCTGACTCTAAACTAGAGAAGGAAACAGTATGAGAATACATATAACAAAGAAATGTTCCTGAGAGTAATAGGGATTTAAATTTTATGTGAACATTTTATACACACACCCTTTTGGGTAAACTAGACCAACATATCACCATTATGACTTGGCTATTATTACAACAAGAATGAACCAATCATTTTGAGCCCCCAAATTCCATCTTACATGGTATGTTATACTTCTACCTTCTACCAAACTATATATTTGAATTTATTAAATGTGAAATCAATTAAATTTGAAAGATCAACAACTGTAATCTTATTAAGAATAAAAAATATGAGGATTAAGGACCATTTCATAAATTAATTGATGCTAACATTAAAACACATTCCACCAAAAGTCTATATTGAACTCTTTACCTTTGTCTTAATTTTCACATAAATTAGAAGCAGAGTTTAGCATTACTTGTGGGTTTTTTTGTTTTTGATTTTTTGAGACAGAGTCCCACTCTGTCACCCAGGCTGGAGTGCAGTGGCACAACCTCGGCTCATTGCAACCTCTGCCTCCTGGGTTCAAGCGGTTCTCACAGCCTGCCAAGTAGCTGGGACTACATGCGCACACCACCACACCCAGCTGATTTTTGTATTTTTAGCAGAGACAGGGTTTCACCATGTTGGCCAGGCTGGTCTCAAACTGCTGCCCTCAAGGGATCCACCCACCTCGGCCTCCCAAAGTGCTGAGATTACAGGCGTGAGTCACTAACATTACTTGTGTTTTGACAACCCTCCACACCCCATCAAAATGTCAGATTCACCAGTCTCAATGAACAACAATGCCACATAAAAAATAGTTTAGCCAGATGTGGAGGCTTGTGCCTGTAATCCTAGCTACTGAAGGGGCTGAGGCAGGAGGATCCTTGAGCCCAGGAGTTCGAATCCAGCCTGGGCAACACAACAGGACCTCATCTCTACTAAAAATAAACAATTTCTGGCCGGGCATTGTGGCTCATGCCTGTAATCCCAGCACTTTGGGACGCCAAGACGGGTGGATAACCTGAGCTCAGGAGTTCGAGACCAGCCTGGCCAACATGGCGAAACCCGGTCTCTACTAAAAAAATAAAAAGTTAGCCAGGCATGTTGGTGGACAACTGTAATCCCAGCTACTCAGGAGGCTGAGGCAGGAGGATCGCTTGAACTCAGGAGGCAGAGGTTGCAGTGAGCTGAGATCACGCCACCGCACTCCAGCCTGGGCAACAAGAGGGAAACCCCATCTCAATAAATAAATAAACAAACGATTTCAAAAATTAGCTCTTCACCACTCTTTCAAGCAGAAGCAGAGTAAGATTACTAAGGTTAGGGTCTATTATACAGATCCACAACCCATGACATTATATAGAAATGATCTCCAAAAGTCACCACCAACTTACTTGGAATTAGTGCTACCGGTCTTACTTTGAGGGAAGACCCAATAACAATGAGGAGGTCAACTTCATCTTTGTCATACTTCATGGCTCTATGAAACTGTTCTGGTAAATTTTCACCAAAAAACACAATCTCTGGTTTCATGATAGCAAGCGGTTCATCAGCTGGGCACCTAGGACATCGAGGAACTACCTACGTATTTTCAGATTTTGGTTGAGGCAGAGAAGCAAACAGTAAGCCCAAGTTAGAAATAGTCAACATTTCCATACCTCTAAGAGTACATTTCAGAATTATTAAAAAAAAAAAAAAACAGAAAAGCTATGGATAAACAGCAACTGGATAACAATCTAAACGTCAATGATGGGTAGTAATTTATTAACATACTATGAAACAGTGAAATACTATGTTCTTGTTATAATATCCATATAGAACAACACTTGACATTGAAGAGTCCATCATATAAGAGGAAAAACACAATGTGTGTATATACACAAAATGGGAATTGATCCTTTAAAAGAAAAATACACATTTGTAAAATAAAATGACTCCATTTTATTTATTTGAGATAGATCCTCATTCCGTTGCCCAGGCTGGAGTGCAGTGGCATGATCTCAGGTCACTACAACCTCCACCTCCTGAGTTCAAATGATTCTCCTGCCTCAGCCTCCTAAGTAGCTGAGATTAAAGGCATATACTACCATGCCAGGCTAATTTTTGTATTTTTAGGAGAGACGGGGTTTTGCCATGTTGGCCAGGTTGGTCTCAAACTTCTGACCTCAAATGATCCACCCACCTCAGCCTCCCAAAGTGCTGGGATTACAAGCATGAACCACTGCACCCGACCAATGATTCCATTTTAATATACTATTCTTTCTCTTTCATAATGATATAATTAACTATATACTGCTAAGCACATAGGACATATTTCTGGATAATTTTTATTTTCTGCTACATTTTCCTATATTTTTTGGCAATGAACATGTATGAAATAATTTTAAAAGATTACCACAACTAATTTAAGGTCCAAATCTGACAGGCACAAAAGGGAAAGGAAGGAGAAAACTACAACAACAACTTGCTTATGGATCTGACGTTTTATGTTCAGCTTAGATACTAAGAAGCCAATTTCATAATTTTAAGAGACTTTATAGGGCTGTTTTCTATATAAGGTATTGAAAGGTTCTTGTGTATTTTACCAAAATTCCCAATTACTATTTTCTTCCTGAATCTTTCTGTACCACGTATACTTTTAAGGGGAAAAAAAGGATTTTGAGGCAAAAGAAGAAATACTTCAGAGACATGCACAATTCCTAAAATATGGGCAACAAATTACCTGATTAAAAATATCTCCTCGTACAGCTTCACAGTCAACTTTGTATTTACAAATCAGGCAAGATGCTGTTGCAAAGGAACCTAAAAACAACCAACATGTATGTGCTTTATTAACGAAGTATTTCTGTTTCTTGAACACACCACGAACGTTATAAAGTTTGACATCAGAAATGTTAAGAGGGTTTAAAGATTTTTGTTTTTAACTTTGATTTTAAACCTCAGAACACACTGCAGATTTTGTGATACACTACAGGAGAATCTAGGGGATGAAAAATGTATATATGTATTTATACATAGAATGAATACAATTCTCAATCGCTGAGACAATAATGATGCCTTCTAAAGCTACTCTTTTCAACAAAACTGTAACAACTCAGTCCTCCAGAGCTAAAATCCTGCAGAGTTGAACAGTTCCAATTCTATTACCTTAGTTCAGCAGTTCTTAGAAACACTTTAGATACCTAATGGCCTGTTCATACTTGTTTTACATTAAACATTTCTGAATCTCTGAATCCTGTACATCTCAACTATCCAGTTCTTTTAGTTTATCCAGTTCTTTTAGTTTCATAAACTAAAGATGTCACATTTCTTCATTAATAGTTAATATTACTCTTGTAATCAGTTTTTTTTTTTTTTTGGTACAGAGTCTCTGTCTCCCAGGCTAGACCGCAATGGTGCAATCTTGGCTCACTGCAACCTCCAACTCCCAGGTTCAAGTGATTCTCATGCCTCAGTCTCCTAAGTAGCTGGGATAACAGGTATGCCACCATGCCCGGCTAATTTTCGTATTTTTAGTAGAGCCAGGGTTTCACCATGTTGGCCAGGCTGTTCTCGAACTCCTGGCCTCATGTGATCCGCCTGCTTCAGCTTCCCAAAGTGCTAGGATTACAGGCGTGAGATACCACACCCAGCCAGAAAAGATTACTTAAAATAATTGAATGCATGCAACTGCAGCATCTTTTGAAATCAAAAGCAAATTAATATCTGAGGTTTTATATAATTGTGAAGGCCAATACTTCTGTTTTTATTATTTTTGTTTTCTACTTTTCTGAGGTTATCTATAATTAATGAGATAACATGATTAAATAATGCTTATCTCCACTTCTCAATGGCAGTCTGCTTTAGAGGAAAAATCCTCCTATAAAACTAAAATAAACTACAGAAAACCATTCTGAAGTTTACTAACCATGACACTGAATTATCCTCTGGATTCCCGCAACCTGTTCCAGCGTGTCTATGTTCTGCGTATAGTTGCGAAGTAGTTTTCCTTCCTTATCTGACAAGGCTATGAATTTGTGACAGAGAGATGGTTGGAATTGTCCAGGATATATTTCCTATATCAAGCAAAAGGTAGAAAAAATTTACATTAGTGAAATAAACTACAGATGTCATATGTTTAACAAAAAACTACCAATAATCCCCACATATAATTTTAAAATGAAATAGATGAGCATTTTAAAGTATCTAGATGGATGCAACACACACCTACAAAAGGACTGTTGCTGTCATGTATAAAACTCAGCAATTAGTGAACTTGGCCCCTTGAAGAAAAAGACAAAGTCAGCCCATAAACATCTCTAATAAATGTTGATATTTTAATAAAAGTCAGAAGTAACACAACCTTAGGATATCTAATTTTTGTTGGCTGCAAATTCAGATTTTTTTCTTTAAAGAAAAATGGGAAACTTTAAACTAACATTACAGGTATCAAGGTAGGGTGATTTTTTAAAAGCACTGTCAATACAAGAATATTTTAAAATTTTTCTGATTTATCATTCATTAGAATATCAACCTGTTGGAAGTTTAAAGCTAAAGTATTAATCCTTACCAAAATTGTTTTCCTTCCACTGCACAGGCACATACTGGTATAGTATAGAGTTGCTCATGAATGCTGAGTTGCTGGATTTTGTGTGTGTGTTTTTCCCCCCAAATAATGCTTCAATGCTGTTTCTTCTTTAAAACAAAGAATTCAGATATACACATGGCAAAAGATCAGAGAAAAGTATCAATTTTGGTCCTCCCAACTTTTGACAGTGTTTTTATTAAATTTCATTTAGTAAGTGACTATGGCAAAGGAAGTTTCTTCTCTACTTTTTCCTTTAAAGTAGTAGTGCTATCATCTACTTACTTCCTTACCATTCATTACAGGCTCTAATCTATCATAATGCTAGCAAAAAACTAGACACAACCGTATGCCCATCAGTAGGGAACCGGTTGTATAAACATGGTACGTCCATAATAGTGGAATATGTAGCCATTAAAAAGAATGAAGGAGATCTAGATGAACTGCCCTGGAAAACGGTTCATGACATACGTGAAAAAAGCAAATTAGTCACCAGTATGTATAACTTTTGTTTTTGTTACTAAGCAAAAATTGAAATTATATGCACATGTATATAGAGATGTCCATTTAATCAACCAAGTCAGGAAGGATACAAACAGGCTGTAAGCAGATGTGGGGAGCTTTCACTTCTGACGTTATACAAAAAAGTTTAATAGCGATTAAAGATGACTTTTTACCTAATTAATATTTCAAATTAAAAAAAAATCCCCACTGAAACTTCTAGGTTCTACTACCCAGGCTTCTAAGTAAAACTTAAGTGAATTCCTAACAGCTATCACATACACGTCCACATGCTGCTAAAAACCTAGTATCCCAAAATGTTGCCTTACAAATATTTATCACAAATTTTATGAATAACTCTTTCCAATTTAAGAAATGGACAGTGCACATAGTAGCAAGGGAAAAGCTTAATAAAGTCAATGTTTACAGAAAATCAAAAGCCATTGTTTTGGAAAAGTGACTTGTGTTAAATCCACCACTGTTTTCTTCCCCAGAATGCTTTGTTCTAATACATTTACATTTGAGAGATTAAGCATTGTAGTGTCTTATTAAAGCTCCTTCTGGAAACAGCTTTTACAGTATTTTTGGCACTACGAGAATATGCTAGACAACAGATAAAATAGGATCCATAGTAGTAAACAAGTGATAATAGCATGCCAAACGCAGAATTAAAAAGATAAAATAACTCCAAAGTATGGTCAAGGAACAAGAGCAAGTACGAAGACTCCACCCTCCCTGAATTAACTGTGTGCCTTATCCAGGTCCACCCCCACCCTTCCTAAAGGGTAGAGTAAGAGAAACAAACAAGTATGGGACACTAGATTTAGCTCTTACACTTGTTTCCCTCCATGTCCTACTTATAACAGTTCAGTTAGCCCTTAAAATTAATTTAACTATTTACCTTTAAGACAAATCATAAAGGACATTTTTTATTTTATAAGCCTACTTTTATTTTTGAGACAGAGTTTCGCTCTTTTTGCCCAGGCTAGATGGAGTGCAATGGCACAATCTCGGCTCACCGCAACCTCTGCCTCCTGGGTTCAAGTGATTCTCCTGCCTCAGCCTCCTGAATAGCTGGGATTACAGGCATGCGCCACCACTCCGGCTAATATTGTATTTTAGTAGAGATGGAGTTTCTCCATGTTGGTCAGGCTGGTCTTCAACTCCTGACCTCAAGTGATCCACCCGCCTCGGCCTCCCAAAGTGCTGGGATTACAGGCGTGTGCCACCACGCCTGGCCAAGCCTACATTTTACGTATGTGAGAATCTGAATGATTTGAGTCTCTGACTCATACTTTCTGTCAAGTATGAAATGGACCATGTCTGAATTATTAGGTTTAAATACAGTGTTCAAACTAAGAGAAATAGTACAGGTATGGTGGCTCACACCTCTAATCCCAGCAGTTCGGAAGGCTGAGGCAGGCGGGTTACTTGAGAACAGGAGTTCGAGACCAGCCTGGGCAACATGGCGAAACCCTGACTCTACAAAAAACACAAAAATTAGCCGGGCCTCATGGTTCATGCCTGTAGTCCCAGAAACTCAGGAGGCTGAGGTGGGAGGATCACCTGAGCCCAGGGAGGAAGAGGTTCCAGTGAGCTATGATCATGTCACTGCTCTCCAGCCTGGGTGACAGAGACAGCCTTTAAAACAAAACAAAACAAAACAAAAAAAAACTAAAAGGAATCTGAAATAATGAAAAAAATTACTCTGGAAGGACTGTTCTAATATAAACCACTCCTCCTAAGATAGGACCACTTGTCGAAAACCAAATGACTGGAGATACAACTTACAGATAGAATATGGATTAACTCTTCCATGGTTAAAGTGTGACATGCTTAGTCCTATTCCAAGCAAGACAGGCCACCCAGTTTGAATATCCTAAAGCCTTTTTAAGGAACCAATCATGAAGGCTGGGCCATTCTGTTGCTGCCATACGGATCCTCATAGACTAAGAGTGGAAGCAGAACTGGAACCAAAGGCTCAAAACACTATAAAAATAAACCCTGCTTTCACATAGCTGTGTCTGGAAACATGTAAATAATCCAGGAATTGGCCACAGGCAACCAACGTGGTCAAAATTAAAGCTTAGAACTATCTGCAGAAATAATGGCTTTTCTCCAGAGATTATGCCTTTCTTTCTTCTCCAAATTTCTAGCAATATGAATAAAAGACTCCAGTAAAAGGCACAGGTGTAAATGCAGTCCCTCAAAACTAAGAAAGCTGGGTGTGGTGGCACAGGCCTGTAGTTTCAGCTACTGGGGAGACAGAGCAGGGAGAATCACTCGAGTCTGGGAGTTAGGGAGCTGTAGTACTCTATGATCGTGCCCATGGATGGGCAATACACTCCAGCCCACACAACATAACGAAATTCACCCCACCTTTTTTTTTTTTTTTTTGAGACACAGTCTCGCTCTGTCACCCAGGATGGAGTGCAGTGGCACGATCTTGGCTCATCGTAACCTCCACCTCCTGGGTTCAGGCAATTCTCCCACCTCAGCCTCCCAAGTAGCTGGGACTACAGGTGCACACCACCACACTCAGCTAATTTTGTTTATTTTTAGTAGAGACAGGGTTTCGCCATGTTGGTCAGGCTGGTCTCAAACTCCTGACCTCAGGTGATCCACCTGCCTTGGCCTCCCAAAGTGCTGGGATTACAGGTGTGAGCCACTGTGGCCAGCCAAAATTCCCTCTTTAAAAATAAGAATTTTAAATTAACGAATTCATCAAAATTTACCGATGTTAATCTTTGCTGATATCCACCTCCTCCTATATATAGTTCAGATGGAGGCAGTAAGTAGAGTTGCTAAGAAAATAGAATGTAAATGTTCCTGTCAAAAAAAGTGAAATACATCAATCCTGGTAAGAAGAGTCCTCATAATCCCTCCTGTCTCTTTCATTCCACAAAACCACACTTGAATAAACTGCTCAACATCTTAATCAATACTAATAAATTGGTTATATGACAAATTGAACTGCATTTCAATATATAAATGAGTATGGCTATGTTCTAATAAAAGTTTGTATTTATGAACACTGACATGAGAAATTTATATAATTTTCAAGTGTGATGAAACAGTTCTTTCAATTTTTTTCCCCAGCCATTTAAAATTAATTATTAGCAGGGGGTGGAGGTGGGAATGGGAAGACATTGGGAATAATAAGTTCAGGAGATCTATTGTTGACTATAATTAAGAACATATTGTGGCCGGACACAGTAGCTCATGCCTGTAATCCCAGCACTTTGGGAGGCCGAGGCAGGCGGATCACCTGAGGTCAGGGGTTCAAGACCAACCTGGTCAACATGGTGAAACCCTGTCTCTACTAAAAATACAAAAATCAGCTGGGCATGGAGGCAGGCACCTGTAATCCCAGCTACTTGGGAGGCTGAGGCAGGAGAATCGCTTGTACCTGGGAGGCGGAGGTTGCAGTGAGCCAAGATAGCGCCACTGCACTCCAGCCTGGGGACAAGAGAGAGATTTTGTCTCAAAACAAAAACAAGAACAAAAAAAGAAAACATATCGTACACCTGAAAATTATTAAGAGTAGATTTTAAATGTTCTCACCACCAAAAAAAAGTATGCGAAGTAATGAATATTAGCTTGAGTTAGCCATTCCACAACATACACATGTCAAAACATCATGTTGTATACCACATAAATTTTATTTGTTGATTTAAGTAATAAATTAATGCTTACTGCTTAGCTCACAGGCTATACAAAAACGGGAAGTGGGCCACATGTGGACTGAGGCCATAGTACGCCAACCTCTGTATTAACCTAACACAAGAGAATGTCAAACTGCCAGTCACCAGTTAATAAATTTTAGTATGTACCACGTATAACATAAGCACTTTTAATTTCCTCTTTATCACGCTACAGACAAGGCTGAGGACTGGGTTTTTCAATGTGTTCAAGGCTGTAAAGAAAACAAAGAACATATGACAGAGACCCTATGCAATCCGCAAAGCAGACTACATTTACTACCAGGCCCTACCTTGCTAAAGAAAGTTTGCTGACCCAGCTGTAGACATATACCCCGATGCAGATGAAAAAACACAAAACAAACATAACTTGCCATTTTGGTCACAAGAGCAAATAAGTAGCAGAGCCCTGTTTTGATACAAAAATCCAGCACTGGACTGGGCAACAGGCAAGATCCCATCTCTACCAAAAATACAAAAAAAAATAGCTGGGCATGGTGGTGCACACTTGTGGTCACAGCTACTCAGGAGGTGAGCGATCACTTGAAGCCAGGGAACACAGGTTGCAGTCTAGCCTGGGTGTCAGAGCAAGAACCTATCTCAAAAAAAAAAATGGAAAGAAAAAAGAAAACCCGAAAACCCCAGCACTTAACCCTCTATGCAATATTTACTGCCTTTTCAATTTGTGATCCCTCATCCTCAAGTTTTCTATTTTTCTTGTAGGATAAGCACCATTTCTATTATGTATTACAAACCAAATGACTAAAACTAGCAAGCATATTTCAGTTTGCTCACCTTCATGGGATTACTAAAGGCTGGAACCCCAGTAAGCCTAACTCTTCGAGAATATATAATGTACACGTACAACTATTACGTATCCATAAAATAAAGTTTTTTTTTT
>NW_016814565.1:1119751-1127633 GCF_001698545.2 Rhinopithecus bieti
CCTAGAACTTAAAGTATAATAAAAAAAGAAGAAAAAAAAAAAGTAAGATACCTATCAATAGGAGACTAATATACTGTGAAACAACTTTAAAATAGAATGCTATCCAGACTTCTTTGAAAAATAAGGTATATCTGTTAAGTGCTGTTATGAAATTATTCTCAAGAATATTATATGGTGAAAAAAGCAAGACAGAAAAGGCATTTTTGATTCTGTTGGTAATCATTTATCAAGTATTAAAAACTTATGCTGCCATCCCTCCTCCACCCCAACACAAATTTTTTTCCCCCTGAATGATACCCAAGAGTTTCACCATAGTAACCACTGAGGACAGATATGAGGAGCAGGAAAGACTGAAGGGTCAAACTACATATAGAGACAAGATTTTTGAAAGATACTGCACTCCAGTCTGGGTATCAGAGCCAGGCCCTGTTTCAAAAAAAACAAAAAATTATATATATATTTATATATGTATTTTAATGCTAAAACGTATTCTGGGGTTTTGTGGATTTTGGGTGGGTACAGGTGGCAGCGGCATGATAAATCAGCCAAAACAGCTAAATCGCAAAGTGCTGGGATTACAGGTGTGAGCCACCACACGCAGCCCTAATGGAAGATTTTATTTCAACCTTTCCAAGCTGCAATACGACAAAACGTATCAGGAGACTTAAAGGCTTAAAGAAGAACTTTGACATGTTTCTCTGAAGTTCAACTGAAATTCACTTTCAGGAATTTATCCTAAGAACACTGGAGACATACCAAAAGAAGACAGCTGTAGCAACACTATTTGTACATCCAAATGTACAAATACAGAATTACAATTCACCACTTCATAAACCACCATTAAAAAGTATTCAAGTACCTCACAGAAAGTAAGTTTATTATATTAAGTAGAAAATACTACAAATCGAAAGCAAAGTAAAACAGCCAACTTTTTTCTTTTCAGGGATGGGTCTTGCTCTGTCACTCAGGCTGGTGTGCAGAGGTGAGATCACAGCTCACTGCAGCCTCAAACTCTTTGGTTCAAGCAATCCTCCCACCTTACCCTCTTGAGTTGCTGGGACTACAATCGCAAGCCACCGGGCCCAGCAAAAGCCAAATTTTATGCTAAAAAGGTAACATAAATCCAGCTACAATACTATAAATGTATACATCTATAATCCATATACACGTATTAAAACATTATCTTCAGATGAATGGCACGGTGGCTACCATCTATTTTTTTACTGATGTTGATTTTTAATGAGCTTGTTCTAGAACTCAGCTTTTTAACTATTAATACATAATCTGGTATGTCCGCACATTATCAACAAAGTAGTAATTTTTTGAATAAATGTAAAAACACATTCTTGGAATTCAGTTCATAAAATTCACCTCATGTTTCTCCCTCTACCTTTTCTTGTATTTTAATCACTAGAGAAGTAACAGTCAGTGAACTCAGTATGGGACAGAAACTGCACTCTTTGAACATAGTCCCTTTTCTTTTTTTTTTGAGACAGAGTCTCACTCTCGCCCAGGCTGGAGGGCAGTGGCGCGATCTCAGCTCACTGCAACCTCTGCCTCTGGGTTCAAGTGATTCTCCTGCCTCAGCCTCCTGAGTAGCTGGGATTACAGCGCACGTCACCACGTCTATCTAATTTTTGTATTTTTAGTAGAGACGGGGTTTCACCATGTTGGTCAGGCTGGTCTCAAACTTTTGACCTTGTGATCCGCCCACCGTGGCCTCCCAAAATGCTAGAATTACAGGTGTGAGCCACCGCGCCCCACCGAACACAGTCCTTTTTATTTAAAAAAAATTATTTTATACATCCTAATTCAGTTTCACCTAGACTCTAAATACAACCACTCATTTTTATTAGCATCAGTGAATTATTTTAGGTTTCTGAGAACCATGACCACAACTTATTATCAATTTAAGTCATTATGCAGAAGGATAGGAACACAGTTCAGGCAGGGTGAGGTGGCTCATGCCTGTAATCCCAGAACTTTAGGAGGCCAAGGTGGGTGGATCACCTGAGGTCAGGAGTTCGAGACCAGCCTGGCCAACATGATGAAACCCCATCTCTGCTAAAAATTCAAAAAACTGGCTGGGCACAGTGGCTCATGCCTGTAATACGAGCACTCTGGGAGGCAGAGATGGGTGGATCACAAGGTCACGAGTTTGAGACCAGCCTGGCCAATATGGTGAAACACTGTCTCTACTAAAAATACAAAATTAGCCAGGCATGGTGGTAGGCACCTGTAATTCCAGTTACTCAGGAGGCTGAGGCAGGAAAACTGCTTGAACCCGGGAAGCAGAGGTTGCAGTGAGCCAAGATCCCATAATCAAGGCTACTCAAGACTGAGGGAGGAGAATCACTTGAACCTGGGAGGCGGAGGCTGCAGTGAGCTGAGATCGCACCATCGCACTCCAGCCTGAGCAACAAGAGCAAAACTCCATCTCCAAAAAACAAACAAACAAAAATACAGTTCAGAAATGTGTTTAACTTAAATTTAAAGCCCCATAGCTTTAAAAATGGCCTTAACTGTTCTTGTGTGAAACAATCCTGCAACCTCCACCTCCCAGGTTCAAGTGATTCTCCTGCCTCAGCCTCCTAAGTAGCTGGGATTACAGGTGTGCACCACCACATCTGGCTATTTTTTGTATTCTTAGAGACAGGGTTTTGCCATGTTGGCCAGGCTGGTCACCTGGGCTTAAGTGATCTGCCAGCCTCGGCCTTCCAAAGGGCTGGGATTAAAGTCGTGAGCCACCTCAATTAGCCTCAATGAGCAATTTCACAAGCAACATTTTGAAGACATTTTTTATCATCAGGACTTGGGGTGGGGATACAAATGGCATTTCGTGGGTGGAGGCCAGGGATTTTTGTTTTGTTTTGTTTTGTTTTGTTTTTTTGAGACAAATTCTTGCTCTGTCACCCAGGCTGGAGTACAGTGGCTCAATCTTGGCTCACAGCAAACTCAGCCTCCTGAGTTCAAGCGGTTCTCATGCCTCAGCATGCACCACCACACCTGGCTAATTTTTGTATCTTTAGTAGAGACAGGGTTTCACCATGTTGTCCAGGCTGGTCTCTTCTGAACTCCCAGTCTCAAGTGATCCGCCCACCTCAGCCTCCCAAAGTGCTGAGATTACAGGTGTGAGCCACTGCACCTGGCCGGTCAGGGATATTGACAAACATCCTACAACTCACAGGAAGTTCCCCACAGCAAATAAATATCAGCCCAAGGCTGGGTGCAGTGGCTTATGCCTATAATCCCAACACTTTGTAAGGCTAAGCAGGAGGATCGCTTGAACCCAGGATTTCAAGACCAGCCTGGACAACATAGTAAAAACCTGACTCTACCAAAAAAAAAAAAAGTCAAAAAAAACATTTAGCTAGGTATGCGGTACGTGCCTACGATCTCAGCTACTCAGGAGGCTCAAGCAGGAACCCAGGAGTTCAAGGCTGCAATGAGCTGTGATGGCTTGACAGAGTGAAACTGTCTCGGGGGGAAAAAAAAAAAATCCAGCCCAAAATGTCAATAGTGCCAAATTTAAGAAACTGCTCTAACAGAGCAACAACTTCCTTAACACACCTCTCCATTACTTGAAATTTCCAGTCTAAATGAAATTTAAGGGCTGGACATGGGGGGCTCACGCCTGTAATCCCAGCACTTTGGCCTAGGCGGGAGGATCACCTGAGGTCAGGAGTTCAAGACCAGCCTGACCAACATGGTGAAACCCCATCTCTACTAAAATAACAAAAATTAGCTGGGCGTGGTGGTGGGCACCTGTAATCCCAGCTACTCAGTAGGCTGAGGCAGAAGAATTGCTTGAACTCCAGACATGAAGGTTGCAGTGAGCCAAGATCCCACCACTGCACTCCAGCCTGGATGACAAGAGCAAAACTCTATCTCCCCCCCCCAAAAAAAATTTAAGTTCATTCTCAATAACCACAATCAATGATATAATAGATGGTATAGAAATTCTCTTTCCTTCCAAAGTATCTAAATTTCACCAATATTTCCTCTTTTCATGGCTTCATTTTTAATGTTTTCTCGTAAGTAGCAAAAATCAAAACCATTTTAGTGAACTTTCTGCCTAGTACACTGACTCACAAAAAAGCTTAGGTTATCCTACGAGTATTCTATTCTTGTAATATTTAGAAATTCAGTAAAATATTGACAATATTTACATACCCTCCCCATCCTCTGTTTCAGGGTACTATCCCACACTCTTTGTCCTTACTTATTTCTCCTTAAGCAATATTGGTTCACTGCAACCTCTGCCTCCTGGGTTCAAGCAATTCTCCCCATCTCAGCCTTTCGTGTAGCTGGGATGACAGGCGCCTGCCACCATGCCTGGCTGATTTTTGTGTTTTTTATTAGAGACAGGGTTTTGCTGTGTTGGGCAGGCTGGTCTTGAACTCCTGACCTGAGGTGATCCACCCACCTCAGCTTCCCAAAGTGCTGGGATTACAGGTGTGGGCCACTGTGCCCGGCCTAGAAGCTTTCTTTTTTTAGTCAGTTACCAGTGTGAGAATTAAAGGACAAAGAATTATATGTGAATAATAATTGTAAAGGCTAGCTGCTTTAACCATTACCATAAATGAAAACTCAGAAAAGCAATATTAATCAGCTGGACGTGGTGGCTCACACCTATAATCCCAACACATTGGGAGGCTGAAACGGGCCGATCACGAGGTCACCACAAGACCCATCCTTGCCAACACGGTAAAACCCATCTCTACTAAAAATACTGATCATGGTGGCACATGCCTGTAGTCCCAGCTACTTGGGAGGCTGAGGCAAGAGAATTGCTTGAACCTGGGAGGTGGAGGTTTTGCAGTGAGCCAAGATCGCGCCACTGCACTACAGCCTGGCAACAGAGCAAGACTCCATCTCAAAAAATAATAATAAATAAACGTATATAAACAGGATTAGAAAAGGTTACATCTTATAAGTGATTGAATCTTTTTTCAGTTTAATAAAAAATGTATTCTCCATAACTAGTGAATCAAGTTTTTGTAGTTAGATTTAAGATCAAAGTAAGTTCTAGTTACTTGCTGATCTTCTGATAGTATCAATGTCTGTGCTACATGGAGATTTTATAATGCCAGTGTCCTAGCTCCAATTCAAGAAACCTTTAAGTCATATTTCACTGGTCTTCAAAACCATGCGGTAGTGCCAACAGCAGGAGTAGGTTAAAACAGTAAATCTTCACTAATCCATAATTAACAAAAAATAACTTTATTTATTCAATCCAGGTATGAACCAGTTGTCTGCTCTAAAAGCTAGATATAGATGACCATCGTTATTACGGATATATGAAGTAAAAAGTTCAAATTTTAAGTTTTAAGTTAAAAATTCTCAATAGCCTGAAAACTTTTCAAATTCAGTTTAGTAATCATATTCAATAATTTGTAATATAATTTTCCCACTTTACACTAATGCCCATTTAATATATCACAACCTGGATAAAACAAAAATTACATGGGGCGGGGGGGTGTAGTGACGGGGTCTCACTATGTTGCCCAGGCTGGTCTCAAACTCCTGAGTTCAAGAGATCTTCCTATCTCAGCTTCCCAAAGCACTGGGATTATAGGCGTGAGCCACTGCATCCAAAAAATTACTTTTCTTTAAAGACAGTCGCCAATTTAAGTAACACAATTTATCCTGAATTAGCAGAGCTTCTCTTGTAGTCATGTAAATACACCACATGGTCGCAAAGTAGATGAGGCCACCGTTTAGCTAAAATTTAGATTCACTGGTTGGGCGCGGTACCTGGCACCTGTAATCCCAGCACTTTGGGAGGCTGAGATGGGCGGATCACAAGGTCAGAAGTTCGAGACCAACCTGGCCAACATAGTGAAACCCCATCTCTACCAAAAATACAAAAATTGGCCGGGCATGGCAGCACGCGCCTAGTCCCAACAACTCGGGAGGCTGAGGCAGGAGAATCACTTGAACTCGGGAGGTGGAGGTTGTATGGTGAGCAGAGATCACGCCACCGCACTTCAGCCTGGGCAACAGAGCGAGACTCTATCTCAAAAAAAAAAAGAAAAAAAAAACTAGGTTCATTAACTTCTGAATTCATTAAAGAAGTCCCTATTCACAGCTTCTAACGATTAAGGGGGAAAAAAGCCAGTAATACAAGACTCTCTCGCTGGAAGCCGTCATTCTCAGCAAACTAACACAAGAACAGAAAACCAAACACAGCATGTCCTCACTCGTAAGTGAAAATTGACCAATGAGAACACATGGACACAGGGTGGGGAACGCCACACACTGGGGCCTGTCAGGAGGTGGGGGCAAAGGGTGGAAGAGCATTAGGACAAATATCTAATGCATGTGGGGCTTAAAACCTAGATGACAGGTTGACAGATGCAGCAAACCACCATGGCACATGCATACCTATGAAACAAACCCGCGTATTCTGCACATGTATCCTGGTACTTAAATAAAACGACCCTTTCGGCCGGGCGCGGTGGCTCAAGCCTGTAATCCCAGCACTTTGGGAGGCCGAGACGGGCGGATCACGAGGTCAGGAGATCGAGACCATCCCGGCTAACACGGTGAAACCCCGTCTCTACTAAAAAATACAAAAAACTAGCCGGGCGTGGTGACGGGCGCCTGTAGTGGTCGCCTGTAGTCCCAGCTACTCAGGAGGCTGAGGCAGGAGAATGGCGTGAACCCGGGAGGCGGAGCTTGCAGTGAGCTGAGATTCGGCTACTGCACTCCAGCCTGGGGTGACAGAGCAAGACTCTGTCTCAAAAAAAATAATAATAAAATAAAATAAAATGACTCTTTCAAGTATATGTACCTCCAAGTTTAACAATAACAAATTTCGTAATTTCTTTCCAAAAGACTAAAATACAGGAAAGAAAACAGTTTTCTAATGACTGAATCTCTTGCGAATGGTATAATACATTATTAAACTTTATATGCTAAAACAAAGCTGTACAACAGGTATATAATGTGAGACATACATATAACTTTATTTTTTTTAGTAACTACATTACAGTGAAAACTTTGGCCAGGCGCAGTGGCTCACGCCTGTAATCCTAGCGCTTTGGGAGGCAGAGGCGGGTGGATCACTGGAAGTCAGGAGTTCAAGACCATCCTGGCCAACTTGGTGAAACCCTGTCTCAACTAAAAATACAGAAATTAGCTGGGTGTGGTGGCAGGCACCTGTAATCCCAGCTACTCAGGAGGCTGAGGCAGGAGAATCACTTGAACCTGGGAGACAGAGGCTGTGATGAGCCAAGATCATGCCATTGCACTTCAGCCTGGGCAACAGAGCAAGACTCCATCTCAAAAAAAAAAAAAGAAAGAAAAGAAAAGTAAAACTTCAAAAAACATACATATATTTTTGAAACACTCGTGCTCTGTTGCCCAGGATGGAGTGCAGTAGCAGATCATGGTTCACTTTGAGTCTTGAGCTCCTGAGCTTAAGGGATCTTCCCACCTCAGACTCCTGAGTGGCTGGGTCTACAGGTGCACACCACCATGCTCAGCAAATTTTATTATTTATTTTGTAGAGACGGAGTCTCATTATGTTGCTCAGGCTGGTCTCAAACTCCTGGGCTCAACTGATCCTCCTACCTTGGCCTCCCAAAGTGCTGAAATTACA
Organism: Rhinopithecus bieti; assembly: GCF_001698545.2. Taxonomy (NCBI): domain Eukaryota; kingdom Metazoa; phylum Chordata; class Mammalia; order Primates; family Cercopithecidae; genus Rhinopithecus; species Rhinopithecus bieti. Next base: position 1,127,358 of record NW_016814565.1, read on the forward strand.
GGCATGAGGCAACATGCACAGCCCAAAATACATTTTATTTAACCCAGTATCAAAAGTACTTCAAAAGAAAGAATTCAAAATTAATTTTAAAAAGTATTTTTTCGCCGGGCGCGGTGGCTCAAGCCTGTAATCCCAGCACTTTGGGAGGCCGAGATGGGCGGATCACGAGGTCAGGAGATCGAGACCATCCTGGCTAACACGGTGAAACCTCGTCTCTACTAAAAATACAAAAAACTAGCCGGGCGAGGTGGCGGGCGCCTGTAGTCCCAGCTACTC
>NW_016814565.1:1130836-1145903 GCF_001698545.2 Rhinopithecus bieti
AAAAAAAAAAAAAAAAAGTATTTTTTCCATATAAAAACCAATATTTGTTTAATATTTGATAAATAAAACTAATGAAATACTTTGTATTTTCCATACTGGATCTCTAAAATCTGATACATCTTTTACACTTATTGTACATGTAAACACATTTCAAGTACTCAACAGCCACATGTGGCTAGTGGCTTCTGAACTGGACCGTGCAACTATACAGCAGAATAAGGCTCCTCTGCAATTTTGTTGACAAAAATGCAACCCAAGAATCTTCCCATTCTCTAATTAGAAATGATTTTTCAGGCACATCCTTATGTTAAAATTTGACTACAGAACACCAAAGTGATGTTATAACGCCTTTACAATCTCTAATAAAATATTAAAAATCACAAGTTATGTTACTTTTATATGGTGTACAAACCTCTTTAAAAAGCCCAGGCAGAATAAGGACCATTGCTGAAGTGCAAATTTTAAAACTATGAAACTGTCTCTTTGAAAATAAGCTCACTCTAAAATGAAGTAGATGATAGTCCTTCTCTAGGAATAAGGGAATTCTGGCCATAATGAGTGATCTTCCTCCGCCACAGTAGCAGCATCCACTTTACTAAACAATGAATGATAACCTTAAGGTAGCTATATATGAACAAAATACATTTTCATGAGAGAAGGCCAAAGAAACAACCAGAAGAGTTCATAGTACCTTTGCAAACTTGAAGAATGGTCTTGGATCTTTTCTGAAATATTCAATATCAAACATCGCTTGAGGATCTGGAAGATCTGGGAAGTCTACAGCAAGGCGAGCATAAATACCATCCCTTGACCTGAAGTCAGGTATTCCACATGAAACAGACACCTAAAATATGCATGGCATAATTTGTAAAATTAAATCTTCTACCTTTATAGGAACTAGCTAGCTCTCTTACCATATAATTAACTAAGAGTTGAGAAAGAAAATTTCAGAATGAAACGTCTTTTAAGAAATAAAAATACAACCCCTACCCTTATTTCAGAAATAAAACTCCCAAACAACTGAGTAGAATTAAATACACCTCATATTCCATCTTTAACACAAATAAGGAATTTTTAAGTCAGGCTGATTTTAAGCCTTTTAAGCATTTGGCCAACAAATTAAAGCAAATACAATTTGAGAAGAAAATAAACCATTTCAATAAATTATTTTAAGGAGAAAGTAGGGAAGAATTTTTTTTTTTTGAGATGGAGTCTCGCTCTATTGTCCAGTCTGGAGTGCAGTGGCGCAATCTCAGCTCACTGCAAGCTACACCTCCCAGGTTCATATCCCAAAATACTGGCATTACAGGTGTGAGCCACCGTGCCTGGCCTTTTGTTCTTTTTTTTTTTTTAAGACAGTTTCGCTCTGATGCCCAGGCTGGAGTGCAGTGGTGCCATCATGGCTCACTGTGGCCTCAACCTTTCCAGCTCAAGCAATCCTCCCACCTCAGCCTCCTGCGTAGCTGGGACTACAAGTACGCACCAGCACACCAGGCTAATTTTTTGTAGAGACAGGGTCTATGTTGCTTAGGGTGATCTCAAACTCCAGGGCTCAAGTGATCCTCCCACTTTAGTCTCCCAAAGTGCTGTAATTACATTCATGAGGCACTCCACCAGCCAAGAATTTCTATTACAGAAAAGTAATTCCAAAGAAATTGCTCCTTTAGTTAGGATTCTATTACCTCGATACTACAATTTTCTATTTTCATTAAAAAAAAAAATGTATATCCAGGCACGGTGGATCACGCCCGTAATCCTGGCGCTTTGGGAGGCCAAGGCGGGCGGATCACGAGGTCAGGAGTTTGAGACCAGCCTGGCCAACATGGCAAAACCCTGTCTCTACTAAAAATACAAAAATTAGCTGGGTGTGGTGGCGTGTGCCTGTAATCCCAGTTACTCGGGAGGCTGAGGCAAGAGAACTGCTTGAACCTGGGAGGCAGAGGTTGCAGTGAGCCAAAAGACTGCGCCACTGCACTCCACCAGCCTGGGCGACAGAACAAGACTCTCTCTTAAAAAAAAAAAAAAAAAGGAAACAAACACTGTACAGGCCAGGAGAGGCTGAGGCTGCAGTGAGCCATGACGGCACCACTGCACTCCAACCAGGGCAACACAGCAAGATGCTGTATCCAAAAAAAAAAAAAGTGCATAATATTTCAATTATTAATCTCTTTGAAACTTATGCACTAATCGTACAAAAAAATCCTGACATTTCAGATAGTGATTCCAGAAGTTATTGTTTCATCATCTTACCAGAGTTGACTCCAATTTGACCTGGAGTCAAGGTCAATTCAAGTTAAACAAACTTGTCTACATCGTTATCTGTGAGCAAAACATTCTCCTGATGATCATCTAAGATTATGCAACACCCTTTCACAACTCGGAACGACAGAAAACAGGACAAAATTTTACAGCAGTTGCTCTGGCTGCTAACATGTAATATACTCTGCATAAAACACACACTATGCAATAGCCTTAGGTAACTGATTAGCTGCTACCCTAACGTAGATCAAAGAGAAAATGTCGCCACAATCACATCATCTTAATTAAAACGGAGGGAAAGTAGGAATCTGTTATCTTCCCAACATTAAGTTTTTCACTTGTGAATACCAATTAGGATTCCAGTATCTCATAAAGATCGAACAAATACCCAATTTCTCCATCAGACTCTGACATCCCTTAACAAAACCAGAGTTTCAATTCCCTGCATCTCCTTTAGGAGCTGTGATAAAATGTAGGTAAAAATCTTGCCTTAACTCCATTTACCCACTGTGCTATAAATAAGCAGAAGCAAATATTTTTTTATGGCTGTTGGAGAGGTTTTAAAAATCTGAACTAATTTAGCAACTGCTGCTGCACTCAGTTTTTGGCAGTTTCCAAACATCCATTATCACGTAAGGATAAATCTTTCTAAACCAGAAAAATGCTTCCTACTTGGAAAAGGCATAAGAAAATACATGTACGACTTCCTACATTTACTAGTCTTACATACCCCAGCTCCAGTTAGAACTATAATTTTTTTGCACTCTTGCAGTAATTTCACAGCATCTTCAATTGTATTAATATCTTTTCTTTTTTTCCTTTTTGGTGGTTCTGAAAGGATATTAATAACAATCTGCCACAGTGTCATATCATCCAACTCAGGTGGAGGAATTGTTTCCGGCAATAAATCTTTAAGGATTGTTCGAGGATCTGTGCCAATCATAAGATGTTGCTGAACAAAAGTATATGGACCTACAATAAGGGGGAAAAGACTTAAAGTCAACTTATCAAGTAACTAAAAATCTCATTTATTTTCTTAAGTAATGAGTTAGCAACCTGTGAGGGTTTTTTTGCAAAGTAAGAAAATGCAATTTAATGGTATTCCATTCTCAGTACACCCTCAAAATTAATGCTATATCCCAATGAGATTAGGAAGATCTAATCAAGAGTTGGGAAGACCCCCTTGAGCTGTAAGTATATATTTTAAGAGTCTAATTAACAACTAGAATTAAGTTCTTATGGTTAATATCGACAAATACACAATAACAAAAGTATTTACAAAAGGGTTCTACAAATCAACATAGAAAAAGATCTTTTTTTTTTTTTTTTTTTTTTTTTTGAGAGGAGTCGTCGCTCTGTCACCCCGGGCTGGAGTGCAGTGGCCGGTTCTCAGCTCACGCTGCAGGCTCCGCCTCCCGGGTTTATGCCATTCTCCTGCCTCAGCCCTCCCAGTAGCTGGGACTACAGGCGCCGCCACCCGCCGGGCTTAGTTTTTTGTATTTTTAGTAGAGAGGGGTTTCACCGTTAGCCAGGATGGTCTCGATCTCCTGACTTCGTGATCCGCCGTCTCGGCCTCCCAGAGTCTGGGATACGAGCTTGAGCCCACGCGCGCGCGCAGAAAAGATCTGGACCAGTCCTAAAACCTGTATTACTGTATCATGAAAAACACAGGAAAAAGAAATGAAAATCTATACATAACTGCCATCTTAATTTTTTTCCGGTAATTTTTCAATTTGATCTTAACCAATCTTCCAAGATAATACATACAATGTTGATGTTCTGAGAATTAATCATTTTCTTTTACCCTGAAATTGCTCAAACCAGCTCCCTAGCTTGAGAAAACCAAAAAAATAAATAAGTAAATTAGACACCAAAGAGAAACTGATCTTCACTGTTTAAATAGTCAAGCCATTTTTAAGAGTGAAAACATAAAAAGATCCACTTTCAATATGGTTATGTTATACCTTTGGTACATAATAATATATAATGCTTGATAATGCTTTCTACATCGAAATACTTTCCCGTTTCATTCACATATTTATTATTTACTGAGCACAAACTATGTGCCAGGCACTTTTTTAGGCACTGACAAGACAGGACTATACAAGTCAGTCCAAAATTCCTGCTCCCATCAAGCTTATATTCTAGACCAGGAAACAATACAATTTAAAAAATAAGATACAGAGCTTGTCAAGAAGTGGTTAAGTGTAAAATACAGTGAAAAAAACAAAGAAGGAATATGAAATGAGAGAGGAGGATATTCTAATTGGATGAAGAACACTACACAAAAAGCGTACAAGTGAGGCTGGGCGAGGTGGCTCATGCCTGTAATCCCAGCACTTTGGGAGGCTGAGGCGGGTGGATCACCTGAGGTAAGGAGTTCAAGACCAGCCTGACCAACATGGTGAAACCCCGTCTCTACTAAAAATACAAAATTAGCCGGGCACAGCGGCACATGCCTGTAATCCCAGCTGCTCGGGAGACTGAGGCAGGAGAATCTTTGAACACGGAAGGCGGAGGGTGCGGTAAGCCGAGATTGCGCCATTGCACTCCAGCCTGGGCAACAAGAGCAAAACTCTGCCTCAAAACAAAATTGTCAAAAAACATACATTTACTCTCTAAAGTTAACAGCTCTGAGCCATACCTATCCGTGGCCTTGGAGTCCAGTCACTAGAGCTTGCATGTGAGGCTCTATCCTCCTCATCACTTTCACAAGAATGAAAACCATTAGTGATAATTTCATCACCGAACAGAAGGTTATCTGCAAAAGAAACCAAGTCAGTCAAGGCTGCCAAAACAATATACACCTAAAATATATAAAGACCTATAAACGGTTATAGAGCAATCATTTTCATCGAGTATAGCATTTAACATTTATATTGCATGTGTAAAGAATGCCTATAGGGTCAGCTTGCACTGTTCATTTGAACAGTTTCTTCATCTTTAGGAATTCTGCTCAGACTCAGTTTCAGCCAAAATCTAAAAATAAGTCTACTTAAAAAACAGAAAAACATAGCCGGGCGCGGTGACTCATGCCTGTAATTGCAGAGCTCTGGGAGGCCAAGGCAGGCAGATCACCTGAGGTAGGGAGTTCAAGACCAGCCTGACCAATATGGAGAAACCCCCGTCTCTACCAATAATACAAAAATTAGCCGGGCATGGTGGCTAATCCCAACTACTCAGGAGGCAGTGGCACTAGAATGGCTTGAACCCGGGAGGCGGAGGTTGCAGTGGGCTGACAGGTGAGCTGAGATCGCGCCACTGCACTCCAGCTTGGCGAAACCCCGTCTTTAAAAAAAAAAAAGAAAGAAAGAAAAGAAAATAATCTAGCTAGAATGTATCAATCACAAACAACAGCGTTAGTGAAACGTGTAATAAATAGGCATTTACACAAAAATGTCATTCAAATATAACCTTGGCAATGAGCATGTTAAACTCTTACATAATAGTAAACAGGTATCTCTGCATTGTTTCCTCTATTAAACAGTATCAATAATACAATTATTATTAGGTAAATAATAAATTAATATTCAACTGTGTTGCTTGAAATCAGGGTCTCTTTACTAAACCAGTCCCTAAAAGCACATACTACTTTTTTTTTTTGAGACGGTGTCTCACTCTGTTGCCCACCCTGGAGTGCAGTGGCGCGATCACAACTCACTGCAACCTCAAACTCCAGGGCGATCCTCCCACCTCAGTAGCTGGGACTACAGCTGTGCGACACAACGTCCGGCTTTTTCAATTTTTAGTAGAGAGGAGGTCTCGCTATGTTGCCCAGGCTAGTCTAAAACTCCTAGGCTCAAGAAATCTTCCCGCTTTGGCCTCCCAAAGTGCTGGGGTTACACGAAAGAGCCACCGCGCCCGGCCTGACCCAAGTATTGATAAAGACGAACATATATCAAGGATAGAAACTCCTCAGAACAAAAATATGAAACCTGAAGAGGCACGGTGGCTCACGCCGGTAATCCCAGCACTTTGGGGGCCAATGTGCGCGAATCACGAAGTCAAGAAATAGAGACCATCCTGGCCAACATGGTGAAACCCTGTCTCTACTAAAAATACAAAAATTAGTTGGGCGTGGTGGCGGGCGCCTGTAGTCCCAGCTACTCGGGAGGCTGAAGCAGAAGAATCGCTTGAACCCGACAGGCGAAGGTTGCAGTGAGCCGAGATCGCGCCACTGCACTCCAGCCTAGCAACAGAGCGAGACTCCGTCTCAAAAAAAAAAAAAAAAAAAAAAAAAAAAAAAAAAAAACCTTGAAGAACAAGACAATTGCAACATATCTGCTTCATTATGCTATAAGTGTTAAATGTGTGTATCATTACTACATACAAAAAGGTATGCTTAGCCCAAACACCGTTACAAGAGCAAGATTAGAATATAAAAGTAATATGAACTGCTCTAAAAGTACTATCACTCTCCCATGCCTACTCCTAACTGCATTACAGAATTTTAGTATCTTCAGGAACAGCCATGTTCTTTAAATTTTGCAGGCTGTGACTACAGAAACAGCTTTCCTCTTTTAAAAATTGTTAATTTCCGGCATAAAAATATAGACCTTCAAAAAAAAAAACAGCAAACTGCACAGGTGTCAGTTTACAAAAGCAATTGAAAACGCCGACCAACGGGACAGCCAAAAGTTGCAGACTTAAGTGTGCTGGGGGGTGAAAAAAAGCAAACGAAAAATAATATAAAATAAAGAAAAAGGAAAGAAAAAAACAAGCTCTAACAAAACCAATATGCTAAAAGAGCAAGAGAGTGAGAGAAACTTATTTTAAAGCGACTGCGAGAGTCTCCCGACCTGGCTGCTGCGCAAAGCGCAAGGCCGCCCAGGCGGGTCACGGACGGAGGAAAAGAGCGAATCCACCAGCAGCTCGCGCAGCAGGAACGGCAGCCCCGCAGGAGCGCAGCTGAGCCGACGGCCGTGGTGGGGAGGGGAACGCCGCAGAGCCTGCCCGAGCCGCCGGCCGCCCTCAACCTCACACCAGTAGGAGCCCGGGGAAAGGGAGGAGGAGATGCGCAGTTCCGGCCGCCCGCACCCTGCGCACCTCGATACCCAATCGCCGCCGCCGCCGCCTCTTCCTCCTCCTCGCCCTCGTCGTCGTCGTCTTCGTTGTAGAAGCTGTCGGCCAGCGGTGGCTCCCGAGATGGGCCCTGCAGGCCCGGCCCATTGTCTCCTTCCCCAGCCGCCGCAGTCGCCTGGGCCTCTTCCTCCCCGCCTGCCGCCGCCGCCTCTGCCTCCCGCCACAGCGCCGCCGCCGCCACCGGGCAGCCCCCGGCCGCCGGCACCTCACGCTCTGGGGCTGCCCCACCGGGCTCGCCCGGGCTCCGCTCGAGGCCGGGACCATCTCTCCGCGGCCTCTTGCGGAGCGGCTCCCCGGCGGGGGGCGACGCGGCCTCCCTCTCGGCCCCGCCGCCGAGGGGAGCCGCCGGGCTGAAGGGCGAGGGCCGCCTCGTCCGCCATCTTCCAACTGCCTCTCTGGCCCTCCTCCCTCGCCTCCTCTGCTCCCGCTCGACGCGCGGCACTGGCGCCCCCGCGGCTCCGGCTGCGGGAGATTTAAACCCCGTCACGTGACCCGCCTCATCGCCGCCCCCGCCCCCTCGGCGCTCCCGCCACCCACGCGGGCCAGACCACAACACTACGGGTCACGTGACGGGCGGAGGCCTCTGCGTCTACCCCTCCGCCTGTGCTGGAAGCACACTCGGCCCCGGCGGCCGGCGGTCCTGCCCCTTTGTGGCGGGCGTGTAGTGCAACCAAAATCGCCCCTGGGCTGCTTTTTGAACTTCTCTTTGAAACCGACCTCAAATCACTACCGCCTGAACATCTCAAGTTTTGGGCCGCCCTGGGAATTTCCACTTCTACCTGAAGTGTACACCTGGCCTGCCTTAGCGTTGTCTAGATTTAGCTAAGGGTTGAAACACAGCTGAAGCTGGCTAAGGACTTAGCTCCCTGAAATACGCTGGATAGTCGTTCTGTTTTGTTAATGGGTAGGAATAGAGGCAAAAGAAGAAGGCTCCCTTCCCACTCTCCTCACAACGTTCTGACAGCTCCTCTTTAGCTCCTTTTTCTGCTCCTTGTTTCTCTCCTTAGTCGGTTGCTTTTTCCCTCTCTCCATCACTTGTAGGGTGGTGTAGATTGTGAAATCCTTGAAGGCATATGTCCTCCTGGGAAGACCTTTGACTTGGAGGTTTGGAGATCAGCTGATCTACTTTCTGGCCCCAGCTTGGCTTCAAACGTGTGTGAATTCCCTCCTCTGGGCCTCAGTTTTCTCACGTGCAGAATGGGTTTGTTGGGTCAGTATGAGGAGAGCACAGGAAGAAAATGACTTGGCCTCCTTGCACATCTGCCCTTGGTTAAAATTTGGAGTCCTTCCTTTCTAGCATGAGCTATCTAACCTTTTCTAAACTTAATTTTTCTCATGTCTTAAATTGTAATAATAAAGTACTTTAAAAGGTCATAGATTTAAATGAGATAACCAGATATAAAATGAGGGGTACCTAGTAGTTTAAAAGGCTTAGTGGAAAGCCCTTCCACTTTCCTCTCTCCCTGAAATTCTGGGACACTGTGACTCCATATCTAACCTTAACTCAGGACCCATATAACCCATGGTAGATCTAGAGCCGGTGTTTGTTATGGCATCTCCCTGGAACACAGCCTTTCTGTTTAAAGGACCTCTATGAGTTTATGGTACACTGTCCCTTAAGCCAAGCGTGGGTTCTGGCCATACTGCATCAATTACTTGCGTGACTTTAGGCAATCAACTTAAAGCTGTTTCTTCATCCTTAAAATTAAAAAAATAAAAAATAGAAAGTTGGAAATATATCACTGAGGTCCCATCTGCATCCAAAAGTCTTATTTCATCTGGTCACCACTATTCATTTCTGAAAGTGATCATCTCTAGTCCTAGAAGCCTTAAACCCATCTTTGGGAGCGTGGGGGACAAAGGGAGGGAGAGCATTAGGACAAATAGCTAATGCATGTGGGACTTAAAACCTAGCTGGATGCAGTGGCTCACGCCTGTAATCCCAGCACTTTGGGAGGCCGAGGCAGGCAGATCACCTGAAGTCGGAAGTTCGAGACCAGCCTGACCAAAATGGAGAAACCCCGTATCTACTAAAAATACAAAATTAGCCGGGCGTGGTGCCACATGCCTGTAATCCCAGCCACTCAAGAGGCTGAGGCAGGAGAATCGCTTGAACCCGGGAGGCAGAGGTTGCGGTGAGCCAAGATCGCGCCATTGCACTCCAGCCTGGGCTACAAGAGCGAAACTCCATCTCAAAAAGAATAAAACTTAGATGAGGGGTTGATTGGTGCGGCAAACCACCGCGGCTCACCTATAACTATGTAAGAAACCTACACGTTCTGCACCTGTATCCTGGAACTTAAATTAAAAAAAAAAAATCTTTGAAGCGTCTGTTCATACTGATGCCTCTGAAATCCATCTGACCAATCAGTGACCAAATCCTGTTATCCTTCCTTTCTTCCTACACTCCTCCCAATTCCTGACTAGGCACTGCACTCCTAGTGGTTGACATACTTGGTCTTCCCCACTTTCTGTCTTACACTACAAAATATTTCATAAATTGACTCTCAGCTACATTGGTGGAATGCAATATATGAAATGTTGAGAGTCAGTATCCCAATAAAATAGAAACAAAATTCCCAGCATTTTTGAGAAAAAGATGTTTGTAAACTTATGAGCATCCTGTTATTCATTCATTCATTTATATGTATAGTGCATTATTGACACGTGAAGTTTATGAACTACAAGGAACGTTATGTGATCAGTATTATTGTTAGTATGCTGAGAGATCAGAGATGCAGTATGCTTTTCAGGTAGGATAAATGAGAGACAAAAATTGTATTAAAAACAAAAAATCCCAATTAGACTTCTGGTCTACCACTGGTGAAGAACTAACATTAAGGCCGGGTGCTGTGGCTTATTCCTGTAAATCCCAGCACTTTGGGAGGCCGAGGAGGGCAGATCACCTGATGTCAGGAGTTCGAGACCAGCCTGACCAATATGATATAACCTCATCTCCACTAAAAATACAAAAATTAGCCCGCAGTGGTGGCATGCGCCTGTAATCCCAGCTACTCGGGAGGCTGAGACATGAGAATCGCTTGAACCCAGGAGGTGGAGGTTGCAGTGAGCCGAGATCAACGCCATTGCACTCCAGCCTGGGCAACAAGAGTGAAACTCGGCCTCAAGAAAAAAAAGAACTAACATATTCTGGTTGACTTAGCAGTTCTGTTCTCTTAAGTTAATAAATTGGCCTAATAGCTTTGTCTTGTGTGACTACAATTAGTAAGGGAGTTAGTATTAACTCTTTCGTACTAATAAAATGTTACTGTCGGCCGGGCGCGGTGGCTCAAGCCTGTAATCCCAGCACTTTGGGAGGCCGAGACTGGCGGATCACGAGGTCAGGAGATCGAGACCATCCTGGCTAACACGGTGAAACCCCGTCTCTACTAAAAAAAAATACAAAAAAAAAAAAAAATAAAATGTTACTGTCAAAACTTAAAAATACAAATGGAAATCCCTGCCTCACACAATATACAAAAATAAATTCCAGCCAGGCGCGGTGGCTCACGCCTGTAATCCCAGCACTTTGGGAGGCTGAGGCAGGCAGATCACCTGAGGTCGGGAGTTCAAGACCAGCCTGGCCAACATGGAGAAACCCTGACTCTACTAAAAAAAAAATTAGGCTTGGTGGCACATGCCTGTAATCTCAACTACTTGGGTGGCTGAGGCAGGAGAATTGCTTGAACCTAGGAGGCAGAGGTTGCAGAGAGCCGAGATCGTGCCATTGCACTCCAGCCAGGGCGACAAGAGCAAAACTTCATCTCAAAAATATAAAAAATAAAAAAAAAATCCAGATGGATTGAAGAACTAAATGAAAAAATACAAAAATAAAAATATTATGACATTTTAGAATATTTATAACTTTGGATCAAGAAAGAACTTCTTAGCAAGGCAGGAGCCATTTTTTAAATGATAAAATATTTGACAACATAAAATATAAAATATGCTCAAACCTATTAGTAGTCAAGGAGATGTAGTGAAAAAATGTACTAGCCAAGTGTTATGGCTCATACCTATAATCCCAGCACTTTAGGAAGCTAAAGTGGAAGGATGGCTTGAGCTCAAGAATTTGAGATCATCCTGGGCCACACAGTGAGACCTCATCTCTACAAAAAAATTTAAAAATTAGTCCAGCATCCTGGTTTGCGCCTGTAGTCCGAATTAATTGGGAGGCTGAGGCAGGAGGACTGCTTGAGCCCGAAGGTCGAGGCTGCAGTGATCCATAATCGAACCACTGCACTCCAACCTAGGCAACATAGCAAGACCCTACCTCAAAAAAATAAAATAACATCCGGGTGCGGTCGCTGATGCCTGTAATCCTAGTACTTTGGGAGGCCGATGTGGGCGGATCACTTGAGGTCAGGAGTTCGAAACCAGCCTGGCCAACATGGTGAAACCTCATCTCTACTAAAAATATACAAAAATTAGCCAGGCGTGGTGGTGTGCGTCTGTAATCTCAGCTACTCAGGAGGCTGAGGCCCGAGAATCGCTTGGACTTGGGAGGCGGAGGTTGCAGTGAGCTGAGATTATGCCACTGCACTCCAGCCTAGGTGACAGAGTGAGACTCTGTCTCAAAAAGAAAATAAAATAACATTAAAACATGACCAGGAACGGTGGCTCACACCTGTAATCCCAGCACTTTGGGAGGCTGAGGCGGGCAGATCACCTGAGGTCAAGAGTTTAAGACCAGCCTGGCCAATATGGTGAAACCCGGTCTCTACTAAAAATTAGCCAGGTGTGGTGGCACACGCCTGTGACCCCAGCTACTCAGGAGGCTGAGGCAAGGGAATCGCTGGAACACAGGAGGCAGAGGCTGCAGTGAACCAAGATCGCAAGATCTTGAGACAGAGTGAGATTCCATCTCACACACACACACACACACACAAAAACAAGGTATTACTTTTCACCCCTCAAAAAGGCAAAAAAAAAAAAAGTTTTTATTGTCACTGTCTATTGCTAAGCAGAATATGGAGAAACTGATACATCGCTATCATAATGTTGGAAAGTAATCTGGAAACGTTTATTTACATTATATGTATATATTCCCAACATTTTGGGAGGCAGAAGCAGGGGGATCACTTGAGGTCAGAATTTGAGACCAGCCTGCCCAACATGGCGAAACGCTGTCTCTACTAAAAATACAAAAATTAGCCGGGCATGGTGGCATGCACCTATAGTCCCAGCTATTGGGGAGGCTGAGGTGGGAGAATCACTTGAACCCAGGAGGTGGAGGTTAGCCAAGATCATGCCATTGCACTCCTGCCTGAGTGACAGAGTAAGACTCTGTCTCAAAAAAACAAACAAAAAATCTTTATTGTGGCGTTGATATTGCTGGGGAAAAGTCAATAAAATAATCCAAATGTCTTCAATAAAAAACCTGTTGATCAAATTATGGTGCACACATACTATGGCATATTATGCCACCATTAAAAGGTTTTGCGGACCGCAGGCGGTGGCTCACGCCTGTAATCCCAGTACTTTGGAAGGCCGAGGCGGGAGGATCACGAGGTCAGGAGATTGAGACCATCCTGGCTAACGTGGTGAAACCGTGTCTGTACTAAAAATACAAAAAATTAGCCAGGCATGGTAGCAGGCGCTTGTAGTCCCAGCTACTCGGAAGGCTGAGGCAGGAGAATGGCGTCAACCCGGGAGGCGGAGGTTGCAGTGAGCCGAGGTGGCACCACTGCACTCCAGCCTGGGCAACAGAGCTAGACTTTTGCTCAAAAAAAAAAAAGGGTTTGTAACTGTTGTTGTTGAGGAGTGTGTGTGATACACTGTTAGTGACAAAAGCAAGTTGCACAGTAATGTGTGCATTATTATCCTTTCTTATTTAATAAATATCCCTTTGTTATCATTTTATTTTATTAATTTAATTTTTTTTTGAGATGGAGTCTCTCTCTGTTGCCCAGGCTGGAGTGCACTGGTGCAATCTTGGCTCACTGCAACTTCTACCTCCTGGGTTCAACTGATTCTCTCACCGCAGCCTCCCCAATAGCTGGGACTACAGGTGCATGCCAACATGCCTGGCTAATTTTCATATTTTTAGCAGAGACAGGGTTTTTCCATGTTGGCCAGGCTGGTCGCAAACTCCTGACCTCATGATCCACCCACCTTGGCCTCCCAAAGTGCTGGCATTACAGGTGTGAGACACCATGCCCGGCCAATTATTATTATTTTTTAAACCTCTATATGCCTACGAGAAAAGTATTTTTATCTGATGAATATGAGTCGTTTTAAATTATTAGGCCCAAAGAGACATAAAAATGAGACAGCAGACCAGGCACAGTGGCTCATACCTATAATCCCAACACTTTGGGAGGCTGAAGTGGGCGATTGCTTGAGGTCAAAAGTTCAAGACCATCCTGGCCAACATGGTGAAACCCCCTCTCTACAAAAAATACAAAAATTAGCTGGGTGTTGTGGCCCATGCCTGTAGTCCCAGCTACTTGAAAGTCTGGGGTCGGAGGATCACCTGACCCTGGGAAGATCCAGGATGCAGTGAACCAAGATTGCACCACTGTACTCCAGCCTAGGTGACAGAGCTTACTCCCCACTTTGATTTGTGTATTTGTCTCTTGAAACTGCTTGCCACAGGTAGCTACAAATTCACCCAATACTTCAGCATATCATAAAAGTGAAAAGAAAAAAAAAAAATTCATCCAATAATGCCACACCAGACGCTATAAACTGCGCCCTATAACTTAACAATGTATAGCCAATCACTAATCATGGTTATTTCTGTAAACCAATGAGAATTCCTGACAGATAACTTTGTTATCAGTTCACTCCCTGCCCTCTTTTTCATTGAAAAAACCTTCCTGTAATGGATAAGGAGCTGAGTGAAGCTCATATCCAAGATTACTTGGGTCTGAATCTCCAGGCAGCTATCTTCACTTTGGCTCATTTAAACTCTTTAAATTATATTTTGTGCCTCAGCCTCTTCCTTTTAGGTCAAAATCTTTTTTTTTTTCTTTTCTTTTTTTTTTTGAGACCAAGTCTCCCGCTGTCACCCAGGCTGGAGTGCAGTGGCGCGATCTCAGCTCACTGCAACCTCTGCCTCCCAAGTTCAAGCAATTCCCCCACCTCAGCCTCCTGGGTAGTAGCTAGGAATACTGGCGTGCGTTACCATGCCCGGCTACTTTTTGTATTTTTAGTAGAGGTGCGGTTTCACCATATTGGCCAGGCTGGTCTTAAACTCCCGACCTCAGGTAATTCACCCATGTTGGCCTCCCAAAGTGCTGGGATAACAGGCGTGAGACACGGTGCCAGGCCTAGGTCAAAATCTATATACAAATCTACATACGAGGCCAGGCACAGTGTCTGACACCTGTAATGCTAGCACTTTGTGAGGCCGAGGCAGGGAGACTACTTGAGCCCAGGAGTTTGAGACCAGCCTGGGCAACATGAGGAAACCCATCTCTATAAAAAGTACAAAAATTAGCCAGGGGTGGGCTGGGCACAGTGGCTCACGCCTTTAATCCCAGCACTTTGGGAGGCAGAGGCAGGTGGATCACGAGGTCAGGAGTTCGAGACTAGCCTGGCCAACATGGTGAAACCCCATCGCTACTAAAAATACAAAAATTAGGCCAGGTGCGGTGGCTCAAGCCTGTAATCCCAGCACTTTGGGAGGCCGAGACGGGCGGATCACGAGGTCAGGAGTTCGAGACCATCCTGGGTAACACGGTAAAACCCTGTCTCTACTTAAAATACAAAAAGCTACCCG
>NW_016814565.1:1149754-1158540 GCF_001698545.2 Rhinopithecus bieti
CCCCTCCCCTCCCCTCCCCTTCTTTCTATGGAGTCTTGCTTTGTTGCCCAGGCTGGAGTGCAGTAGCATGATCTCGGCTCACTGCATCCTCTGCCTCCTTGGTTCAAGTGATTCTCTTGCCTCAGCCTCCTGAGTAGGTG
Organism: Rhinopithecus bieti; assembly: GCF_001698545.2. Lineage (NCBI taxonomy): Eukaryota > Metazoa > Chordata > Mammalia > Primates > Cercopithecidae > Rhinopithecus > Rhinopithecus bieti. Next base: position 1,149,895 of record NW_016814565.1, read on the forward strand.
GGACTACAGGGAGGGGAAATGGGAGACAAAAAGACAAAAGTGTGAAGGAGTTTTTTTTTTTAACATTTTGTGACTTTTGAAGTCTTCACCATATATATCATACATATATGCATACATTCATATATATTACATTACACACACTAAGCTTTTCTGGCTGAAACAGCCTCCCCTACTGTCCATCACAGCACCCTGCAAGACATCACTAAGGATATCTAGAGTCCCAAAAGAACATAGTAAAAACCAGTGTCAAAAACAAACACGCAACCGGGTGTGGTGGCTCACGCCTGTAATCCCAGCACTTTGGGAGGCAAAAGTGGGTGGATCACCTGAGGTCAAGAGTTCGACACCAGCCTGGCCAACACAGTGAAACCCCAACTCTACTAAAAATACAAAAATTAGCTGGGCATGGTGGCACGTGCCTCTAGTCCCAGCTACTAGGGAGGCTGAGGCAGAAGAATCGCTTGAACCCAGTAGGCGGAGGTTGCAGTGAGCTGAGATCCTGCCACTGCACTCCAGCCTAGGCGACAGTGTGGCTCCATCTCAAAAACAAAACAAAACAAAACAAAACAAAAAAACAGGCCGGGTATGGTGGCTCACACCTGTAATCCCAGCACTTTGGGAGGCCGAGGTAGGCGGATCACCTGAGGTCAGGAGTTCGAGACCACCTTGCCAACATGGTGAAACCCCCGTCTCTTCTAAAAATACAAAAAAAAAATTAGCTGGGGGTAGTGGCAGGCGCCTGTAATCCCAGCTACTCAGAAGGCTGAAGGAGAGAATTGCTTGAACCTGGGAGGCGGAGGTTGCAGTGAGCTGAGACTGTGCCACTAGACTCCAGCCTGGGCGACAGAGTGAGATTCCAGCTCAAAAAATAAAAATAAAAAATAAAAAAATTAGCCAGGTACTGTGGTGCATGCCTGTAATCCCAGCTACTCAGGAGCCTGAGGCAGGAGAATCATTGAAACCTGTGAGGTGGAGGTTGCAGTGAGCTGAGTTCACACCGCTGCACTCCAGCCTGTCCAACAGAGCAAGACTCAGTCTCAAAACAAACAAAAATTCATATGTTGAATTCCTAACTCCCAAAATGATAGTATTAGGAGATGAGGCTTTTGAGATATGATTAGGTCATGAGAGTGGAACCCTCACAAATGGAATCAGTGCCCTAATAAAAGACATCCAGATAGCATGCTCACTCTGTTTCCCCCGTGTGAAAATACAGCAAGAAGACAGCTTCCTGTGAACCAAGAAGAAGATACTTACCACAAACCCAACCATTTTGGCACCCTAATCTCAGACTTCTAGCCTCCAGAACTGTGAGAAACAAGTGTTTGTTGTTAAGCCACCCAGTCTATGGTAATTTTCTGTAGCAGCAGAGGTGACTAAGGCAAATGATGTCTTCTGATAAATAGAAGTATTCATTTTATTTACTTATTTATTTATTATTTATTAATTTTTTTGAGACAGAGTCTTCCTCTGTTTCCCAGGCTGGAATGCAGTGACAGGATCTTGGCTCACTGCAACCTCCACCTCCCAGGTTCAAGCGATTATCCTGCCTCAGCTTCCCAAGTAGCTGAGACTACAGGTGCATGCCACCAAGCCCAGGTAGTTTTTGTATTTTTAGTAGAGACAGTGTATCACCATGTTGGCCAGGCTGGTCTTGAACTCCTTTTTTTTTTTTTTTTTTTTGAGACGGAGTCTCGCTCTATCGCCCAGGCTGGAGTGCAGTGGCCGGATCTCAGCTCACTGCAAGCTCCGCCTCCCGGGTCCACGCCATTCTCCTGCCTCAGCCTCCCGAGTAGCTGGGACTACAGGCGCCCGCCATCTCGCCCGGCTAATTTTTTTTTTGTATTTTTTAAGTGGAGATGGGGTTTCACTGTGTTAGCCAGGATGGTCTCGACCTCCTGACCTTGTGATCCGCCCGTCTCGGCCTTCCAAAGTGCTGGGATTACAGGCTTGAGCCACCGCGCCTGGCCTGGTCTTGAACTCTTGACCTCAAGTGATCCACTTGCCTCAACCTCCCAAATTGCTGGGATTACAGGCATGAGCCACCTTGCCCAACCCAGAAGTATTCATTTTAATGTAGACTAACTTATCAATTTTTTTTGTCTATATTGGGTTGTTCTCATATTGTTGTGTTCTATGTTTTCTTTTTTTATTTGAGACGGAGTTTCGCTCTTATCACTCACGCTGGAGTGCAGTGGTTCGACCTTGGCTCACTACAACCTCCACCTCCCAGGTTCGCGCCATTCTCCTGCCTCAGCCTCCCGAGTAGCTGAGACTACAGGCACCTGCCACCACACCTGGCTAATTTTTTTGTATTTTTAGTAGAGACGGAGTTTCACCGTGTTAGCCAGGATGGTCTCGATCTCCTGACCTTGTGATCCGCCCGCCTCAGCCTCCCAAAGTGTTGGGATTACAGGCGTGAGCCACTGCGCCCGGCCTTATGTTTTCTATATATTCTAGAAAAAGTCCTTTGTCAGATTGATGACTTGCAAATATTTCTCCCAGAGAGCAGCTTATCTTTCATTCTTTTAACCATGTTCTTTGCAGAGCAGAAGTTTTCTATGTTGTTGTTGTTGTTTTGAGACAGAGTCTCGCTCTGTTGCCCAGGCTGGAGTGCAGTGGCGTGATCTCAGCTCACTGCAACCTCCGCCTCCTGGGTTCAGGCGATTCTCCAATCTCAGCCTCCTGGGTAGCTGGGATTACAGGTGCCCGCCACCACACCTAGCTAATTTTTGTGGTTTTAGTAGATACGGAATTTTGCCATGTTGGCCAGGCTGGTCTCGAACTCCTGACCTCAGGTGATCTGCCCACCTTGGCCTCCCAAAGTGCTGGGATTACAGGCATGAGCCACTGTGCCCAGGAAGAAGTTTTTTATACTGGTGAAGATCAGCTTACCATTTTTCTTTTATGAATTTTGCTGTTGGCATTACGTGTAAGAACTCTACCTAACCGAAGGTTCCAAATATTTTCTTTAGTTTTCTTCTGAAATTTTCTTTTCTTTTTTTTGAGACAGAGTCTGGCATGGTAGCCCAGGCTGCAGTGCAGTGGCGCGAACTCGGCTCACTGCAACCTCCGCCTCCCCGGTTCAAGTGATTCTCCTGCCTCAGGCCCCCGAGTAGCTGGGACTACAGGACCCACCACCACATCTTGGATAATGTTTGTATTTTTAGGCTGCGCGCAGTGGCTCATGCCTGTAATCCCAGCACTTTGGGAGGCTGAGGCGGGCGGATCATGAGGTTAGGAGATCGAGACCATCCTGGCTAACATGGTGAAACCCCGTCTCTACTAAAAATACAAAAAAAATTAGTCGGTCGCGGTGGCGGGCGCCTATAGTCCCAGCTACTCGGGAGACTGAGACAGGAGAATGGCGTGAACCCGGGAGCCTGTAGTCCCAGCTACAGGAGTGAACCCGGGAGGCAGAGCTTGCAGTGAGCCGAGATCGCGGCACTGCACTCCAGCCTGGGCCACAGAGCCAGACTCCCTCTCAAAAAAAAAAAAAAAAAATTGGCTAAAATGTATTTCAAATCTTCTCAATACAAAAAAAATGATAAGTATACGAGGTGATGCATATGTTTTCTTTTGTTGTTGTTGTTATTTTGTTTTTTGAGATGGAGTCTCACTCTATTGCTCAGGCTGGAGTGCAGTGGCACGATCTCAGCTCACTGCAACCTCCACCTCCTAGGTTCAAGCGATTCTCCTGCCTCAGCCTCCTGAGTAACTGGGATTAGAGGCCTGCGCCACCATGCCTGGCTAATTTTTGTATTTGTAGCGGAGTCAGCGTTTCACCATGTTGATTAGGCTGGTCTTGAACTCCTGACCTCATGATCCGCCCACCTCAGCCTCCCAAAGTGCTGGGATTACAGGTGTGAGCCACTGGGCCTGGCCTGTTAATTAGCTTTTTATTTTTTATTTTTTGAGACAGAGCTTTGCTGTGTCACCCAGGCTGGAGTGCAGTGGTGTGATCTTGGCTCTCTGCAGCCTCCACCTCCTGAGTAGCTGGGACAACAGGTGTGCACCATCACACCTGGCTAATTTTTGTATTTTCAGTAGAGACGGGGTTTCACCATGTTGGCCAGGCTGGTCTTGAACTCCTCACCTCAAGTGATCCACCCTCCTTGGCCTCCCAAAGTGTTGGGATTACAGACGTGAACCACCGTGCCCAGCCAGCCTCAACAAGTTTGAAGAAGAAGAAAAACACTGGAGGACTGGCACTACCTGATTTCAAGATTTAGTATAACGCTACACAAGACAGTGTAGAGCCAGGCACGGTGGCTCCCGCCTGTAATCCCAGCACTTTGGGAGGCCAAAGCGCGCGGATCACAAGGTCAGGAGAAGAAAACCATCCTGGCCAACATGGTGAAAACCCGTCTCTACCAAAAATACAAAAATTACCCGGGCGTGGTGGTACGTGCCTGTAGTCCTAGATACTCAGGAGGCTGAGGCAGGAGAATCGCTTGAACTGGGGAGGTGGAGGTTGCAGCGAGCTAAGATTAAGCTACTGCACTCCAGCATGGTGACAGAGTGATTCTCAAAAGAAACAAACAAAAGAAAGACAGTGTAGTACTGTGTTGGTGAAAGGATAGACGGATAGATATTTGCATCAATGGAACAGAGGAAAGGCCCGAAGGGGCCTACGGAAGTATGAGCAATTTATTTTTTTTTTTTTTTTTTTTTTTTAGATGGAGTCTTGCTGTGTCACCCAGGCCAGAGTGCGGTGGTGAGATCTCGGCTCACTGCAACCTCCTCCTCCCGCGCGTTCAAGTGATTCTCCTGCCTCAAACTTCCTAGTAGCTGGGACTACAGGCGCGCCACCACGCCTGCTAATTTTTGTATTTTTAGGAGAGATGGGGTTTCACTATATTGGCCAAGCTGGCCCTGAACTCCTGACCTCGTGATCCACCCGCCTAGGCCTCCCAAAGGGCTTGGATTACAGGCGTGAGCCACCGCTCCCGGCCAATAAATTTATTTATTTTATTTATTTATTTATTTTTGAGACGGAGTCTTGCTCTGTCACCCGGGCTGGAGTGCAGTGGCGCGATCTCGGCTCACTGCAAGCTCTGCCTCCCGGGTTCACTCCTATAGCTGGGACTACAGGCGCCCGCCACCGGGCCTGGCTAATTTTTTGTATTTTTTAGTAGAGACGGAGTTTCACCGTTTTAGCCAGGATGGTCTCGATCTCCTGACCTTGTGATCCGCCCGCCTCGGCCTCCCAAAGTGCTGGGATTACAGACGTGAGCCACCGTGCCTGGCCCTAATTTTTAAATATATAGTGCATTATTATTAACTATGGTGACCATGCTGTGCAATCAACCTTAAAAACTCATTTCTCTTGTCTAACTGATCATTTGGAAATGCAATTAATTTTCAATATTAACTCCAATTTTACTAAACTCAGTTATTAGTTCTAGGAACTTTTCCGCAGATTCTTTGAAATTGTCTACATGGACTATCATGCTGTCTGAGAACACAAACATTTTCATTTTTTTTTTTTTTCAAATCTGCATGCCTTTTATTTAGTTGTTCGTGCCTTATTGTACTGGTTATGATTTCATACAATGTTGAAGGGGAGTAAAGACAAAAGATATCCTTGTCTTGTTCCAGATATTAGGAGGAAACATTCATTTTTTCACTATCTTTTTTAAGACAAAACATCTCACTCTCTTTCCCAGGCTGGAGTGTAGTGGTGCTTATTGTAACCTTGAACTCCTTGGCTCAAGCAGTCCTCTTGCCTCAGCCTCCCAAGTAGCTGGAACTATAGGTGCATGCCACCATACCCAACTAATTTTTAAATTTTTGTAGAGACAGGGTCTCACTGCATTGCCCAGGCTACTTTTGAACTCCTGGGCTCAAAGGATCCTCCCACCTCAGCCTCCCAAAGTGTTAGAATTACAGGTAGGAGCCATGTACCTGGGCCCCAGCTTTCACTATTTTGTATGACGTTAGCTGTAAGTCTTTTAGTTTTTTTTTTTTTTTTTTAAACACATGTTCTTTCTCAGGTGAAGAAAGTTCCTTTTATTACTAGTTTGCTGAGAGATTTTATTATAAATAGGTGTTAAATGTTGCTAAAATTTTTTTGCATCTATTGAGACAGTCATATGGTTTGTCTTCTTAGGCTGTTTAAATGGTGAATTACCTTCATTTTTTTTTTTTTTTTTTTGGTATGGGGGGACAGAGTCTTGCTCTTTTCACCCAGGCTGGAGTACAATGGCACAATCTTGACTCACTGCAACCTCTGCCTCCCGCGTTCAAGCAATTCTCCTGCCTCAGCCTCCTGAGTAGCTGGGATTACAGGCACTCACCACCACACCTGGCTAATTTTGTATTTTTAGTAGAGACAGGGTTTTGCCATGTTGGCCAGGCTGGTCTTGAACTCCTGACCTCATGATCCACCCGCCTCAGCCTCTCCCAAAGTGCTAGAATTACAGGTGTGAGCCACTGTGCCAGGCCTGTTTTTTTTTTTTTTTTTTTTTTTTTTAAAGATAGGGTCTTGCTCTGTCACCCAAGGCAGAGTGCAGTGGCGTGACCATAGCTTGCCGCTGCAGCCTTAACCTCCCAGGCTCAAGCGATCCTCTGGCCTAAGCCTCCTGAATAGCTGTACAAGGAATGTGCCACCGTGCCTGGATAATTTTTAAATATTTTGGCCAGGCCGGGCGCGGTGGCTCAAGCCTGTAATCCCAGCACTTTGGGAGGCCGAGACGGGCGGATCATGAGGTCAGGAGATCGAGACCATCCTGGCTAATACGGTGAAACCCTGTCTCTACGTAAAATACAAAAAAAAAAACTAGCCGGGCGACGAGGCGGGCGCCTGTAGTCCCAGCTACTTGGAAGGCTGAGGCAGGAGAATGGCGTAAACCCGGGAGGCGGAGCTTGCAGTGAGCTGAGATCCGGCCACTGCACTCCAGCCTGGGTGGCAGAGCAAGACTCCGTCTCAAAAAAAAAAAAAAAAAAAATATTTTGGCCAGGTGCAATAGCTCGTACCTATAATCCGGAACTTTGGGAGGCCAGGGCAGGCAAATCGCTTGAGCCCAGGAGTTTGAGACTAGCCTGGGCAACATAGCAAAACCCTTAGTATCTACAAAAACAAAAACAGAAAAACAAAACGAAACAAAACCAAATATTAGCCGGGTGTGGTGATGTGGGCCTGTAGTCCCAGCTACTGAGGAGGCTGAGGTGGGAGAATGACCTGAACCCAGGAAAAACAGTTGAGGCTGCAGTGAGCTGTGATCATGCCACTGCACTCCAGCTGGGGTAACAGAGTGAGATCCTGTTTCAATAATAGTAATAATAATAATTTTTATATTTGTAGAGACAGGGTCTCGCTTTGTCACCCAGGTTGGTCTCAAACTCCTGGACTCAACCAGTCCTCCTGCCTTGGCCTCCCAAAGTGCTGGGATTACAGGCATGAGCCATCATGCCTAGTCCACTAATTGATTTTTGAATGTTGAGTTAGCCTTGCGTTTCCAAAATAACTCCCATCAGATTCAATTTGATAATATTTTGTGGAAGATTGTTGCATCTGTGATCATCGGTGACATTGATCTGTAGTTTTAATTTCTTATATTTTTCTGTTGTTTTGGCAGAGTAACAGACTGAAAGTATAAGGAGTTGGAAAGTGTTCTCTTCTGTTTTTTGGTATTATTTCTTCCTTAAATGTTTGATAGACTGGAGTTGTCTAAGTTGGAGAATTTTTTAACTGCAGATACAAGATAGCTTGTATCCTTCAAGAAACTGATCCAGCCAGGCTCTGTGGCTCACACCTGTAATCCCAGCAATTTGGGAGGCCAAGGTGGGTGGATCACCTGAGGTCAGGAGTTAGGGACCAGCCTGACCAACATGGAGAAACCCTGTCTCTACTAAAAATACAAAAAGTAGCTGGGTATGAGGGCCCATGCCTATAATCCCAGCTACTCGGGAGGCTGAGGTAGGAGAATTGCTTGAACCCGGGAGGTGGAGGTTGCCGTGAGCGGAGATCGTACCACTGCATTCCAGCCTGGGCGACAGAGAAAGACTCCATCTCAAAAAAAAAAAAAGGGATAGGCTACAGTGGGCTTATTCTACCTTGGCTAGTAACAGAAATCTTGACAAGTCTTTTACTGATCACGTGTACTTCTCTACTACAAAAATATATCTTTAAATGGAAATTTAATTTAAAAACATTTTTCCTGGCCAGGCGCAGTGGCTCAAACCTGTAATCCCAGCACTTTGGGAGGCCGAGGCTGGCGGATCACGAGGTCAGGAGATCGAGACCATCCTGGCTAACACGGTGAAACCCCGTCTCTACTAAAAAATACAAAAAACTAGCCGGGCGAGGTGGTGGGTGCCTGTAGTCCCAGCTACTCGGGAGGCTGAGGCAGGAGAATGGCGTAAAAACCCTGGAGGCAGAGCTTGCAGTGAGCTGAGATCCAGCCACTGCACTCCAGCCTGGGCGACAGAGCGAGACTCAGTCTCAAACAAACAAACAAACAAACAAACAAAAAACAAAGAAAAACCTCATTTTTCCTGAGTGTTAAAAATATTTCTTCTGGATTGAGCTATCATTACCATTATTATTATTATACGACTTGCCAAAATAACATTAATATAATTCTCATAATTACTAAGAAAATCAAATTTTATTAGAAGTACATTTCTTTTTTTTTTTTTTTT
>NW_016814565.1:1162134-1173607 GCF_001698545.2 Rhinopithecus bieti
AATGCAGTGGTGTGATCTGGGCTCACTGCAACCTCTGCCTCCCAGGTTCAAAGATTCTCCTGCCTCAGCCTTTGGAATAGCTGGGATTACAGGCGCGCACTACCACACCCGGCTAATTTTTGTATTTTTAGTAGAGATGAGGTTTCACCATGTTGGCCAGGTTGGTCTTAAACTCCTGACCTCAGGTGATCCACCCACCTCCGCCTCCCAAAGTGTTGGGATTACAGGTGTAAGCCACTGCGCCCGGCGTGAAAATTAATCAGTTACTCCTGCTGCTAGAATAAGATTTTACTTTTTGGCCATAGAAACCATAAAATATCAAACATTTTAAAAAAGGAGAGATGATGGGGTGATAGAATTCTAAGATGGCCCCGTCTCAAGATTTTGCCCCTTTCGTGTGTATGCTCCATATGATCCCCTGCCCTTGAGCGTGGGCAGAGCCTGTGGATGCGATGCGTGCGATAGCCGATCCTTTGATTAGGTTATATTACAGAAGACTGTCTCAGCAGATGAGAGAATCTCCAGGTGGTTATAAAGTAAACTACTATGTTGTGAGGGTGGCTGTGAGAGGGCCATGAGGCGAAGAGCTGCAGGGGCTTCTAGGGATTGAGAGCAAATGGCTGACAGCCAGTAAGAAAGCTGGGACCGTGGCTCACGCCTGTAATCCCAGCACTTTGGAAGGCCGAGACGGGCGGATCACGAGGTCAGGAGATCGAGACCATCCTGGCTAACACGGTGAAACCCTGTCTCTACTAAAAATACAAAAAAAATCAGCCGGTCATAGTGGCGGGCGCCTGTAGTCCCAGCTAATCGGGAGGCTGAGGCAGGAGAATGGCGTGAACCCGGGAGGCGGAGCTTGCAGTGAGCTGAGATCGCGCCACCGCACTCCAGCCTGGGTGACTGAGCAAGACTCCGTCTCAAAAAAAAAAAAAAAAAGAAAAGAAAAAAGAAAGCTGGGACCTCAGGCCTACAACTGAGAGAACTGAATTCTGCTGACACCCAGTAAGTTTGGAAGAGGAACCCATCCTGAGCCTCGGATGATATCAGACCCCCAGACTACACCTTGATTGCAGCCTGTGAGAACTGAGTAGAGAAATCAGTTAAATCCTGCCGGGACTTCTGGAAACTTAGATCATAAAAGTGTGTTGTTTCAAGTCACTAAATTCATGCGTGGTTCATAGCAATTTTTAATGTAATATAAAAAAAGAATACAGATGGCCTATAGTAAGGAACTAAATATTATTGATATGATTTAATACAACATGTTCTAGATGGATACAGTGGCTCACACCTATAATCCCAGCACATTTGAAGGCTGAGATAGGAGGGCTGCTTGAGGCTAGGAGTTTGAAGCTGCAGGGAGCTATGACAGCTCCACTCTGTTCCGGCCTGGGTGACACAGCAAGACCCTATCTCAATACAATAAAATAAATAAGATAAAATAAAATAAAATAAAAAATTTCTAACTACTGTTTTGAATAATCCATCTGCCCTCTAAAAGAAATTATGAAATTATGAATGGGCCATGGTGGCATGAGCCTGTATTCCCAGCTACTCAGGAGGGAGGGTCACTTGAGGTCAGGAGTTTGGGGACGCAGTGTATTATGATTGCTCCTGTGAGTAGTCACTGCAGTCTAGCCTGGGCAATGTAGATGTTATCAAATGGAACTAGAGTCTGCGTACTCTATCCATACAGTTTTGAAGCGGAGAAAGAAAGGTGTTTATTTGTGCGGCAGCAGCAAAGATGATCAGGCAGCTAACACTTAAGTCCCAACCTCCCAGATGGCTTGCAGGTAAAGTTTTTTTTTTTTTTTTTTGAGACAGGGTCTTGCTCTGTTGCCCAGGCTGGAGTACAGTGGCTCCATAATGGCTCACTGCAGCCTTAAACTCCTGGGCTCAAGTGATCCTCACACCTCAGCCTCCTAAGTAGCTGGGACTACAGGCACGAGCCACCACACCTGTAGAGATTTTTGTAGAGATAGGGTTTCACCATGTTACACAGGCTGGTCTCAAACTCCTAAACTCAAACTATCCACCCACCTGGGTCTCCCACAGTGCTGCAATTATAGGCATGAGCCACTGCACCTAGCCTGCAGGTACAGATTTTTAAAGGCAGGGGTGAATTTCAGGAAAGCAGAAGTTAAAGGCAAAATCGTAAACCAGTAGACGGAGGTTATGTATTGGTTTGGCCTAAAAAGGTGGGATACCTTCAAGTGGGGGAGGAGGGCGCTTCCAGGTCATAGGTAGATTCAAAGACTTTTTTTTCCTATGTTAGCTCTTGCTTGTGGGTGTGACTTCCTCTAGTCCCCTCAGGAAGAAATTTGGAACAAATTTGGTCAGAGTTTAGTCTTCAGTTCCCCTTTGTCTGAGGTCTTTGTGCCACAGGATCTGTTTGGTGGGGGTCTGGGTTTCTGAAAAACAACTCAGACACATATGTTCAGATGTTTTCTTTAGTTTCTTTTCTTTTTTTTTTTTTTGAGACGGAGTCTTGCTCTGTCGCCCAGGCTGGAGTGCAGTGGCCGGATCTCAGCTCACTGCAAGCTCCGCCTCCCGGGTTTAGGCCATTCTCCTGCCTCAGCCTCCGGAGTAGCAGGGACTACAGGAGCCCGCCACCTCGCCCGGCTAGTTTTTTGTATTTTTAGTAGAGAAGGGGTTTCACCGTGTTATGCAGGATGGTCTCGATCTCCTGACCTCGTGATCCACCCGTCTCGGCCTCCCAAAGTGCTGGGATTACAGGCTTGAGCCACCGCGCCCGGCCAGTTTTCTTTAGTTTCTATAGGGGAACCAAACATCCTGTGATTTTTAACTTCCTTGTTTTTTTCTTTTTTTTCTAAGACAAGAGTTTCAATCTTATCGCCCAGGCTGGAGTGCAGTGGCATGATCTGGGCTCATTGCAACCTCTGCCTCCTGGGTTCAAGCGATTCTCCTGCCTCAGCCTCCTGAGTAGCTGGGATTACAGGCATGCGCCACCACGCTCGGCTAAGTTTTTTGGTATTTTTAGTAGAGACAGGGTTTCTCCATGTTAGTCAGGCTGATCTTGAACTCCTGACCTCGGGTGATCCGCCATCCTCAGCCTCCCAAAGTGCTGGGATTACAGGCGTGAGCCACCGTGCCCGGCCTTAACTTCCTTTACTATGGTTTTAAGCTACCTTCTTGATTACCAAATTGCTCCTTTACTTCTCAAGGCTAGTTAGGTACCTGGGAAGTTCCCTTGAAGGAACTCAAGGTTTTCCTCTGTTTTCGTGCTTCGTGCCTAAGAAGGGTCCCTACTCTGTCTCAGGATCACCATGGCTTCCATAGTCCACATTACTTTCAGAACATCCCAACAAGACCAATAATCTCATTTATAAATCAGTGATTCATCCTAAACAGAAATATGTTTAAGTTTGGGAAAGGCAGGAAGCTCTAAGGAGGATTCATGGTACGTTTTTTTTTTTTTTTGAGACGGAGTCTCGCTCTGTCGCCTAGGCTGGAGTGCAGTGATGCAATCTCGGCTCACTGCAAGCTCTGCCTCCTGGGTTCATGCCATTCTCCTGCCTCAGCCCCCCAAGTAGGCGGGACTACAGGCGCCCGCCACCACGCCCGGCTAATTTTTTTGTATTTTTAGTAGAGACGGGGTTTCACCATGTTAGCCAGGATGGTCTCGATCTCCTGACCTTGTGATCCGCCCGCCTCGGCCTCCCAAAGTGCTGGGATGACAGGCGTGAGCCACTGCTCCCAGCATGGTATCTTGATTAACATTAAAGGGACTGTTTCCAGTTGTCCATTGGTTTGGCATCTTAGAAGTTCTCACACTTGGGACTTTGTCAGACTGCAGTCATATTCAGGATGGAGGTTGGGAATGACTTTTTTTTATAAAGTGGGATGAGTGCTGCTATGGCGGGGAAATAGAAAAGATACCCTGAGATACGCTTTAGGGAGGGTACGCAAGGAAGTTGAAGGCGTGGAAATAGAGTTTCTTAAAATTATACACATCTAGGCCGGGCGTGGTGGCTCACGCCTGTAATCCCAGCACTCTGGGGGGCTGAGGCATGTGGATCACAAGGTCAGGAGATCGAGACCGGCCTGGCCAACATAGTGAAACCCCATCTCTACTAAAAATACAAAAAAATTAGCCGGGCATGGTGGTGGGTGCCTGTAATCCCAGCTACTCAGGAGGCTGAGACAGGAGAATTGCTTGAACCTGGGAGGTGGAGGATGCAGTGAACTGAGATTGGGCCTCTGCACTCCAGTCTGGGTGACAGCATGAGACTGTCTCAAAAAAAAAAAAAAAAAAAAAAAANAACTGAAAACAAAACAACGCCAGCCCTTGTTCTGGGAACTATGTATACAAAGATAAATAAGACTCTGTGTGATCACAGGGGTCTCAGTCTAGAAGGAAAACAGATGTGAAAATAATCACAGTGGGGGTGTGAGCATCGGTGAAAGAACACCAGTGTTCTTTCATTTGCTCATTCATTCGTTTGGCAAATGTTAATTGTCTACTGTGTGCCAGGCACCTTGCTAGTGTCGGGGAGATGCCACGTCCCATGACAGATACAGCCCTTGCCATCATGAAGCTTATGGTGAGCAAGGTAGACATTGAGCAAATAACATAATACATCTTTGATTTGCATTTGTGACAGAGGTGTTGAAAGAAGTACAGGAAGCGGGCCGGGCTCGGTGGCTCAAGCCTGTAATCCCAGCACTTTGGGAGGCTGAGACGGGCGGATCACGAGGTCAGGAGATCGAGACCATCCTGGCTAGCTCGGTGGAACCCCGTCTCTACTAAAAAAATACAAAAAACCTAGCCGGGCGAGGTGGCGAGCGCCTGTAGTCCCAGCTACTCGGGAGGCTGAGACAGGAGAATGGCGTGAACCCGGGAGGCGGAGCTTGCAGTGAGCTGAGAGCCAGCCACTGCACTCCAGCCTGGGCGGCAGAGCAAGACTCCGTCTCAAAAAAAAAAAAAGATTCTACACATCTATGTATCCCCTAGAAAGTCTTCCTGTTCTCCAGTTTGAAGACTTTCGCTCTGAAATATGTGTTCCTCCCAGTCAACGACTTTATCTTATCTTTACTCCCTTCCTATTCTCCCTTCCCTTAGCACCAGGCTAAGTAGACATTGACCTGGTCAGTAGACATTGGCCTCCCTCTTGGAACCAAGGAGACTCTGCCAGAAATAGGGTCCCTTGACTGGACAGGGCAGGATAACTGCAGTCAAATTCTTGCTTCCTAATCTCCATTACATTGATTTCCTGTAGGCCTTTTACCACCGCATTACTTCAGAAAGGCAGATTACCATGTGAAATGAACCATTTCCTCTAATTACTCTTAAATTTAACATAGATTTGTTGAACCCTGCGTAAAAGCCCTGTGTTTGTTTGGAGTGTGTATAGTGGGAGGTAAGGGAGATAGTACCACTGGGGAAATAGATTCATCTATAGAAAACTCAGACGCACAACTATTTCATTTAGGCATCACCTGTACTCCTGAAGATCCCACATCAATTGAAACCTTACATTTTTCAAGACTAATTTGGACAAAGGACTGTGGTGAAACCATTTCTGTTTTGCAGCTAAACCAGCAACAATATTAGCAATGAAATTAGCTACCCAGCTTTGAAATAATGTAATTTTGATAATTTTTTACTTTGGGAAATTTGCATTATTTCCAAATTTATGCATTGGAAGAATATTAATACTCTTATATCACAGGATTTCATCATCTTATAATTCAAATTCTCAGTGTGTCTGCACTATCCAATGAAGAAAAGTACTGTAACTGAATTAAATGTTTTGAGGAGGGCTCCTTATTCTGTAAATTAAACATCTGGGGTCTCCAATGCTTGGCAGAGTGTAGGCACTTGGTGGGTGAGCAGCATGTGAGTACCTCGTTGAACTCACTCTCAGGGTACATAGTACGTATGGTGGAAATCCTATGGTTTCAGAAAACCGTGAATAGGTCCAAGGAGACTTTTTTTGGGGGGGGGATGCTATATGTGTCAAACATTAATATATGTTTAAAATTAAACAAACAAACAAACAAACAGGATGGTAGGAAGCAGCTTTGTTCTGCCTGAGGCTGGAATGTAATGGCTCAGTACCGCCACCCATCAAATTGGGATTTTCACTTCTACTCTCCAGTCAAGTCTGTATCAGTGCAAATGGAGGGGGTGGGGGTTGGGGGTGGGGAAGGTAAGGAGTTGGCTATTCTTCCTGCATGCATTCTTTCCCTCTCAGACCAAAGGGATATGGGAGATGCAAAACCTTAACTAAGATAGCTGGAAGAAGGTCCATCTGAAAACACACTCAAAAGCAAACCCACGGCACTGCCAAGGGAAAAGGGTACTGAGCTGCAGGAGGACTGTGTACAGAGTGGCCAATCTCCTCTAGACCACAAGGTCAGGGGGAGGAGGGCAGTTTGCTTCTAGGTCAGCCCTCAGGCCTTTGTGTGACCCAGGGATTGGGAAGATACCAAAATCTAAATCTCAATGTAGGTCTCAAAGTTTATTTTAAATAATTCAACAGAAGACAATGACAGCAAAAAAGCTCAGTGAATCTTTGAAAGGGATCATTGTAAAGACACAAGAATGGAACCCAGGTGGAACTCAGCTGGCGGTGGTTTCCAACCTTGATTCGCTATTAAAATCCTCTGGGGAGCTCTTAAAATCCCAATGCTAAGGTTGGACTTCAGACGAACTACAACAGAATCTGTAGGGATTCAGACCCAGAATCCCTGAATTCTGATTCAACAGAATTCAGACCCAGGTATGAATATTTTTTAAACTCCTCAGCTTATTCCCATGTGCAGTGAAGGCTGCTTTTGGAGCGAGCTGGGAGCCCACCTTTTACCTTCCAGGCAAAGGCTCATTGCATTTTAGTTAGCAGATTCTATTTATAAGTCAAGCTTATTTAGTCTGCCATAAATACTCAAGGGTAGACAATGATATTAGGGCATACTTGATATTTGGAGTATATATTCCACAGGAACTATGAAGAAGGGTTTTTGTTTGTTTGTTTGTTTGTTTTGAGACAGTCTCACTCTGTCTCCCAGGCTGGAGTGCAGTAGCGCAATCTTGGCTCACTGCAACCTCCGCCTCCTGGGTTGCTGTGGCCTCAGCCTCCTGAGTAACTGGGATTACAGGCGCCTGCCACCGCGCCCGTATCTGGCGAAGAAGGCATTATGCTTTTTTATTAGTTGGCTTCTTCCCTTTCCTTTTTTCTTTTTCTTTCTTTTTTCTTTTTTTTGAGAGGGAGTCTTACTCTGTCGCCCAGGTTGGAGTGCAGTGGGACAATCTCGGCTCACTGCAACCTCTGCCTCCCGGGTTCAAAGCGATTCTTCTGCCTCAGCCTCCTGAGTAGCTGGGATTACAGGCACGCGCCACCACACCCAGCGAATTTTTGTATTTTTAGTAGAGACGGGTTTCGCTATGTAGGTCAAGCTGGTTTTGAACTCCTGATTTCAAAAGATCCACCTGCCTCAGCTTCCCAAAAGTGCTGGGATTACAGGTGTGAGCCACCGCGCTGGACCTCCTTTGTTCTTACAAAGCACAGTAGCTTTAAGTGAACTAAGTGCTACTCTGAGGCCTGAGAGACTCTGATTTAATCTCTCTAGGCCTCAAGTCTCTGCTGCCCAAACTGGAGTACAGTGGCATGATCATTGTTCATTGCGGCCTCCACCTCCTGGGCTCAAGCAATCCTCCCACCCCAGCCTCTGGAGTAGCAGGGACTACAGGTGTGTGCCACCATGCCTGGCTAATTTTTAAATATTTTGTAGAGACTGAGCCTTACTGTGTTTTCCTGGTTTATCTTGGACTCCTTAGCCGCAAATAATCCTCCTACCTTGGCCTCTCAAAGTGTTGGGATTACTGGCGTGAGTCACCACACCCGGCCCCACATTTATTAGTTAACTTCTTCCTCCTACTTTTTTCTTTTTTTTTTTTTTTTTTTTTTTTTTTTTGAGACGGAGTCTCGCTTTGTCGCCCAGGCTGGAGTGCAGTGGCCAGATCTCAGCTCACTGCAAGCTCCGCCTCCTGGGTTCACGCCATTCTCCTGCCTCAGCCTTCCGAGTAGCTGGGACTACAGGCGCCCGCCACCTCGCCCGGCTAGTTTTTTGTATTTTAGTAGAGACAGGGTTTCACCGTGTTAGCCAGGATGGTCTCGATCTCCTGACCTCGTGATCCACCCGTCTCGGCCTCCCAAAGTGCTGGGATTACAGGCTTGAGCCACCGCGCCCGGCCGCCCTCTTACTTTTTTCTTATAGAAAACAGTAGTTTTAAATGAGTTGGTAAGCATTTCTCCAAGCAATTCAAAGAGCTTGATTCGATTTCATTCTTCCATAGTAGATGTGTAGGTAGAAGTCAGTTGACATTTGGGAAACAAAGTTCAAAGCTGAGAAACATCAATATTACACAGATAACCCTTCTGTGGCAAGGTCATTATTTTGAGTGTTTGTGCTTCCTAGTCTGATGTTTTGCCCACCAGATTTGACTGCTCAGTTATAGCAATTAAGGAAACTGCTTAGTGTTATTTCATCTTCACAGTTCTTTTTTTTTTTTTTTTTTGAGACGGAGTCTTACTCTGTCCCCTATGCTGGAGTGCAGTGACACAATCTCAGCTCACTGCAAGCTCTGCCTCCCAGGTTCACGCCATTCTCCTGCCTCAGCCTCCCAAGTAGCTGGGACTACAGGCGCCTGCCACCATGCCCGGCTAATTTTTTGTATTTTAGTAGAGACGGGGTTTCACCATGTTAGCCAGGATGGTCTCAATCTCCTGACCTCGTGATCCGCCTGCCTTGGCCTCCCAAAGTGCTGGGATTACAGGCATGAGCCACCACGCCTGGCCTCAACTTCACAGTTCTAAAGGTCTTTCATTGCCTGTTTCAAAAAAAAAAAAAAAGAAAATTGTGGTGGAAAGAACACAAATGTCCATTAACTGATGTATGGATTAAAAAAAAATGGCATAGCCATACAATGGAATATTATTTGGCCATAAAAAAGAATGAAGTAGGGTGGGTGCAGTCCTCATACCTGTAGTCCCAGCACTTTGGGAGGCTGAGGCAGGCAAATCAACTGAGGTCAGGAGTTAGAGACCAGCCTGACCAACATGGAAAAACCCCATCTCTACTGAAAATACAAAATTAGCCGGCGGTAGTGGTGCATGCCTGTAATCCCAGCTACTCGGGAGGCTGAGGCAGGAGAATTGCTTGAATCCGGAAGGTGGAGGTTGTGGTGAGCTGAGATTGCACCATTGCACTCCAGCCTGGGCAACAAGAGGGAAACTCCACCTCAAAAAAAAAAACCAAACAAAAAAAAAAACAATGAAGTGGCTAGGCGCCATGGCTCACACCTATAATCCCAGCCCTTTGGGAGGCTGAAGCGAGAGAAATGCTTGAGCCCAGGAGTTTGAGACTAGCCTGGGCAACATAGGGAGCCCCCGTCTCTACAAAAAATTTAAAAATTAGCGGGATGTGGTGGCATGCACCTGTGGTCCCAGCTACTTGGGAGGCTAAGGCAGGAGGATTGATTGGGCTCAGGAGGTCAAGGCTGCCGTGAGCCATGATGGTGCCACTGCACTCCAGCCTGGGTGACAGAGAAAGACCCTGTCTCAAACAAACAAAGAAATAAAGTACTCATACATACTACAACATGAATGAACCTTTGAGACATTATGCTAACAAACCAGTCACAAAAGGCCACATGTTATATGATTCCATTTATATGCAATGTTCAGAAAGGGCAAATCAATAGAGACAAAAAGTAGGTTAGTGGTTGCTTAGGGTGGAGGATAATAGGGAGATACAAGAGTGATAGCTAAAGTATACGGGGTTCTTTTTGAAGTAATGCAAACATTCTAAGATTGATTGTGGTGATGGTTGTGAGTATACGAAAAGCCATTGAATTGTACACATTGGGTGAATTGTACGGTATGTTAATTAGATATCAATAAATCAATTTTTAAACTATGAAAAGATACTCAACTTCATTCATAATAAGAGAAATGAACATTAAAACAACAGTGAGCAGTGCTAGCTTCAGCAGCACATATACTAAAATTGGAACGATACAGAGATTAGTGATATTAAACATTTACGTAAAAGAAAACCCAATAGTGACCAACCATTTTTCACTCATCAGAGTGGCAAACATTTAAAAGTCTGAAATATTTATCCTGGACAAGAGTGTGGGAAAGTTGGTGTCCTTGTGCACCATTGGTGGGAGTTATAAATTGTGGCAGCTCTCTTGGAGGGAAGTTTGCTAAGATCTTTTTTTTTTTTTTTATAAAACCTTTTTTTTTGATAAAATCTTTTAAAATTTTTTTTAATTTTTTAATTTTTTTTGAGATGGTGTCTCTCTCTCTTGCCCAGGCTAGAGTGCAGTGGCATGATCTCAGCTAACTGCAACCTCCGCTTCCCAGGTTCAAGCGATTTTCCTGCCTCAGCCTCCCGAGCATCTGGGATTACAGGCACCCACTACCACGCCCGGCTAATTTTTTGTATTTTTAGTAGAGATGGGGTTTCACCATGTTGGCCAGGCTGGTCTTGAACTCCTGACCTCGTGATCCACCTGTCTTGACTTCCCAAAGTGCTGGGCTTACAGGTGTGAGTCACCGCACCCGGCTGCTAAGACATTTTATGATTCGATATACATGTACGTTTTGATTAGGCACTCCACTTCTAGGAATTTATTGTACCATATATTTATCAAGCATGAAAATGATTACTGCAACATTGTTTGCAATAACAAAAACTGAAACAGCCAAAAGTCTATCAACACAGAATTGAGTAAAATAAATTATAAATCCATTTATAAAATGTATACATAAATACCACTACGCTGTTAAAAGAATCAAGGTGCAGAACAGTTTGTACAAAAAGGGAAGAAAATAAGAATAAGAATATATATGGGCCGAGCATGGTGGCTCATGCCTGTAATCCCTGCACTTTTGAGAGGCCGAGGCAGGGGAATCTCAAGGTCAGGAGTTTGAGACCAGCCTGGCCAACATTGCGAAACCCCGTCTCTACTAAAAATACAAAACATTAGCTGGGCATGGTGGCGGGCACCTGTAATCCTAGCTACTTGGGAGGCTGAGGCAGGAGAATCGCTTGAACCTGGGAGGCAGAGGTTGCAGTAAGCCGAGATCGCGCCACTGCACTCCAGCCTGAATGGTAAGAGGGAAATTCCGTCTCAAAAAAAAAAAAAAAAAAAAAAAAATATATGGCCGTGGCTTATGCCTGTAATCCCAGCACTTTGGGAGGCCGAGGCAGGCAGATTACGAGGTCAGGAGTTCAAGACCAGCCTGGCCAATATGGTGAAACTCCATCTCTACTAAAAATACAAAAATTAGCAGGGGATGGTGGTGGGTGCCTGCAGTCCCAGCCACTCGGGAGGCTGAGGCAGAAGAATCTCTTGAACCAGGGAGGCGGAGGTTGCAGTGAGCTGAGATTGCGCCACTCCACTCCAGCCTGGGTGACAGAGTGAGACTCCATCTCAAAA
>NW_016814565.1:1177021-1180380 GCF_001698545.2 Rhinopithecus bieti
CCTCCCTCCCTTCCTTCCCTCCCTCCCTCCCTCCCTCCTTCCTTCCTTCCCTCCTCACCCCTTTCTTCCTTTTTTTGAGACAGGGTCTTGCTCTGTCCCCCAGGCTGGTGTGCATTGATGGTGCAATCATAGCTCACTGCAGCCTCAAACTCTTGGGTCCACGAGACTCTCTTGCCTCAGCCTCCCGAGTAGTTAGGAATACAGGCACACACCATCATGTCTGGCTAATTTATTGTATTTTATTTTTAGTAGAGATAAGATCTCACTTTGTTGCCCAGGTTGGTCTTGAACTCCTGGCTTCAAGCAATCCTCCTGCCTCCCAAAGTGTTGGGATTACAAGCATTTTCTAATATGCCACAATTCTGGTCAGATAATTTGACATAGCATTTTAAACATTTTCTTCACCAGGGACTTTGGAGTCAGACAGCAGAGCTCAAGTCCCAGCTTTAAAACTGGCACATAATAAGAGCTCAATTATGGTGTTAAATGAAATTTATAGGCCATTGTTTGAACTGAGCTCCTGCACTAGGCCCAATAGACAAAACCAAAATGAAGTTACTCATGCTGATCTATCATGTCACCAAACCAAAACTAAGTTGCTTATTCCACCTTCCAAGAAATCAGGAGAGAGAGACAATAGCCACATCCCCACACAGGCCAGTTTCAGCTGGCATGATAAGAAAGTCGGCTGTGCTTTAACTTTACAAGGAAAGTAACTTTGAAACGACCAATCTGCTTTTTGTTATCTGTTTCTGCTTTCTGCAGCCACTTTTTGGCTTATAAAGCCAGTCTCCTACCCAAATCACTAGAACACTCAATATGTTTTACAGAATGAGGTGTTATCTGATTTTTTATTGCAAATGAAAGCCAATTAAAGTCTTTAAATTTCTTGTAATTTTATCTGATGAGTGGTTATTATATTTCTAATTTTTTTTTTTCTTTGAGACAGAGTTTCGCTCTTGTTGCCCAGGTTGGAGTGCAGTAGCATGATCTTGGCTCACTGCAACCTCCGTCTCCCGGGTTAAAGTGATTCTCCTGCCTCAGTCTCCAGAGTAGCTGGAATTACAGGCGCCCACCATCACGCCCGGCTAATTTCTGTATTTGTAGTGGAGACGGGGTTTCACTATGTTGGTCAGGATGGTCTTGAAACTCCTGACCTCAACTGATCCACACGCTTTGGCCTCCCAAAGTGCTGGGATTACAGGCATGAGCCATCGTGCCCGGCCTATTATATTTCTTATTGTTACTTAAAACAACAACAACAACAACAACAAAAACAAACTTTTAGAGCAGTTTAGTTTCACAGCAAAATTGAGGGGGAAAGTACAGAGTTCACATACCCCATCTCCCTTCCCCCAAGAATAACCTATCAACATCTGGCACTTACTATTCTTAATAATGGCATTCATAGCATTCATCGGCACACCTGATTATAACTCGAAAACGCTATTTCAACAGCCTTTGAAGAATCATTTACGGACTTCTAGGTATTCATATATTCTATGTCTGACTCAACAGTAATGCCTTTTGACTCATCCGGTTCTTGGACCAGGACGCTGTCTTGCTCGTAAGCCAGAAAGAGATTTTATTAGGCTATTTTACAAATGGAGGGTCTGAAACATAGAAAGTTTACGGTCCGGGCAGGCTGTTTTCTTTCTACTGGATCTTAAGCTGGACCGGATCAGTAGATTGAGGAGCAGGCTTTGAGAGCCCAGTGTCAATCTGGAATCTAAGCCCTTCTATCAGAGCGCAAAACTCTGATAAGAGGTAAGGTTGGTGTCCAGGACCCCAACCTTAGCGGGGAGCAGGGGCCCGTGTGTCTGGAAAAAAGGACGAATGGTTGCAAACACAGTTTCTGGAACGTGCGTTTTGAGAGTCCTTTGCTTGTATTTGGAAGAACCGGTGGGGAAAGGCGCCGATTTCATTTCTGCAATACAGAACTTTGAAGTGAGACTGGAAGGAAAAACGAGAGGCGTAAAGGATCACGTCAGAGTGCGACTTTCCTGGCCGCGCAGAGCCCACCTGTGGGCTGGCTAATTTTCATCCTCGCTCGGAGCTTCTAGAGCTTGTAGCCTTTTGTCTTCCAGCCTTTCTCCTTTTGATATGAACTTAGTTTCAGTTTACCTACTTCCAGACGAGGGCATTCGATGTAAAAATAGCACTTAAGGAGGGCGAGGGGCGGGCGTATGAAAGCAACTGGCTTGTTTCCGGTTCCCCGTAGCGCCGTTCTCGCTATGCCTTATGGGAGTTGTAGTCTCGGGTGAGAGACACTTCCTGGGAGGGAGGAACAGGCCCCCAAGGCCTGGGATTGAGCATCGGACTCTCCGTGTCGTTTGTGTAGTTTTTTCTTTCTTCTCTTCTCTTCTCTTCTCTTCTCTTCTCTTCTCTTCTCTTCTCTTCTCTTCTCTTCTCTTCTCTTTTTTTTCTCTCTCTCTCTCTCTCTCTCTCTCCCCCCCTCGTTTTTTCTTATTTTTTTTTTTGATACGGAGTGTCGCTCTCTTGCCCATACTGGAGTGCAGTGGCACGATCTCGGCTCACTGCAGCCTCCGCCTGCCTGGTCAAGCAATTCTCCTGCCTCAGGCACCCGAGTAGCCGGGACTACAGGCGCCCGCCACCACGCCCGGCTTAATTTCTGTATTTTTAGTAAACATGGGATTTCACCATGCTGACCAGGCTGGTCTGGAACTCCTGACCTCAAGTGATCCACCCGCCTCGGCCTCCCAAAGTGCTGGGATTATAGGCGTGAACCATCGCGCCCGGCCTCCACAGAACTTTAACTCTGTTAAAAAGGTCTACATGATTTCTACTATACGCTATATTCTTCCATACAGAATAAAAATTATGGGATGACTACACTGACTTCACACAGTTTAAAAAAGTATGAAAGGAAATGAAAATGTTCTTTTGAGTACCTGCTCAGTTTCTCCCCTAAAAGAATACTGTTGCTTGCTGTTTTTTGTTTTGTTTTGTTTTGTTTTGTTTTTTGAGACATGCTTTGGCTCTTTTTGCCCGAGCTGGAATGCAATGGCGCCATCTCGGCTCACTGGGACGCCTCCCGAGTTCAAGCGATTCTCCTGCCTCAGCCTCCTTAGAAGCTGAGATTACAGGTGTGCGCCACCACTACCAGCTAATTTTTTTTTTTTTTTTTTTTTTTTTTTTTTTTTAGTAGAGAAGGAGTTTCACCATGTTGGCCAGGCTAGTATCGAACTCTTGACCTCAATCAGGTGATCCACCCGCCTCTGCCTCCCAAAGTGCTGGGATTATAGGCCTGAGCCACCTCGCCCTGCCTGCTTTTATTTATTTATTTATTTATTTATTTATTTAAGATGGAGTCTTGCTCTGTAGCCCAGGCTGGATTT
>NW_016814565.1:1183966-1200144 GCF_001698545.2 Rhinopithecus bieti
AAAAAAAAAAAAAAAAAAAAAAAAAAGAAAGAAAGAAAGAAAAGAATGAGACAATCAAGTGAAAAGGAAAAAAGAGCACTAAGATTCAGAAGTGTATCGCTATGGTTTGAGTGTGTCCCTCCAAAATTTATGTTGGAATTGAATCCACACTGTGATGGAATTAAGAAGTTGGGCCTTTTGGGAAGTGATTAAGTCACGAGGGCTCTGTGTTCATGATGGGATTAGTGCCCTTATAAAAGATTGAAGGGAGCTGCCTTGCCCTTTTCGTCATGTCAGGACACAGCAACTAGGTGTCATTTATGAAGCAGCGTAAGCCTTACCAGACACTGAATCTGCTGGCAGCTTTATCTTGAACTTCCAAGCCTCCATAATGTATGAAATAAATTTATATTATTATTATTATTATTATTATTTGCTTTTTTCAGATGGAGCCTCACTCTG
Source organism: Rhinopithecus bieti (assembly GCF_001698545.2). Lineage (NCBI taxonomy): Eukaryota > Metazoa > Chordata > Mammalia > Primates > Cercopithecidae > Rhinopithecus > Rhinopithecus bieti. The sequence goes on from NW_016814565.1 coordinate 1,184,408, forward strand.
TTGCCCAGGCTGGAGTGCAGTGGTGCTATCTCGGCTCACTGCAACCTCCGCCTCCCGGGTTCAAGTGATTCCCCGAGTAGCTGTGATGACAGGTGTGAGCCACCATGCCTGGCTAATTTTTGTATTTTAGTGGAGAGGGTTTCACCATGTTGGTCAGGTTGGTCTTAAACACCAACCTCGTGATCCACCCGCCTTGGCTTCCTGAAGTGCTGGGATTACAGGCGTAAGCCACTGTGCCTGGCTGACCAGACTAATCTTAAAAGTTCTGCGTTTAACATGTTATTCACGTACTCAAGAACCTACAACAATTCTTGTTGCATCCATACTCACTCAGTATCTTCCACCTGATCATCAAGGCTTTCTACATTCTGGCCCAGGTCTTCTGTTCATCCCAGTGTTAAAGGCGTTCTCTCCAATATACCTTGCCATAAGGTCACTTTCCTTACCTTTAACTGAATACGCAATGGACATTTCCATCTCTGTATGATAGCTTATGTTTTGCTCCTTCCTCCTTTCATTTATTTTGTAGGTGCTTCTATGAATTCCTGGGTTAAAATGTTCCTAAAAATCACATTGTCTTAGGCCATACTTGCAGTGCTATAAGGGAATACCTGAACCTGGATAATTTATAAAGAAAATATATACATATATATATTTTTTGAGACGGAGTCTCGCTCTGTCGCCCAGGCTGGAGTGCAGTGGCCGGATCTCAGCTCACTGCAAGCTCCGCCTCCCGGGTTTACGCCATTCTCCTGCCCAGCCTCCCGAGTAAGCTGGGACTACAGGCGCCTGCCACCTCGCCCGGCTAGTTTTTTGTATTTTTTAGTAGAGACGGGGTTTCACCATGTTAGCCAGGATGGTCTCGGTCTCCTGACCTCATGATCCGCCCGTCTCGGCCTCCCAAAGTGCTGGGATTACAGGCTTGAGCCACCGCGCCCGGCCGAAAATATATATTTTTTTACTTTTAATTGAGACAGGGTCTCACTCTGTCACCTGGGCTGGGGTGCAGTGGCATGATTGTGGCTCACTGCAGCCTTGAACTCCTGGGCTCAAGTGATCCTCCCACCTCAGCCTCTGGAGTAACTGGGACTACAGGCATATGCCACCATGCCCAGCTAATTTTTGTACTTTTTGTAGAGATGGAGTTTTGCCATATTGCCCAGGCTGGTCTCGAACTCCTGGGCTCAAGTGATCCACCCGCCTCGGCCTCCCAAAGTGCTACAACTACAGGCATGAGCTGTGACACTCGGCCAAGGAAAGAGTTTTAATTGGCTTGTGGTCCTGAAGGCTGAACAAGCATGGAGCCAGCATCTGCGTGGCTACTGGGAAGACCTCAGAGAGCTTTTACTCATGGCAGAAGGCAAAGCAGGAGCAGGAATGTCACATGGCAAGAACAGGAACAAGAGAGTGAGGGGGAAGATGCCATCCCACACACTTTTAAACAGCCAGATCTTACGAGAATTCACTCACTATTCTGAGCACAGCACCAAGAGGATGGCACTAAACCATTCATGAGAAATCTGGCCCCGTGATCCTATCTCCTCCTACCAGGCCCTACCTCCAGCATTGGTGATTACAATTCAACATGAGATTTAGAGGGGACAATGTCTAAACTGCATCATTTTACCTTGACCCCTCAAATTTCGTATTCTTCTCACATTGCTGATTACAATTATCCCCTGCCCATAGTTCCCCAAAGTCTTAATTCATTCTAGCATTAACTCAAAAGTCCCAAGTCCAAAGTTTTATCTGAGACTCAAGCCAAGTTCCTTCCACCTATGAACTTGTAAAATCAAAGACAAGTTATTTACTTCCAAGATACATGGAGATACAGGTATTGGGTAAACATTCCCTTTCCAAAAGGAAGAAATCAGCTAAAAGAAAGGAGCAACAAGCTAGGTGCTGTGGCTCATGCCTGTAATCCCAGCACTTTGGGAGGCTGAGGAAGATGGATCACCTGAGGTCAGGAGTTGGAAACCAGCCTGGCCGACATGGCGAAACCCTGTCTCTACTAAAAATACAAAAATTAGCCGGGCATGGTGGCACATGCCTGTAATCCCAGCTACTCAGGGAGGATGAGGCAGGGGAATAGCTTGAACCTGGGAGATGCAGATTTCAGTGAGCCGAGATTGCGCCACTGCACTTCAGCCTGGGCAACAGAGCACGACTCCATCTCAAAACAAGTCCCAAGCAAGCCTGAAACCCAGTCGTACACTCATACACTCATTAAATCTTAAAGCTCAAGAATAATTCTTTTTTTTTTTTTTTTTTTGAGGCGGAGTCTCGCTCTGTCGCTGGGACTGGAGTGCAGTGGCCAGATCTCAGCTCACTTGCAAGCTCCGCCTCCCGGGTTTACGCCATTCTCCTGCCTCAGCCTCCCGAGTAGCTGGGACTACAGGCGCCCGTCACCTCGCCCGGCTAGTTTTGTATTTTAGTAGAGACGGGGTTTCACCGTGTTAGCCAGGATGGTCTCGATCTCCTGACCTCGTGATCCGCCCGTCTCGGCCTCCCAAAGTGCTGGGATTACAGGCTTGAGCCACCGCGCCCGTCCTCAAGAATAATTCTTGACTCGTGTCTCACATCCTTGGCACACTGCTGTGAGGGGCGGGCTCCCAAGCCCTTGGGCAGCCCTGACCTTGTGGCTTGCAGGCTGCTGTCTTGGGTTGGAGTTGAGTGCATGTGACTTTTCCAGGTGCAGGGTGTGAGCTGCCAGTGGATCTACCACTCTGGGCCTGGAAGATGGGGGCCCTATTCCCACAGCTTCACTAGGCAGTGCCCCAGTGGGGACTTTGTGTGGGGGTTTGTATTAGGTCATTCCCACATTTTTATCATGAAATACCCGAGGCTGGGTGCAGTGGCTCACGCCTGCACTTGGGGAGGCCAAGGCGGGTGGATCACGAGGTCAGAAGTTCAAGACCAGCCTTGCCAAGATGGTGAAATCCCGTATCTACTAAAACTACAAAAAATTAGCCAGGTGTGGTGGCAGACGTCTGTAATCCCAGCTACTCAGGAGGCTGAGGCAGAGAATTTCTTGAACCTGGGAGACCGAGGTTGCAGTGAGCTGACATTGTGCCATTGCACTCCAGCCTGGGTGACAGAGTGAGACTGTCTCAAAAAACAAAAAACAAAAAACAACCTGGGACTGGGTAATTTATAAAGAAAAGATATTTAATTGGCTTATGGTTCTGCAGGCTGCACAGGGAGCATAACACAGGCATCTGCTTCTGGGGATACCTCAGGAAGCTTCCAATCATGGCAGAACACTGAAGCGGGAGCAGGCATCTCCTATAGTGGGAGCAGGAGCAAGAGAGAGAGAGCGAAGTGATACTTTTGAATAGCCATATCTCAGAGAAGTCACTCACTTTTGTGAGGACAGCATCAAGAGGATGATGCTCAACCATTCATGAGAAATCCAATCCCATAATCTGATCACTTCCCACCAGGCCTTACCTCCAATACCAAGGATTACAATTCAATGTGAGATTCAGGCAGGGACACTTTCCAAACTATATTAAAGTTCCAACCTCACATTTCCCCTCTGCACTGCCCTAGTAAAGAGGCTCTTGGTGAGGGCTCTGTCCCTGTGGTAGGCTTCTGCTTAGGCTTTCTTACATACTCTCTGAAATCTAGGGGGAAGCTGCCAAACCTCCTTCACTCTTGCATTCTGAACACCTGCAGGTTTAACACCACATGGAAACCACCAAGGCTTACAGCTTGCACCCTTCAGAGCTGTGGCCTGAGCTGTACCTGGGCCCCTTTGAGCTGAGGCTGGGGCTGAAGTGGCTGGATGCAGGAAGCAGCCTCCCAGAGTGGTGCAGGGCAGCAGGACCCTGAGCCTGGCCCCCTAAATCATTCTTTCTTCCTGGGCCTCTGGGCTTGTGATGAGAGGGGCTGCGTCTTAGATCTCTGAAATGCCTTTAAGGTTTTTTTTCCTCAATGTCTTGGCTATCAGAACCTGACCCCCTTTCATTTATGCAAATCTCTCTAGCAAATGGTTGCTCTACAGTCTGCTTGGATTCTTGCCCTGAAAATGGGTTTTTCTTTTCTACCACATGGCTAGGTTGCAAATTTTCCAAACTTTTACATTCTGCCTTCCCTTTAAATATAAGTTCCAATTTTAAGTCATTTCTTTGCTCCTGCATCTGAAGATAGGCTATTAGAAGCAGCCAGGTCACTTCTTGAACACTTTGCTGCCTAGAAATTTCTTCTGCCAGATACCCTAAGTCATCACTCTTAAGTTCAAACTTCCACAGATTCCTAGGGCATGAATACTATATAGCCATGTTCCTTGCTAAGGCATAACAAGGGTGACCTTTGTTCTAGTTCTCAATAAGTTCCTCATTTCCATCTGAGACCTCATTAGCCTGGACTTCACTGTCCGTATCACCATCAGCATTTTGGCCACAACCATATTTAACCAGTCTCGCAGGAGTTCCAAGCTTTCCCTTTTCTTTCTGTCTTCTTGTGAGCCCTCCAAAGTCTTCTAGCCACTGCCCATCATCCAGTTTCAAAGCTGCTCCCCCTTTGTCAGGCTTCTTTATAGCAAGGCCCCACTCTGGTACCAATTTTTTGCATTAGGCCATTCTTGCATTGCTATGAAGGAATACCTGAGACTTGGTAATTTATACTGAAAAGAGGTTTAATTGGTTCACAGTTCTGCAGGATGTGGAAGCATGGAGCCAGCATCTGTTCAGCTTCTGGGGAGGCTTCAGGGAGCTTTTACTTATGGCAGAAGGTGAAGTGGGAGCAGGCACATTACACGGTGAGAACAGGAGTAAAGGAGCCAGGGGGAAGATACCACACACTTTAAAAACTTTTAAGCCAGGTGCAGTGGCTCACCCCTGTAATCCCAGCACTTTGGGAGGCCAAGGTGGGTGGATCACCTGAGGTCGGGAGTTCGAGACCAGCCTGACCAACATGGAGAAACCCCGTCTCTACTAAAAATACAAAATTAGTCAGGCATGGTGGCACATGCCTGTGATCCCAGCTACTCGGGAGGCTGAGGCAAGAGAATCCCTTGAACCCGGGAGGCAGAGGTTGCGGTGAGCCAAGATCACATCATTGCACTCCAGCCTGGGCAACGAGCGTGAAACTCTGTCTCAAAAAAATTTTTTTAAATATTATTAATATAAAAATAAGGACAGAGTCTCGCTATGTTGTCCATTCTGGTTTTGAACTCCTGGGCTCAAACAATCCTCCTGCCTTGGTCTCTCAAAGTGCTGGGATTACAGGCATGAGCCACTGCACCTGGCCAATACTACACTTTTTTGTTTGTTTGTTTTAGACAAGGTCTTGCTCTGTCACCCAGGCTGGAGTGCAATGATGCGATCTCAGCTCATTGTAGCCTCCACCTCCTGGGTTCAAGCAATTCTCGTGCCTCAGCCTCCTAAGTAGCTGAAATAACAGGCACGTGCCACCACACCCAGCTAACTTTTTTGTATTGTTAGTAGAGATGAAGTTTCGCCATGTTGGCCAGGCTGGTCTCGAACTCCTGGCCTCAAGTGATCTGCCTGCCTCGGCCTGCCAAAGTTTTTGGATTACAGGCATGAGCCACCATGCCCAGCTCTAACATTCTATTTGTTTATTCATCCGTTGATGGACACTTGCATTGTCTCCACTTTTTGGCTATTGTGACTAATGCCTTGATGAACATAAGTATATAAATATCTTTTCAAATTCCTGCTTTCAATTCTTTTGTGTATTTACCCAGAAGTGGAATTGTGGGGTCACATGGTCATTCTATGTTTAATTTTTTGGGGAACCACCATACTGCATTCCACCATGGCAACTTCACATCATTAAAAGGCCATTTATCAGTGATTTAGATCAAGATATTGTGACATACAAATAGAACTTCAAATACCTTAAAGGATGTAGTGAAACGTCCAAAACAAAATTAATTGTACTTTAAAATTTTTTTTTTTTTTTTTGAGATGGAGGCTTGCTCTGTCCCCGAGGCTGGAGTCCACTGGCACGATCTCTGCTCACTGCAACCTCTGCCTCCCAGATTCAAGCAATTCTCCTGCCTCAGCTTCCTGATAGCTGGGACTACAGGTGCATGCCACTACGCCCGGCTAATTTTTGTATTTTTAGTAGAGACGGGGTTTCACCATGTTGGTCAGGCTGGTCTCAAACTCCCGACCTCATGATCCGCCTGCCTTAGTCTCCCAAAGTGCTGGGATTATGGTGTGAGCTACTGTGCCTGGCCTTAAAATTCTATATAGAACTTTTAGCAAGATAGCATGTACAATGAAGGATTAGTAAAAATGGTGCTTCAGTACTTTTCTTGCTTCTCTTCAGAAATAAACCTTTAAAAGATGTATATAGGTGGGCTAAAAGAAAAACTATTTTTTCCCCTAATATGGGGGAATTCAAAGTGTTAAGGGCCAGGCATGTTGGCTCACATCTGTAATCGCAGCACTTTGGGTGGCCAAAGTGGGAGGATCACTTGAGTCTAGGAGTTTAAGATCAATCTGGGCAATATGGCGAGACACTGTCACTCTGAAAAAGGAAACAAAAAAAAGTGTTAAGGCAGTTAAAGTGTTGTGTCCCTGACCACTCACCTTTTTCTCTAAATCCCAGACCTGAGCTGTGTTTCTTAGGGCCAAAATGAACTGAAACATAAATTGCTGGACCCACCTCAGACCAGAGACACTCCTGAGTCTGGAGAACCAACCCAGGAGAGGGGGGCACAGCCATCTGACCCGAGTTATCATATAGTTCTTCTCAAAATTGTTCTATTTTATTTTCTCTACAGCATAAATCACTATTTTATTATTTTATTTTTTGAGACGGAGTCTTGCTCTGTCACCCAGTCTGGAGTGCAGTGGCACCATCTCAGCTCACTGCAACCTTCGCCTCCCAAGCGAAGCGATTCTTTCTGAGTTCAAGTGATTCTTCTGCCTCAGCCTCCCAAGGAGCTGGAATTACAGGTGTGGGCCACCATGCCCGGCCTACAGATCACTATTTTAAATGATCCTGTTTTTTTTTTTTTTTTTAATGTTTTTCAGCTGTCTTCCTTCATCAGAACGTAAGCTCCATAAAAATCAAGACTGTGTTATTGGCCGGGCGCCATGGCTCATGCCTGTAATCCCAGTACATTGGGAGGTGGAAGCAGGCAGATCACTTTGAGCTCATGAGTTCGAGACCAGGTTGGGTAACATGGCAAAACCCCCTTCTCTTAAAACAAAACAAAACAAAAGCCAAAAATTAGCCGGACATGGTGCTATGTGCCTGTGGTCCCAGCTACTCGGGAGGCTGAGGTGGGAGGATCGCTTGAGGTGGGGAGACGGGGATTGCAGTGAGCTGAGATCGCACCACTGCACTCCAGCCTGGGTGACAGAGTGAGACCTTGTCTGAAAATAAATAATAAATACATAAATAAAATGAAATATTTTAAACACTCAGAAAAGCTCTCACTATCCTTATTAACACTTTCTAAGATTTTACCACACTGCTTCAAATTTTCTTTTTCTTTTTCTTTTTTTTTTTAAAGGATAGAGACAAAAATGGAGATGGAGAGGTGGCTAATGTGGCAAGTTTCTGAAAATAGACGGTCTTTATTAACTCATAAGACAAATGGTTCACGTGCATCTCTTATATAAACTCAAACTACAGATCCCAGGCAGCACTGCAATAATAGACACGTGGACTGTTCTTTTCTTCTCTGTAAACAGCCAATGAGAGGCAGAGTTTACAAAGGTCTAGGATGACATCTGCTGTATTGACTGTGGCCAGTCTTAAAGCTAGTTGTTGCTATTTGGAACGTGCTGCTCTAATTCAGATTTAAAGAGTTTCTTCTTGTTAATTCGAAGCTCACTGTGCCTCTTGTTTCCAAGGGAAGGAGGACTGATTAAGTCATCTAAATGGATGCAATACTGAATTACAGGTCAGAAGATATTGAAGATTACTACACATTACTGGGATGTGATGAACTATCTTCGGTAAGACAGTGGATAATGTTTTTATCACAACAGTATTCTTTTTCACAATAGTGTTTCAAGTTTTTATTTTAAGGTTTTAACTTTGAATTTTGGTCACATTGCCTACAAACCTAACCTTGTATTGTTTTAAAGCACTTTTGGCTCAGCGAAAGTTAAGAATTTAAATGTATGTTGGGTTTTTACTTGAATAGTGTCCTATAGGAATTTTATGGAAGCTTCTGATTAAATATGTGTATCCTGGCACATGGCCATATACTCTGTTTCACAATATAGTATATTAAAAATAAATATTTAAAATTTTATTGTAATTTCTGATGGCAGTGTTTCACAGTATACATAAGCTATACCTTTATTATGGTGACTCATAATTGAGGTAAAATGAAATTTCTTATAAAATTAGGGATTTTAATATATTTTATTAAAATGTGTACTCCTATGTGAGCAGTCAAAATATAAATCAAGAAACATCCTTTTATGTTAATATTTCAAATTGTGTGACAGAAATTGCTTCTTGAAAGGGTGACTTCTGAAACAAAATGTGTGAAAACTCTGTAGCTGTTCACTGGATCTGTAAGAAAACAAAATTTTAACATTCCCAATAAACAATTATAAAGGTTGTAGAGGTTTTAAATTATGGAAAATAATTTATAATTCCCTCTCCCAAGGATAACACTATTGATATTTTGGCATATTAATCTCCAGTCTTCTTTCTATGTATGTTCTTTAAAGACATGTTTGGGAGGATGTTATATGTACTTGTTGATTCCTGCTTTTTACCCATTTATATTATAACAAGGATTTTTTCATACTATTAAACTTCCCTTGTACACTTCTTAGTGGTTGCAAAATATTTTATTTTACTGTGTTACCACAGCTGAATTATTTTCTTATTGTTAAATATTTTATTTCCAATTTTTCAATATTTCAAATAATGTTGAGATTAATATAAAATATACTCATTATTAAATTATATATTATTAAATCATGTTATTAGGATATATTTATGTTATGGACTTACTGGATTATTTATTGTCTTTCCACTAACTTCACATTATATTTTTATTTTATTGATTTTATTATACATATCTAGAGTAGTAAAGTTTAACCATTTTTAAAGCACAATTCATTTTTATATTTATTGTTGTTTCAGGCAGTAGTTCATTAATAAAATGTACTTAGTTTTGTTTTAAAAATAGAATGCATTATTGGATACAAAGGATTAAAATCTCTATTTTTGCCATGCTGAGGAAGTTATGTTAGACATGTTGAAATAAAAAAAACTGCCCCGCCCCCAGAATAGCTCATAATGGTCTTTCAGTTGCATAGTTCTTCTCAAGAATGTGTTACCCTTGTTTATGTTGGTGGTGATTTGCTTATAGCAGTTGAGAAAGCTTATTACCATTTTTACCATGTGTTTCACAGTTGAAATTATACTATTATCAAACAATTTTTGAAGGAATACTTTAAAATCAAAGGAATATAATTTAACTTGATAAGGCTCACAATTTGGATTTAAAAAAATACATGCTAGCCTATAAAGTAAGGGTCATTATATCTCCATTATCTTGTGACCTATTTAGTCAGTATTTTTTTTTTTTTTTAATTTTACTGTAAGTTCTGGGATACATGTGCAGAATGTGCAGGTTTGCTACACAGGTATACATGTGCCATGGTGGTTTGCTGCACCTATCAACCCATCATCTAGGTTTTAAGCCTCGCATAATTAGGTATTTGTCCTAATGCTGTCCTTTCCCTTGCCCCCCACCCCCCGACAGGCCCCAGTGTGTGATGTTCCCCTCCCTGTGTCCATGTGTTCTCATTGTTCAACTCCCACTTATGAGACAGAACATGTGGTGTTTGGTTTTCTGTTCCTGTGTTAGTTTGCTGAGAATGATGGTTTCCAGCTTCATCCATGCCCCTGCAAAGGACATGAACTCATTCTTTTTTATGGCTGCATAGTCAGTCTTTTGAAGTTTTGCTATTGTCTTTTCAGTCTACATAGAAGGAGGATTCATTCTGGACAGCCTAACAGAAAATAATCTCATTGTTAATGTGTAATATTCAAAATACGGTTACCAGGTGGAGTCATATTTCCTTGTCTCAATTTTCCTTTTACTGGATGTATTTTACTGGTCTGTCAATGGCATATCATATTTAGATAACAATTATTTATTTTTAATGAAATGTTTGTCATAATATTGTCACTTCTTTGTATATATATATCATTTTTTTTCTCTCTCTCTTTTTTTTTTTTTTAGACGGAGTCTCGCTCTGTTGCCAGGCTGGAGCGCAGTGGCATAATCTCGGGTCTCTGCAACCTCCACCTCCTGGGTTCAAGCGATTCTCCTGCCTCAGTCTCCTGAGTAGCTGGGACTATAGGCACGTGCCACCACGCCTATCTAATTTTCATATTTTTAGTAGAGACAGGGTTTCACCGTGTTGGCCAGGATGGTCTCAATCTCTTGACCTTGTGATCTGCCTACCTTGGCCTCCTAAAGTGCTGGGATTACAGGCATGAGCCTCCGTGCCCAGCTTTTCTCTTCTTTTTATAGGTATGCTTCTCATTAAAAAAAAATTTTTATGATATTTTTTACTAATATGACATTTCCTTTACTTGATTTATATTGGATAGATTGCCTTTATTTCAAGTATTCCTTCATTTGATGCTCTAAAATTAACCAGAACTCATCATGCCCAAAAGCATTTTAGCTGTTATAATTTCAAAACAATTTGATATTTTAATTTTACTTATCACAATTGAATTGAGACACCCACGTAATACTTTTGCTTTGGTATATAGTTCTTACAATTTCAAGTTTGTGCTGGAAATTGATTAAAGTTATACATTCGATTCTCCTGCTTCAGCCTCCCGAGTAGCAGGGATTATAAGTGCATGCCACCACACCCAGCTAATTTTTGTATTTTTGTACAGATGAGCTTTCAACGTGTTGTCCAGGCTGGTCTCAAACTCCTGACCTCAAGTGATCTGCCCGCCTTGGCCTCCCAAAGTGTTGGGATTACAGGTGTGAGCCACCGTGCCCAGCCTCTATGCCTCAGTTTTCTAACCTGTAAATGGGAGTAAATAGTACCCACCTCATAGAGTTGTGGGGATTAAATAATATATGATATATAAAGTACTTTGAGCAGTGCCTGGTGCAGAGTACTAAGTTGTTGTGGTTGTGGCTGTGGCTGTTGTTTTGGCCCCCGCAGTGTTACTGTGCACTTGGAACTTAGTACACTTATCCTATCCTTGAGTTTGCATTATTTTAAAGATGTTTTATTTTGCAGTAATTTTTGACTTACAGAAAAGTTGTAAAAATAGTACACAGAGTTCCTATATACCCTTAACCCAGCTTCCCTTTATGTTAACATCATACCTAATGAAAGTACAATGATCAAAATCAGAAATTAAAAAAAAAATGTAGCTCTGAGGCATTTTATTATAAAAACTTCATACTCATATACATAAACTAAAATGAACTTAAAATTCATCATACATTTACTTCATTTTTTAGCTTGACCTTCTAGTAAATCTCTAGCTTCACTGATTTTGACTGCTATGATTTAAGAGTATAATTTATCGCCTGGTGCGGTGGCTCACGCCTGTAATCCCAGCACTTTGGGAGGCCGAGACGGGCGGATCACGAGGTCAGGAGATCGAGACCATCCTGGCTAATGCGGTGAAACCCCGTTTCTACTAAAAATACAAAAAAATTAGCTAGGCGTGGTGGCCTGTAGCCCCAGCTACTCGGGAGGCTGAGGCAGGAGAATGATGTGAACCCGGAAGGCGGAGCTTGCAGTGAGCCGAGATTGCGCCACTGTACTCCAGCCTGGGTGACATTGCAAGACTCTGTCTCAAAAAAAAAAAAAAGAGTATAATTTATTAATGAGCATCTCTTATTTTCCCTTTATTGGCAGTAGGACTTACCCTTGGTATTAATGCTCCTTTTTGTTTTGTCATTTTGGGTTCAAACTCACCTCAGTAATAGCCACCACTGAAGGCAGATTTTGGTAGACTTCGAAAAACTTGTTTTTCTTGAGGCTCCATGTGCTCCATGGCTTGCAAAACATAGTGGCCTGCAAATACTGCAGCAGCAATGGTTGGTCCAGCTGATACCATTGTACTGGCCATGGTTCTGACTGGGCTCCCCTGCCTCTACTGAAAGCATGGATCATCCCAGCCCAGAGGTCACGGCCAACAACTGCACATCTTTGCCAGAGAGTGACGCAGCCGCTGACTGCAAGCACAAACCACCAAAAAATCAGAAAATTAACATTGCTACAATTAACCCTACCATGGTCCAGCAAACATTTTTTTGTAAAGGACCAGATAGAGTCAGGACTAGAATGAGGCAAGTAGGGTGTGTAGGATGCAAAATTTAAGGAGGCACTAACATTTAGGGTTGTACACACACAGAAATTTGAGAGAGAGAGAGAAAGAGAGAGAGAGAGGGAGAGGGAGAGGGAGAGAGAGAGAGGATATTTCCTTAAACCTAGGTGTCCTGCTTGCCTCACCTGGTGCTGATCCTGAGATAGCAAATATTTTAGGCTTTGCAGGCTTTACAGTCTCTGTCCTAACTACTCAGCTCTGCCATTGGAGAAAACAGCCATAGACGACATGTAAGTGAATGATCTTGGCTGTCTTCCAATAAAGCTTTAATTAAAAAACAGGCAGCAGCAGGCCAGAGTCAGTTAATCCCTGATCTAAATTATAAATCTTATCTAATTTCATCAGTTTTCCTACTAATGCCCTTTTTCTGTTCTAGGATCCAAGCCAGGATCCCTTATTACGCTTTGTTGTCTTGTTCCCTTAGCGACCTCCAACCTGATGCTTTCTTCTACCTTTTTTGTCTTTCATGACCTGGACACTTTGAAGAATACTGGTCAGTTATTTTGTAGAATGTCCCTTAATTTGACTTTGTTTGATATTTTCTCATGATTAGATTAAGGTTATGCATTTTTGGAAAGAACTCCTCAGAAGTGATGTTGTGCCTTTCTTAGTATCTCATGTGGGGGTGCATGATATGGATGTGCCTTACTGACCTTGAGCACTTCGTTAAGATGATATCTGTCAGGTGTTTTCTGCTAGGTTTTTCCAGGTAGGGTTGTTATTTTTCCTTTTGTAATTAACAAATATCTTGGGGAAGATACTTTGAAACTGTACTGTTTCTCCTTAAACTTTTACTCACTAAGTTTAGCATCCTTTGGTGGATCTTGCCTGTAACAATTACTACTGTGGTGTTTGCCTAATGATGACTTTCTTTTTCTCATTAATGTTATATTTATTAGCATTCTACAGTAAGGAAATTCTTCAGTAAGGAAAAACTCTCCCTTCTGCCACATTTATTTGTTTATTTGGCTTAGTTTTATCACTATCAATTAATAGCTACTGTATTTTAAGTGTTATAACCCACATATTACCATTATTTATTTTGTGTCTTAAATTGTTTCTATTCCTCATGTCTTAATTAGTTATCATTTGATTAGAATGATGTAGGAGGATCTCTCATTTATTTAAGAGATATTGCTAGTATCTGGAATTTTGTGGGAAAAATCTAGTTTCAAAACGAGTGAATTAAAATAGTATATATCAATTAAATCAGTATTAAAATGAACCTTCTTTTCTTTTTTGAGATGGAGTTTCACTCTTGTTGCCCAGGCTGGAGTGCAATGACGCAATCTGGACTCACTGCAACCTTCGCCTCCCGGGTTCAAGCAATTCTCCTGCCTCAGCCTCCTGAGTAGCTGGGATTACAGGCATGCGCCACCACACCCCACTAATTTTTTGTATTTAGTAGAGATGGGGTTTCACCATGTTGGTCAGGCCGGTCTCAGACTCCTGACCTCAGGTGATCTGCCCACCTCAGCCTCTCAAAGTGTTGGGATTACAGGCGTGAGTCACCATGCCTGGCCAAATCTTCTCTTTTCTGCAGCACATTCTGCAGCATATGAATTTCCATCACTGGAATCAATTCACTTTTAATGAATTAGCCATAATTTTCAGAAAGCTCCTGTTACACTATAGTTATGTTACTTGAAGAACATCTGTCAGTTTATGATCAAGTATTTATTGAACATTTCCTATTGGGCCAGTACTAGAAGTGATATAGGTGGGGAACAAAACAAAACAAAACAAAAAGGTGAGACATGGTGCTAGTGTGTAAAGAACCTGGTATCCAATTAAGGAGCCAAAGCTAATACACAGGAAACAATTTGAGAACAATTAAGTATTGTGCTGTGTACTGTTCTATAAGTGCAGCAGAAATTAAAGAAAGACTATCTGAATAGATTTCAGAAAGAGATGGGGCTTGAAATGGCCTTCCTAGATGGCCATAATTTTAATGCACTGTGGGAGAGACAGGGCATTTGTATGGCTAGGAAATCTTGGAGAAGATTCATCCAAGTGGGAATTGGATTAGTCTCCACGGCACACTGGAGTATTTCCTTGCTGAGACAAAAATACTTTGCTGCAGAATATGGAAAAGAAAAGTTTCTAAGTTTTAGATTTAAGTTCTAAAATTAATATATGTTCAATAAGGAAATGTGGAATACAAAGAAAGCACAAATAAAAATGTTAACCTACGTGTTTAACATTTTGGAGTATGACTTATACAGGTTAATTATCTGTGCATATATGCTATATCCGTATATGTATATAAATAAGTAAATGCATATGTGTGTATGTATGTATGTATGTATGTATTTTTGAGATGGATTCTTGCCCTGTGGTCCAGGCTGGAGTGCAATGGTACGATCTCAGCTCACTGCAACCTCCACCTCCCGGGTTCAAGTGATTCTTCTGTCTCAGCCTCCCAAGTAGCTGGGACTACAGGCATGTGATACCACGCCCAGCTAATTTTTTGTATCTTTAGTAGAGATGAGGTTTCACCATGTTGGTCAGGCTGGTCTTGAATTCCTGACCTCATGATCCGCCCACCTTGACCTCCCAAAGTGTTGGGATTACAGGCCTGAGCCACCACACCTGGCCTATGTGTATGTATTTATATGTGTATTTTTGTATGTATTTGGAATCAGACTACATGGGTTCAGTCCCTAGATGTGCTACTTATTAGCTGTGTGACCTTGGGAAAATTCCTTAATTTTTCTATGTCTTGATTTCCTAATCTGCAAAATGAGAATAATGATAGTATTAACCTCACACAGCTGTGGGAATTAAATGAAACACTCTATGTAAAGTGCTTAGAAAAGTGCCTGCCACATATTAAGTATCAATATTTTTTGAGATAGAGTCTTGCTCTGTCACTCAGGCTGGAGTGCAGCGGCGCGATCTCAGCTCACTGCAACCTCCGCCTCCCAGGATCAAGCGATTCTTGTGTCTCAGCCTCCCAAGTAGCTGGGACTACAGGCCATGCCAGGCTATTTTTTTATTTTTAGTAGAGACAGGGTTTTGCCATTTGGCAGTTGACCAGGCTGGTCTTGAACTCCTGACCTCAGGTAATCTGCCCGCCTCAGCATCCCAAAGTGCTGGATTACAGGTGTGAGCCACTGCACCCAGGTCAATAAATTTAAAATAATAATAATTATCATTATTATATACATATATGTTACATAATCCCTTTTGAGATAAGACATGGATTTAAATTGCACAGAATACTTATATATTATATGCAGTATAACATAATATATTGCACATAATATCTTACCTTTTCTCATAGAAATATTTCAATTTTCTCAGGTTGTTAAAAATCTTTTATGACAAGATAATTTTTTAAATGACTGAAGTATTGGCTGGGCGCGGTGGCTCGAGCCTGTAATCCCAGCACTTTGGGAGGC
>NW_016814565.1:1201821-1203984 GCF_001698545.2 Rhinopithecus bieti
AAAAAAAAAAAAAAAAAAAAAAAAAAAAAAAAAAAAAAAAAAAAAAAATCTATTAAAAAAAAATAAATGACTGAAGTATTCTAACTTACAGTTACATTACAATCAACTGTAACAAATATCCTATTATTGGACATATAGGTTGTAAGAATTAAAGAAAGAGGAGAGAAACATGAAGGGCGACTCGACAGTCAACAGGGACAGGTTTATTTATTTATTTTTATTTTTTATTTTTTTGAGACGGAGTCTCGCTCTGCCCCCCAGGCTCGAGTGCAGTGGTGCAATCTCTGCTCACTGCAAGCTCCGCCTCCCAGGTTCACGCCATTCTCCTGCCTCAGCCTCCCGAGTAGCTGGGACTATAGGCGGCCGCCACCACGCCCGGCTAATTTTTTGTATTTTAGTAGAGACAGGGTTTCACCGTGTTAGCCAGGATGGTCTCGATCTCCTGACCTCGTGATCCACCCGCCTTGGCCTCCCAAAGTGCTGGGATTATAGGCGTGAGCCACTGCGCCCGGCCTGACAGGTTTATTTTGAATAAACCTGAGAGGGGCGGCTGGCTGAGTTAGGTTAGAGAGGCACTCTCTTACAGACTAAGAGTTTTTAAGGATTCAGGGTGGGAGAGTTTATCAGAGGCTTGGACTGCTTCCCTGTGTCTTTGTTGTGCTTATCTGGGAGGGAGAGTTGTGTGTTCCCATACATCTTTCTGCAGCTGCAGGCATACCCCTCGAGTCTGCTTTTTGCTTCCCTATCTTGGTACACCTGAAGGGAAAGGAACGTGCTTATTAAGGCCCACTGTTTTACTGGGGTCCATTGAATGAGGGTGAAGTTTGGCAGCTACTCCAGAGACTTTCCCCCCACCTCCCTCTGTGCCCGAGCTGTCTTATTTGTGTTTTACTGTCTGCTCTTTCTGGCTGCTTGCAGTTGGAAGAGAAGTGATTTCCTTGAAATGCATGAGGCTAGAAAGGGAGCTGGAATTTAAAGTGGCGGTGTTTGTCTCAGTTGATGGTGCTCCTGCTCTATCATAGGTTTTTGTTTAAAATTTATATTTTATTCTTGGACCTTCTTACAGCTATTCTTTTCTTACCTCTGATTATCTCCTTAGACAAATTCGTAAAATTGGAATTGTTGAATCAAAGGCTAGGAAATAAATTAAAGGCTCTTATTATACATGTGTGTATCTATATACAGAGAGATAGAAAATAGAGTATTTAACACTTTAAAATTTAAAAACAAGTCTAATTCTCAGTTTTATTTGTTATATAAGCAGGTTATGGTGACTGATGGTTAAAGACAGCACCCAGGAAGAGGAAACACATAGTTAATTACAGTTCTTAACAGGAAGTCATCTTTTCCTATTATTCGAAGGTGTTCTCAAAAGTTTAACAAAGAAAATAATAGAGTTATTAGTCTGGGTTTTATACATATGCCTATCTAATACCGCCTGACTTTGACTGTAAAAGTGAGGACATTTCTTATGAGAGTTGGCTAAGGATGACATGGAGCTGATCTACATATACAGAGATAAATACACACATATATCTATATATATATAGACACACATACATATATACACACACTCATACAAACATACATGTCTCAATGTTTTTCAAGAAAGTCTATACCTATTTACCTCCTCACCAGGAGAGCATGAATGTTCATTTCTTTGCACTCTCAGTAACACTGGTCATTACCATCCTTTGGATATTTTGATTTATTTGATTACGAGTAAAGTTGAACACTTTTTGTATGTTTACAGGACAACAGGGTAGGCAGTTTTGCAGACTACTGGACTTGGGTCAGGAAGGCAGGATTTGGTGGACCTTGACATGGAGGGTGTCAGCTCCAACGGACTGTACTTGGCAGTAGGCACATGGAGTAGGGAGACCAGAAGATAAATACAATGTGTTCAAGATAAACTAACCCACTTTACCAGTTTACATAAAGCCAGCTCTATGGGAGCTTTGTAATAAACTTTATGATAGTAAATCTATGAAAATTAATGTAAGAAAGAAAAAGACTTTAATTTTTTAAAATATGAATTTGTTAAAACCTAGAAAATATAAAGAAGAAAATAACAATCATGCATGTAAACAAACTGAGAGTCAATCATTTTGACACATTTGCTTCCATGTACTAAATACTGGAATTTTTTTTTTTTTTTTTTTT
>NW_016814565.1:1204305-1211067 GCF_001698545.2 Rhinopithecus bieti
TTTTTTTGAGACGGAGTTCCACTCTTGTGGAACTCCGTCTCAAAAAAAAACTCTCCAGGATGGAGTGCAATGGCATGATCTTGGCTCACTGCACCCTCTGCCTCCTGGGTTGAAGCAATTCTCCAACCTCAGCCTCCTGAGTAGCTGAGATTACAGGCGCCCGTAATTTTTATATTACGGCCACGTAATATAACATTTTATATTACGGTTAATTTTATATTAAAATTAGCCACGCCTGGCTAATTTTTATATTTTAGTAGAGATAAGATTTCACCATGTTGGTCAGGCTGGTCTCTAACTCCTGACCTCAGGTGATCCACCCACCTCAGCCTCCCAAAGTGCTGGGATTACAGGTGTGAGCCACTGTGCTCAGCCCAGAATTTTTTTTTTTTTTTTTTTTTTTTTTGAGACAGAGCCCTGCTCTGTCACCCAGGCTAGAGTGCAGTGTCAAATTCTCGGCTCACTGCAATCTCCACCTCCTGGGCTCAAGGAATTCTCCTGCCCCAGCCTCCCGAGTAGCTGGGATTACAGGCTCATGCCACCATGCCCAGCTAATTTTTGTATTTTTAGTAGAGACAGAGTTTCACCATGTTGACCAGGCTGGTTTTGAACTCCTGACCTCAAGTGGTCCACCCACCTCAGCCTCCCGAACTGCAGGGATTATAGGCGTGAGCCACTGCACCCAGCCCAGAATGTTTTCTAGTGGGATAGAAATTAAAAAATAAAACAGCAGCAACAATAAAACCCCAAAACTTTCTACCTTTGATATATAGGTATAATTTTATCTATTTACATTATTTAAAAGCCCTAAGATATATATACATATGCATATATATAAATGCATTAAAAGTGCATCATTAGGCCAGGCGTGGTGACTCATGCCTGTAATCCCAGCACTTTGGGAAGCCAAGGCAGGCGGATTGCTTGGGCCCGGGAGTGGACAACATGGTAAAACCCCATCTCTACAAAACATACAAAATCAGCTGGGTGTGGTTGCCCGTGTCTGTAGTCCCAGCTTTTTGGGAGGCTGAGGTGGGAGGATTGCTTGGGCTCAGGAGGTGGAGGTTGCAGTGAACCAAAATGGCACCACTGCACTCCAGCCTGGGTCACAGAACAAGACGCTGACTCAAAAACAAACAAACAAACAAAAAACAGGTATGTCTTCAAGGATATAACGTGTTCTCTTGGGTATATTCCTTGAATGAGGAATAAAAGGATTTTGACTTTTTCACTTTTTTTCTGTAGTGATAGAATGTTTTCAAAGAGAGTTTGTAAGTATTTATAAATGACTTACTAATTTAAAATGCTTACTACTACACTCTATAGAATATTTAATAATTTAAAATTTAAAAACAAGTCTAATTCTCAGTTTTATTTGTTATGTAAGCAGGTTATGGTGACTGATGGTTAAAGACAGCACCCAGAAAGAGGAAACACATAGTTAATTACAGTTCCGAACAGGAAGTCATCTTTTCCTATTATTCACAGGTGTTCTCAGAAGTTTAACAAAGAAAATAATAGAGTTATTAGTCTGGGTTTTATACATATACCTATCTAATACAGTCTGACTTTGATTGTAAAAGTAAAGGCATTCCTTATGCGAGTTGACTAAGGATGACATGGAACTGATAAAAATATGTTTCTACCATGAATCTTTTGACAATATCCAGCTGAGGTGCTTGAGATTTAATTTCTCAAACAAGAGCTGATTTGTTTTCATTAATTAGTGGTTAGTAAATATGGAACCCCATGATAATTTCCTAAGCCTGATGAATTTGGCCGTAGGGCATGGTGACACATGCCCGTAATTCCAGCTCCTTGGGAGGCTGAACCAAGAGAATCACTTGAGCCCAGGAGTTCTGGGCTGTCATGCTGCGCCAACGGGCTGTCCACACTAAGTTCAGCATCAATATGGTGACCTCCCAGGAGTGGGGGACCACCAGGTTGCTTAAGGAGGGGTGAACCAGCCCAGGTTGGAAACGGAGCAGGTCAAAACGCCTGTGTTGATCAGTACTGGGATCGTGCCTGTGGATAGCCACTGCACTCCAGCCTGGGCAACATAGCGAGACTGTCTCTGAAAAGAAAAAAAAAAGAAAGAAAAAACAAAGTTTTACTGTTAAGTTAACAAAAAACTCAGCTCTTTTTAGTAACTATCTGAATGACTTTAGACTTTAACCACTTATATTTAATAATAGCCAGTATTATTGAGTTCTTATGATGATCAGGTTTTGTGTTAAGTGCTCTACTTATATTATTCATCTGACGTAAAGATGAGTAAACCTAGACACATGGATGTTATGTAATTTGCCTAAAACCTTGTGGCAGAACTGGGATTTCAAACCAAGCCATCTACCCAGGTGCGGTGGCTCACGCCTATAATCCCAGCACTTTGGGAGGCTGAGGCGATGGATCACCTAAGGTCAGGAGTTCGAGACCAGCCTGGCCAACATGGTGAAACACCTACTAAATCTCTAGTAAATCTCTACTAAAAATACAAAAACTAGCCAGGTGTGGTGGTGGGCACCTGTAATCCCAGCTACTGGGGAGGCTGAGGCAGGAGAATCACTTGAAGCCAGGAGGTGGAGGTTGCAGTGAGCCAAGATCGCACCACTGCACTCCAGACTGGATGACAGAGCGGGACTCTGTCTCAAAAATAAATAAATAAATAAATAAATTAAATTAAATAAAAATAAATAAAATAAAACCAAGCAGTCAGATTCTAAAGCCACATAACCACTATTGTTTCCTGCTGCTGTCATTGAAATTACAATTAATAAACCCAAGTCTTAATAATTCATGATAATAGGGATTAGATGGGTAAGTGATATCAAATCAAATCATTGATGCCACTCAAATCTCATTTTAGTTTGGGCTGGAGTTTCTGTTTTTCAAATCAAAATGTCTAATGAAGCTCCTAATTGGTAATAAAATTATCACGTTTGGATTATGTTCTTTTTCATTTAATTCTGAAATTCTTAATAAGAGACCAAAAGACAGGAAGAAGGAGCTTTGTAATAGATAATTTGTAAATTATAACTTATAATTCAGAGACAGTTATCCTTGAGTAATGGTGGCTAAGCATCTTTGAAGAATTTGAATATTTTATAAATTCCTAGGAGAAACCTACCTGACCATTTTGGGTATGTATGTATGTATGTATGTATGTATTTATTTATTTAGAGACAGAGTCTCACTATGTCGTCCAGACTGGAGTGCAGTGGTGTGATCTTGGCTCACTGCAACCTCTGCCTCCCAGGTTCAAGCGATTCTCCTGTCTCAGCCTCCCAAGTAGCTGTGATTACAGGCACCTGCTACCACATCTGGCTAATTTTTGTAGTTTTAGTAGAGACAGGGTTTCAACATGTTGGCTAGGCTGGCCTCAAACTCCTGACCTTGTGATCTGCCCGCCTCGGCCTCCCAAAGTGCTGGGATGACAGGTGTGAGCCACCACGTCTGGCCTGGATATTTAAATATTTTGAGCTCATAGATATCTTGGGCCATCATTTAAATTAAGTAGTTAAATTGTCATCACAACAACTATTTCAGTAGGAGAGTTTATTGGATGCTTTCTGAATTTCGTTATTGAGGAAATTATTTCTTAGAGGAAAAAGTCAAAATAGAAATATAGGGATCAAAAAAAGTTGGGTTGATCATGGCTGTTTTGGGGAGGATTGATGCCCCAACTTCTTCCTTTATGACATTTAAGTTTGACCTTTTTTTTTTTTTTGAGATAGGGTCTTGCTGTGTTACCCAGGCAAGAGTGCAGTGATGCCATCATAGCTCACTGCAGCCTTGAACTCCTGGGCTCAAGGGGTCCTCCTGCCTCAGCCTTCCAAGTAACTGGGACTACTGGCATGTGTCACCATGCCCAGCTAATTATTTTACATTTTGTAGAGACTGGATCTCGCTTTGTTGTCCAGGCTGGTCTTATTCCTGGCAATCCGCTTGCCTCAGCCTCCCAAAGTGTTGAGATTACAGGTGTGAGCCACTGCGCCTGGCATGACTCCTTATTTTAAACACTGATTTTTGTTTTAGGTTGAACAAATCCTGGCAGAATTTAAAGTCAGAGCTCTGGAATGTCACCCAGACAAGCATCCTGAAAACCCCAAAGCTGGTAAGAATTGAATAAAGCCTATTTCTCAAGAAAATGAGTAGTTTATAGAACCAAAAGCCAGTGAATAGTAACTTAATTTTTTTTTTTTTTGAGACGGAGTCTCGCTCTGTTGCCCGGGCTGGAGTGCTGTGGCCGGATCTCAGCTCACTGCAAGCTCTGCCTCCCGGGTTTATGCCATTCTCCTGCCTCAGCCTCTCGAGTAGCTGGGACTACAGGCGCCCGCCACCTCGCCCGGCTAGTTTTTTGTATTTTTTAGTAGAGACGGGGTTTCACCATGTTAGCCAGGATGGTCTCGATCTCCTGACCTCGTGATCCGCTCGTCTCGGCCTCCCAAAGTGTTGGGATTACAGGCTTGAGCCACCGCGCCCGGCCGTAACTTAATTTTTTCTTGTCTATTATGCTGAAACGTATTCTTTCTTTGCATTATTGGATGATAGAAAGGGAGAGGGCTGTGCAGGATCTTTTCTAATAGTAGTCGTTTAAGATCCATTTTTCTTTCTGCTATAATGTGTTGCTTTGTAGTTTAAAATTCTTCTAGTTCATGCTTTATTTCACCAGTTATTGAGTGTTAACATAACTTAAGTATATTTGTAACCAGGTGGTTGTCTTTTTTTTGTGTTGTTTTGTTTTTGAGACAGAGTCTCTGTCACCCAGGCTGGCGTGCCATGGTGCGATCATGGCTCACTGCAACCTCTGGCTCCCGGGCTCAAGCGATTCTCCTGCCTCAGCCTCCCAAGTAGCTGGGACTACGGGTGCACACCACCATGCCCAGCTAATTTTTTTTTTCTTGTATTTTTTTAGTAGACAGGGTTTCACTATGTTGGGCAGGCTGGTCTCGAACTCCTGACCTCAAGTGATCCACCCGCCTCGGCCTCCCAGTGCTGGGATTACAGGTGTGTATCCAGCTAGGCGGTTGTCTTGATGAGAAACTTGTGATTTCTTCGTTACTGGGAACCCGAATATATCCATATATTCATACTTTTGTTTCTTTCCTTCACTATCACTTAAATATGCTTATGCCTATCCAGGCTTGTGAAAAACGTGAACAAACCAATAATCCTTCGGCAACCTGTCTCTCTTCTCTACTTCCCTGCCTCTCTTCTTCTCTTCAGACCCAGACTTCCTGAAAAAGAAGTCCACAGTTGATGTCCCTATTTCCCTTCTCCCTATTTTTCCGTTTATTCTACTCCGACTTCCCTAGTTTCTCAGAAATAGACCAAGGACTGCCTGAGTATCAAATCTAGTGGTTACCTTTTGGTACTTATCTCTCCTGAACTTGCATCAAAATTTGGCCCTGGTGACCATACCTTCTTCCTTGAAAGAAAGTTTTTTTTCTCCTAGCTGTCAGGATACTATGCACTCGTGGTTCTCCCCCAGCCTCTTTGGGCTGCTTTCTCTCAGTCTCCTTTGTGACTCCTCTGTTGCCCCAATATTCCCTCCTAAGTTCTCTTCTGAGCCCACTCCCCATTTTCTCCTGAAGCCTTGTCCATGTCTGTAGCTTAAATCACCAGCTCTTTTGATGGCCCCCAAATCTATCCTTAACCTAGTTCTCACTCCCCATGTTAAGACTGTAGTTTTGACTGTTTCTGGGAAATTTCCATTTGGAAACATTTCAAAGTCACCCTGTCAAAAATTAGACTCATTATTGTTATCACCCCCTCTGAAATCTTGTTTATTTTTCTGTGTTATCCCATCTCGATGAATGACACCACCATCCATTCAGGTGGTGTTGTGGAAGCCTTGTCGCCTTCCTCTCCCTCATGTCCATATCTGGGCAATTGCCAAACACTGTTGCTTTACCTTCCCGGTCCCTTTCCACTGTGTCCTCCTCCCTTCATCCTGGGTGCCATTGCTGTAGGTAAGCCCCCATCATTTCATGCCTGGATTACTATAGCATTCTTTAAGTGTTTCTCATTGCAGATTTTTCTTTTTAATTATGGAAGAAAATAGTATGCACAAAAAGGAATGAAGAATACTCTAACAGATGTCCACATATGTTCCACCCAGCTTAAAACTTTACCAGTGCAGTTGAAGTCTCTTGTGTTTTCCTACTCTGATTTTATCCTCAGGGTAGGTAACATTATATCTTAATTTTTTTTTTTTTTTTTTTTTGAGATGGAGTTTTGCTCTTATTGCCCAGGCTGGAGTGCAATGGCACGATATTGGCTCACTGTAACCTCTGCCTCTTGGGTTCAAGCAATTCTCCTGCCTCAGCCTCCGGAGTAGCTGGTATTGCAGGCATGAACCACCACGCCCAGCTAATTTTGTATTTTTAGTAGAGACGGCATTTCTCCATGTTGGTCAGGCTGGTCTTGAACTCCCGACCTCAGGTGATCTGCCTGCCTTGGCCTCCCAAAGTGCTGGGATTACAGGTGTGAGCCACTGCGCCTGGCTTATATCTTAAATTTGATGGTTATGTTTACTATATGCATATAGCATGTGAGTATATGTGATTTTTCTATAAGGATAATATCATACTAAGACCTATCTATAATTCCACATGGCACAAATCCAAACTCTTCTTTATTTAGAAAATGTTTTTTTTGGGCACGGTGGCTCACGCCTGTAATTCCAGCACTTTGGGAGGCTGAGGTAGGTGGATCACCTGAGGTCAGGAGTTCAAGACCAGCCTGACCAACATGGAGAAA
>NW_016814565.1:1211819-1215973 GCF_001698545.2 Rhinopithecus bieti
TTTTTTTTTTTTTTGCATCAGTCTCACTCTGTTGCCCAGGCTGGAGTGCTGTGGCAGGATCTCGGCTCACTGCAACCTCTACTTCCCAGGTTCAAACAATTCTCGTGCCTCAGCCTCCTGAGAAGCTGGGATTACAGGCACGAGCCATCACACCTGGCTAATTTTTGTATTTTTGGTGCAAAAGGGGTTTCACCATGTTTGCCAGCTGGTCTTGATCTCCCAACCTCCGGTGATCCGCCTGTCAGCCTCCCAAAGGGCTGGGATTACAGGCATGAGCCACCGAACTGGGCCTGAACATTTCTTTTTCTTTTTTTTTGAGACAGAGTCTCACTCTGTCGCCCAGTCTGGAGTACAGTGGCGCTATCTCCGCTCATTGCAAGCTCCTCCTCCCGTGTTCATGCCATTCTTCTGCCTCAGCCTCCTGAGTAGCTGGGACTACAGGCACCCACCACCACGCCTGGCTAATTTTTTTGTATTTTTAGTAGAGACGGAGTTTCACCGTGTTAGCCAGGATGGTCTTGATCTCCTGACCTCGTGATCCACCTGCCTCGGCCTCCCAAAGTGCTGGGATTACAGGCGTGAGCCACCGTGCCCGGCCCCTGGCACAAACATTTCTTTAGGGGATATATTAACTACCTGTCTGAACTGGAGCTAATATTAAGATAGGTGTCCTAGCATAAAATTATAAAAATTTAGGTCAGGCTCGGTGGCTCACGCCTGTAATCCTAGCACTTTGGGATGCCAAGGTGGGTGGTTCACCTGAGGTCAGGAATTTGAGACCAGCCTGATCAACATGGTGAAACTCTGTCTTTACTAAAAACGCAAAATTAGCTGGGCGTGGTCGCGCATGCCTATAATCCTAGCTACTTGGGAGGCTGAGGCAGGAGAATCGTTTGAACCCGGGAGGCAGATGTTGCAGTGAGCCGAGATCATGCCACTGCACTCCAGCCTGGGTAACAAGAGTGAAACTGTGTCTCAAAAAAAAAAAAAAAATTATAAAATTTGATAAACACTTAAAACAACCACCACCCAGGTTATTCTTTAACTGGGTTCTTTTCAGTGAGGCATGACTGTGAGTTGTTTCTCTGTCCCTGACAAACAGTTTTTATTCAGGATACATGATGAATCACTGTATAATTATTGCCATTTCTAGTTGCCATAGTGATGGGGGTTTTCATGTATGGGCTGCCTCAAGGCGTCTTGTTCAGAGAAACACTGGACTGTGTAAATATTGTTTAAAATGAAAAGGCACACAGACATCAATATCTTCTCTAGTCAGGCATGCATTTGATATATGATTCAACCTTTGGGTAGAGGGTGTTTTTTAATCTAAGCATCCGTTTACTCAGTTTTCATTAATACAACTTTCTGAACATTTATGTGGACCTTTATACACTTGGATGATTAAGGTTACTGATGAAAGTATTTCAAATATATATATGAGACAGGATCTCGCTCTGTCTCCCAGGCTGGAGTGCAGTGGTGCAATCTTGGTTCACTGCAGTCTCAACCTCCCAGGCTCAAGCAATTCTCCCACCTCAGCTTCCCGAGTAGCTGGGACCACACATGTGTGTCACCACACCTGGGTAATTTTTTTATATTTTTAGTACAGACGGGGTTTTGCCATGTTGCCCAGGCTGGTCTCAAACTCCTGGACTCAAGCAGTCTTCCTTCTTTGGCCTCCCAAAGTGCTGGGATTACAGGAATGAGCTGCCGTGCCTGGCCAGACTATTTCAAAATCTATTTTTTAATTTTTTTAGGGGGACAGAATCTTGCTCTGTCGCCCAGGCTGGAGTGCAGTGGCACAATCTCAGCTCACTTCAACTTCTGTCTTCTGGGTTTAAGTGATTCTCTTGCCTCAGCCTTCCGAGTAGCTGGAACTACAAGCGTGTGCCACCACGCCCAGCTGATTTTTGTATTTTTAGTGGAAACGGGGTTTCACCATGTTGGCCAGGATGGTCTCAAACACCTGACCTCAAGTGATCCACCTGCATCGGCCTCCCAAAGTGCCAGGATTACAGGAGTGAGCCACTGCACCCAACCTCAAAATATCTTTAAAAATTCACTTGGATACCGAAGTTTAGCTTGACAGAAATCCAGAATATAATGGACAGATTGTGAAATGTATCTAATTAAGGTGAAAAGTCAGACGGTAGAGGAACTTTGGGTAGGAGAAATTAAACTCATATCTATACCTTTTTGGTCTGCTAAATACAGCCTCAACTGTTGCCATTGAAATTACTGATGTGGTAGCATGGTGGAGTAGTGGATATAAACACAGGCTTGTTTGTCTGGATTGCTCCCATTCCACTTACAGTCTAGTTGATCTTGGGCAATCTTTCTGAGCCTCAGCATTCTCGTAGGTAAAGCAGGTAGACTAGTAGTATATTACTTCAAGCATCTTCTGTGAAGATTAAATGAGGAGTCCCGCATGTGGGAAGTGCTTAATGGATGCTGGCAATTTTAATTCAGTGGATTGTCTTTCCTTGCTTTTATGTAGCAGCCCAAGGTAGACATTTCACATGATGGGATAGTTTTCTCTTTTTATAAGTAATGATTAGATCATTCTTTTATTCCCTGAAAAAAAAAAAGTAAATCTAAGGCCACTAGAAATCCCTTCCCCTCTGCAGATGTGGGTGCTGCAGACAGGACTGACTTTGCTATAGAAATAGTGTCCGTGAGCCCCAGAGCTCCTGGCTGGTGCTCATGCCAGCGCTTTGTGTGGGTGACAGTAACTGTTTCAGATGAACACTTTATTAACTTCTCCATGGCCATGAAGAAAGTAGACTTAAGGCCGGGTGTGAAGGCTCACACCTGTAATCCCAGCACTTTGGGAGGCTGAGGTGAGCAGATCATGTGAGGTCAGGAGTTTGAGACAAGCCTGGTCAACATGGTGAAACCTCATCTCTACTAAAAGTACAAAAAATTAGCTGAGTGTGTTGGTGGGTGCCTGTAATCCCAGCCACTGTGGAGGCTGAGGCAGGAGAATCACATGAACCCAGGAGGCGGTGGTTGCAGTGAGGTGAGATCGTGCCACAGTGCTCCAGCCTGGGCTATAGAGAGAGACTCTGTCTCAAAAAAAAAAAAAAAAAAGAAAGAAAGAAAGTAAACTTCAGACTAAATTAAGAACCTGTGGAATGGCATTTTTGTTACTGATGTGCAAACTTCAAAGACATTTGGATATTAGAAGAAGGGGAACAATTTGTCCTTTGTTAACCAACATCTTTTAATGTCTCATTTTTTTTTTTTTACTTTACAGTCTTTACTGTTTTCCCCATAGAATAAAAGTAATATAATTAATAAATAAATTAGAAGAAAAGTCTGCTTTTATCTTTCCCTGATAGAGAACTACTATTAACAGTTGGTATATTTTCTTCCAGATTCTTTCAAAGCGTTTTTTGACATCATATCATTATTATTTCTCAAGTAATTGTAAATGGCATACATTTAAAATGTGACTGTTATAATACAAATTCTATTGTGAAATGTGAATTTAAAATAACCTCTGTATTTTGAAGGTAGACCCAGGAGTTAAATCAGAATGTCTGATGCAAGACTTCCGGCATCATTTGCTCATATAAGCTTACAAAATGAGATCTCTCTTCCCAGAACTGGCACGTGTTTACCTTGTGTGACTCATTTGATTAACTGCTACATTAATGGAAAAATATAAACCCAAACTTACCTTTGTTAAATGTGGTGAAGTGGATGGAACAAGAGAAAGTTCGCATTATAGGAAAGATAAGGTTTCTTTTTTCTTTCTGCTTATCAACTGTTGTTGAGGGACTTACATCAGAATAATTCTAAGCAACTTCTTTCATTCTGGGAATTCTGGAAAGTGAAGCCAACAATGACGAAGGTGACTCACAGATAAATACATAAATCTTTACAAGCACCACACGAGTAGCAAGTGGCATGTGCATCCTTGGTGGTAATTTAATAAGCTTTTTATTCCCATTGGAAAAAGTGACGTCTCATTTATATAATGGGACATGTACATTGTCGTCAGCAACAGGAAGGATTGCTCTCACTGGACCAAGCTGCTATGGCAAGATAGTTTTATTCATTCATTTATTTTCCTGTAGCTTTCAATAGCCCCATCTTTTTTTTTTTTTTTTTTTTTTTTTTTTTTTTTTTTTTTTTTTTTTTTTGGC
>NW_016814565.1:1217897-1227720 GCF_001698545.2 Rhinopithecus bieti
ACGCCATTCTCCTGCCTCAGCCTCCCGAGTAGCTGGGACTACAGGCGCCAGCCACCTCGCCCGGCTAGCTTTTTGTATTTTTTAGTAGAGACGGGGTTTCACCGTGTTAGCCAGGATGGTCTCGAACTCCTGACCTCGTGATTCGCCCGTCTCGGCCTCCCAAAGTGCTGGGATTACAGGCTTGAGCCACCGCGCCCGGCCATAAATGGAATTTTCTTAATTTCACCTTCAGATTGTTCATTGCTAATGTGTAGAGACATCACTGATATTATTTGTATATTGATTTTTTTATTTTTTGGAGACGGAGTCTTGCTCTGTCATCTAGGCTGGAGTGCAGTGGTGTGATCTTGGCTCACTGCAACCTCCACCTCCCAGATTCATGCGATTCTCCTGCCTCAGCCTCCCGAATAGCTGGGATTACAGGCGCCTGCCGCCATGTCCAGCTAATTGTCTTCTTGCTGTGTTTTCGCATGGGGGAAAAAGAGTGAGCAAGTTGTCTGGGTTTCTTTTGTGAGGGCACTGATTCCATTCGTGAGGGTTCCACCCTCATGACCTAATCATATCTCAAAAGCCCCGTCTCCTAATACTATCATTTTGGGAGTTAGGAATTCAACATATGAATTTTTGTTTGTTTTGAGACGGAATCTTGCTCTGTCGCACAGGCTGGAGTGCAGTGGTGCGAACTCGGCTCCCTGCAAGCTCCGCCTCACAGGTTTCGACGATTCTCCTGCCTCAGGCTCCTGAGTAGCTGGGATTACAGGCGTGCGCCAGCACGCCCGGCTGATTTTTTTTTTTTTTTTTTTTTTTTTTTTTTTTTTTTTTTTTGAGATGGAGTCTCGCTCTGTCACCCAGACTGGAGTCCTGTGGCACAGTCTCAGCTCACTGCAACCTCCACCTTCCAGGTTCAAGCAATTCTCTCCCTCAGCCTCCCGAGTAGCTGGGATTATAGGCGCCTGCCTCCACCCCCAGCTATTTCTTTTTTGTGTGTTTTTAGCAGAGACGGGGTTTCACCATCTTGGCCAGGCTGGTCTTGAATTCCTGACCTTGTGATCCACCCACCTCGGCCTCCGAAAGAGCTGGGATTGCAGGCGTGAGCCACTGCACCTGGCCTGTGTATGGATCTTGTATTCTGCTCTGCAGAAAGTTTTTACTTCACTGAGGAGCAGAAGAGATTTTGGAGGTGTTGCTAACAGAGCCATAAAAGGTTTCTATTATATGCCATCTGGTCAAGTAGATTAGTGACAAGCTACCATTTGTCCCAGCATCTACCATGTTATTTATTATGCTTAAGACCTCTCGTTTTTCTTAGGACAAAAAGCAGACCAGCATCCTTAACATGACATCTCAGGCCCTAGCTGATTGAGCTATTGTCTGTCTACTGTATAGCCCCATCCCTCATCATTCTTCCCCTAGCATTGTGTCCTCCAGCCACACTGGCAGTTCCTACTTCCTCTAAGTCACCGTGCTCCTTCCTGCTTTATAGTCTTCAGTTTTACTGTCCCTCTTGCCTAATTACTGCCTTCTCTCACACCCAGCACTAAAAGAGGTAGTTTTCTTCCTACAAGACAGAATAGTATTTTTTCAATGTTTACAAATGTCTCTTTCCCCAGCTAATAATGTCTATTGTTCACATCTATGTCATCAGCACCAGGAGTAGCATCTGGCACATGACTGAGGCACAATACAGGGAGTGGATAAACTGTGTGCCAAGCACTTTTCATCCATGATCTTGCTTGTCCTTGTGATACCCTTTACAAAAGCTTAATGAGGTAAATTGGCCCAAGGTCATATAGCTAGTAAGTGACAGAGTCATGGTTCTAGTAAGATCAGCTGGATAGTTTTGGGGTTTAAAATATCCCCTCCGAGAGAGAAGTGCTCATTTCTTGATTTGTTTTCCAGTGGAGACTTTTCAGAAACTGCAGAAGGCAAAGGAGATTTTGACCAATGAAGAGAGTCGAGCTCGCTATGACCACTGGCGAAGGAGCCAGATGTCGATGCCATTCCAGCAGTGGGAAGCTTTGAATGACTCAGTGAAGACGGTGGGTTTCTTGCTGGGGATGACGTGAATTTGTGAAGCTCGGGATGCCCATAGATTAGACTCATGTAGTAGCTTAAAGAGTCATTTGGCAATAGGAGGGAGAAAACCAAGAAGTTAGCAAAGTCTGGATGTAATTCAGTGTCCATAAATCCCATGAAGAGAAACTCACCAGAATAGAGGCAATGAATTTGTGCCAGAACAGCCTGTGACTACACTTTTTTTTCAGTCTCTTTGGCTGTTTGTTTCAGTATACACACTCCCTGTTATTGGTTACTGTTTTATGAGCTGTAATAAACGTGTTTCTCAAGTTGCTCATGAATTGCTGAGTTTTAACCATTGTAAATTCATATTCTCCATCTTTTTCATTTATGTCAGCTTGTTCTCTTTTAAGGCTTAGAATTTTCATTAAAAGGCAGGATCTGATTAGTCAAAGAAAGTCATGAATTATTCCTATTAAACATTCTGGTGAAAGAATTGTTAGACTTTAATGGGTGCAGCACACCGACATGGCACAAGTATACATATATAACAAACCTGCACGTTATGCACATGTACCCTAGAACTTAAAGTATAATAATAATAAAACAAAAAGAAAAAAAAAGAATTGTTAGACTTTAAAAACATTGTGTTATCTTCTTCATGTCATTTAAAGGCATAAATATCAAAATATTCACTCTAATTACTGTCATATATTTATTTTGCTCAACATTGACCTTTGTATATTATAGACAAAATGTAATTTTAAATATTTAGGCATGATTTATTACCTAGATTCTCTCTATTGGAACACTTTTCTATGACATGGGACTTATAATACAGAAATTACCTCATAGGTAAGTTTTCAGGGACAGTTATTAGAATTAGTGTATAAAATGATTCACATCTCTTAAATTATAGTCCTTTAGGGTTACATTTAGATTTCCTTCTTCAGAGTTTTATTTTGAAGACTTGAGCAAATTGTTGATAAAAGGCCCATAATACTGAAGGGTGTTTTGAAATAATGGGGAAGAGCAATGAAAATTCCAAAGTATATGATTAAAGCCACTCTACATAAAATGTAAGCTGTTTTCTTCATTGCATTTTGGAAAGAAGTCTGCATTCATATGGATTTGTTTAAGATGGGCTAATTATTTATGAGAGACTAACCATATATTTATTGTATAAATGCACAAAATTACTAGAGGGAATCTTTCAAAAAATTGTGACTTTATGTATCGAAAATAAGATTTTGTGATTTTGTTGTGTAAATTCAAAATTCCTTTTGACACTAGCTAAATATTGTTCTACCAACTCTGCATAACTATATTTCCCAGTCTCCTAAGTGTCACACACTGTAACTGCAACTGGATTCCTGACTCTTGCTATTCTATTTATTTATTTATTTATTTATTGAGACAGAGTCTCGCTCTGTCGCCCAGGCTGCAGTACAGTGGCACGATCTCGGCTCCCTGCAAGCTCCGCCTCCTGGGTTTGTGCCATTCTCCTGCCTCAGCCTCCCGAGTAGCTGGGACTGCGGGCACCCGACCCCAAGTCTGGCTAATTTTTTGTATTTTAGTATTTTCAAAACTCTTCTCCAAATCCCCACTTGGATTTATATTGCCAACATCTTTCCATTAAATACTAATTTCCTGTCTCCAAACACATCATTTCTGCTCTGAATGTAGCTTAACTGTGAACTGTTCAAGGTTTTACAATAATTACATTTTAGATATTACTGGCTGCATCATTTGTCTTGTCAGCAAAGTTGAAATAGTATGCTGGGCTATATTGGCTTTAAATTTATTTTATTAGTGGTACAAAATGATGAGATGCATATCTCTCTGCTTCAAATTAGCATTGATTTTTTTTTTTCTCATATAGTCTTCTTTGTTTGGGCTAAACATTATTGTTTCTGATATCCTTCTATTTCTCTTCCACAGTGGACTTTGAATCCTATATACCAAGTATTACCTGTTCTATACCTCATTTGATAGACATTCTATAACTTTCCTTTCATTCCTTTTGTTCTTTTTTTTTTTTTGAGATGGAGTCTCTCTCTGTCACCAGGCAGTGGTGCGATATGGACTCACTGCAACCTCCGTCTCCCGGATTCAAGCGATTCTCCTGCCTCAGACTCCTGGTAGCTAGGACTACAGGCACACAACACCACACCTAGCTAATTTTTTTTGTATTTTAGTAGAGACAGGGTTTCACCATGTTGGCCAGGATGATCTCCATCTCCTGACCTCGTGATCCGCCCACCTCGGCCTCCCAAAATGCTGGGATTACAGGTGTGAGCCACCGCCCCGGCCTCCTTTCTGTCTATGCCTTACAGTAACTTTTGCGTGTGAGAGCCTCACTTCTTTCTATAACATTTTAATTGTCGCCTTGTCTTTTGCATATTGCATCTGTTCATCATTTTGCATTTGCTATTCTAGAGAAATTAATAACAATGATCATACCTAGTATTGTTCATCACCTAAGAGATCACTGTCTATCATTTTGTAGATAAATGTCACCATTAGGGTGTTTGCGTCAGGTATTCAGTAGTGTTCCCTTTATCCCCAGTTTTGCTTTCCTTGGCTTTAGTTACCTGCAATCAACCCCAGTGCAAAATAGGTGAGTATAGTATGATAAAATATTTTGAGAGTGTGAGAGCACATTCACATAACTTTTATTACATATATTGTTATAATTATCCTAGTTTATTATTAATTATTGTTATTAATCTTTTACTGTGCCTAATTTATAACTGTGGCCATGTGGGCGTAGTAGGAAGCTTTCCTGATAGGTAGTCTGTGGCCAGTTGGACCCACCCCAAAGACACCTTGCCCAGCTGGGAACCCAGAAACAATCAGCAGACAAACAGGCCCATTTGGGGCTGACCCAACCAGCCCTCCCAGAGGCAATCAATTCGTCAAATGATCAGTTCACCAAAATGTGTTTCCATTAATTCTTTATAAAATTTGTAGCAATTGAAGTGGCATGAGATAGTTTTAGCGGCTTATGAGAACTATGCCCATATGGCCACAGTTATAAATTAGGCACAATAAGAGATTAGTAACAATAACTAATAATAAACTAGAACAATGATAACAACATACATAATAAAAGTTATGTAAATGTGCTCTTACAAGCTCTCAAAATTTTATTGTACTATACTCACCTCGTTTTGGACTGGGGTTGAACTATAAACTTTATCATAGGTGTGTATATATCAGAAAAGCATAGTATATGTAGAGTTTGGTACTACCCAAGGTTCAGGCATCCACATGGAGTCTTGGAACACCCCTTGAGGATAAGGGTAGACTATCATATTATATGTGCCATTCTGACAATAAAATGATTATAGCTTTATTATTTCAATTTCAGTGACATGTATCTAAAACGCATGCCCAGCACATTTATAAATTTTTTTTTTTGAGACGGAGTTTTGCTCTTGTTGCCCAGGCTGGAGTGCAATGGCGCCGTCTTGGCTCACTGCAACCTCTGCCTCCCGGGTTCAAGCAATTCTCCTACCTCAGCCTCATGAGTAGCTGAGATTACAGGCATACGCCACTACGCCTAATTTTGTATCTTTAGTAGAGACAGGGTTTCTCTATGTTGGTCAGGCTGGTCTCAAACTCCCAACTTCAGGTGATCAGCCTGCCTCGGCCTCCCAAAGTGTTGGGATTACAGGTGTGAGCCACCACGCCTGGCTAGATTGTTAAATCTCATAAATTCCCTTTCCTTCGCACCATCAACCCTGTGTTTCTGCTTTTTTATTTAAGCAGTATAATCCCTCTGGAAGGAAAAGCATTGTTTGGGAGCATTATTAGTCCCTGTACCCACAAGGTAGGCCAAATCACAGTGTACTTTTGTAGCATCACACACAGGATCATATCTTGGGAATTTCCTTTCGGAAAATTCCTCAAATGAGCCACAGCCTCAGGGGTGCTACATTTTTTTAAATTAAAAACTTAAAAACATTTTCAACAGCTTTCAGGGTACGAGTGGTGATATGGTTTGGATTTGTGTCCTGCCCAAATCTCATATTGAATTGGATGAGGGTCCTGATGGGAGGTGATTGGATCATGAGGGTGGATTTCCCCCTTGCTTTTTTCATGATAGGGAGTTATCATGAGATCTGATGGTTTAAAAGTATGTGGCACTGGGGCCGGGCGTGGTGACTCAAGCCTGTAATCCCAGCACTTTGGGAGGCCGAGGCAGGTGGATCACGAGGTCAGGAGATCAAGACCATCCTGGCTAACACGGTGAAACCCCGTCTCTACTAAAAATACAAAAAATTAGATGGGCGTGGTGGCGGGTGCCTGTAGTCCCAGCTACTTGAGAGGCTGAGGCAGGAGAATGGCATGGACCCAGGAGGTAGAGCTTGCAGTGAGCTGAGATCGCACCACTGCACTGCAGCCTGGGCGACAGAGCAAGACTCCGTCTCAAAAAAAAAAAAAAAAAAAGTGTGTGGCACTTCTCCCTTCTCTCTCTTTCCTGCCACCATATGAAGAAGGCCCTTTCTTCTCCTTCACCTTCCACCATGATTGTAAGTTTCCTGAGGCCTGCCAGTCATGCTTCCTGTTAAGCCTGAGGAACTGTGAGTCAATTAAACCTCTTTCCCTCATAAATTACGCAGTCTCAGGTAGTTCTTTACAGCAGTGTGAAACAGACTAATACAAGCGGTTTTTAGTCACATGGATGAATTGTATAGTGGTGAAGTCTGAAATTTTAGTGCACCCATCACCTGAGTAGTATACATTGTACCCAATATGTAGTTTTTTATCCTTCATCTCCCTCCCAGCTTCCTACTTTCTGTATATTATACCACTCTGTATGCTTCTGTGTACCCATAGCTTAGCTCCTACTTGTAACGGAGAACATACAATATTTGGTTTTCCATTCCTAAGTTACTTCATGTAGAACAATGGCCTCCAGCTCCATCTAAGTTGCTGCAAAAGATATTATTTTGCTCTTTTCTAGGGCTGAGTAATATTCCATGGTGTATATATACCACATTTCTATCATCCAGGAGTGATGCAACTGAACTGGCATTTTTTCCCCACACTGTCTGTCACTTTACTACCCACTTATTTATTTCTCTTTTCGTTTTCTAGAAGTTCTTCCTGATAGTTTAATTTGTAAAAATATTTTAAGACCTCACCCAGGTCAATGAATATGTTGGCAGTTTAAATTTAGACATGTAGTATTGGTCTGAAAAAAAGGGTTTGGAGTGAGGATTCAGTAATCCAGGTCTTTGGGATCCTGGGATAACCTGAAGAGTTATCCCAGGATTCCAAAGAATCTTAGGGAAATGTATCTTTGTCATGCTAAATGGTTTTACCCACAGAAACCCGGGGCGTGGATGGCTCTCCCTCTAGCACCAAAATATACGGCAGCATGGATTTAGGATGTCTATGGGAAAAAGAAGCCACAGCAAAGGCACAGTCAAAATGAATGGCTGAGAACAATTCTCATAAGCCGCTAAAACTATCTCATGCCACTTCAGTTGCTACAAATTTTATAAAGAGTTAATGGAAACACATTTTTGGTGAACTGATCATTTGACAAATTGATTGCCTCTGGGAGGGCTGGTTGGGTCAGCTCCACATGGGCCTGTTTGTCTGCTGATTGTTTCTGGGTTCCCAGCTGGGCAAGGTGTCTCTGGGGTGGGTCCAACTGGCCACAGACTACCTTTCAGGAAAGCTTCCTACTACGCCCACATGGCCACGGTTTCACCAGCCAGATGGGAAACTGTGTGCAATTCAACACCTTCTGCTAGTTCAAAAGGCAATCTGTCTTAATTGGATGTTATCCAAAAGCAGGTCAGAAATCACCCTGACAAATAAAAAATTCACTCGTGGTGATCGCTGATCCAGGATAACAATAACCAGTCAATTTTGTATAGCTATTTAGCTGATCTATGGCTCATCTAAGTCAATCGATTTAAAAAAATTTTGTGCCAATGTTTACTGGAATGTAAACCAAATTTTTTATTTCCCTGTGTGTGTGTATGTGTGTGTGTGTTTTAATGAATGCTTGACGAATGTGCCTGTTATCTTTGCACAGGGACCATGATAATCTTCTTTGTATCATTCCAATTTTGGTATATGTGCTGCTGAGGCGAGCACTATTTCCTAGTATTGACGAAGGTCTAGAATGTAAGAAAATGACTTCCTAGAGAAAAAAAAAACAACTCATTTAAGAAAGCTGGTAAACAAGTTAGTTGTGAAGGCAGAATAACAACATAGCAATTTCATAAACTGTTAAGATTAGTGGCCTTTGCACCTAGGTTTGCTGTCTGTTTAGTGTTAGTTCCTTCCATGCATATATAGATTTTCTGTCTTGTGCATTTTATTATCTTGCTCTACAGACTCTCCCCTTTCTAGTCTCTCTCTTAGTCGGTATCAATTGCTGTCATTTGATATCTTTTATTGCTGCTGATTCTATTGAAATGAGTAGCTCCACAATAGACTAGTTCGCTTGATGTTAAATGTTTTTCTGTGCAACTAATACCCTTGTGGAGTTGAGATATATGCTTGTGAACACAGAAATGAGTGATTTGCAGACTATCTAACTGTGTCCCAGCAAACAGTGATGCTTAGCATCACTCTGATGATAGTCCTTTGATTGAACTACAAAGCATGAGAAGCCCTTGTATCTGAGGTTAGATACAGTTTGGATATTTCTTCTGCATATTTCTTTAATGAGGATCAGCAGATGTGGGATTCTGATGATAACATATTTTATTCTGATTTACTCACAAAGGAGATGGATCAGACTACTATTTCAGAACATCTTTTCACTGAAACCTTTAAAGCATTTACTGTGGATTAGACATTAATCCTATCTAAGGCAGACCACAGGTACTTTGATTTCAAGAGAGAAGTACTGAGGCACAGAGATCAATACATCATGTACAGGCCACCTTGCTGGCTTGTGAAGCTCACAGTTTACATTTTCAGCTCTCTGGGCCCTGAATTCTTGAATGTCTTATTCCCTGTTTTTCACTAACCTTCGTAGTATCCTTTTGCAGAGGAAGTCACTGGCAGCTTTTTTATTTTGTGCATATGCAAAAACCAAACCAAAGCAACAAACCTAAACCAACCAAAGTCAATTTTTTTTAATACCAGCTGTGGCATTGCCTCTTTAAAAAATTAACATTTTTATTTTGAAATAAAATCTACAGAGAAATGGGTAGTACTTGCATTTACAATTTAGCAAATGGTTTTGAAGTGTAATTTACTCTGTAACTATTCCCTTCCCACACATATTGTTGGCACCAGGAATCTCCCTCCTTATATGTTTTTGCATCGAAACTTCATCTAATTTTAAAAATAGAATATTTTCTTTTTTTTTTTGAGACAGAGTGTCGTTCTGTCACCCAGACTGGAGTGCAGTGGTGCAATACCAACTCACTGCAACCCCTGCCTCCTGGATTCAAGTGATTCTCGTGCCTCAGTCTCCTGGGTAGCTGGGATTATAGGCACACACTACCTTGTCCAACTAATTTTGTTTTTTTAAGTAGAGATGGGGTTTCACCATGTTGGCCAGGCTGGTTTGGAACTCCTGACCTCATGATCCACCCGCCTCGGACTCCCAAAGTGCTGGGATTACAGGCGTGAGCCACAGCGCCCAGCCTAAAATAGAATATTTTCTAATTGTAGATATATATAATCTTCTCATAGAAAATTTGGGAAATACAAAAACAAAAGATGTAATTCTGTTACACAGATATAACTACAGTTACATTTTGGTGCCTTTCATTCCCATTTCTTTTCTTTTCTTTCTTTTTTTTTTTTTTGAGACTGAGTCTTG
>NW_016814566.1:0-212 GCF_001698545.2 Rhinopithecus bieti
GGGACGGCTGGGCTGAGGTGAGGGACAGCTGGGCTGAGGTGGGGAACAGCTGGGCTGAGGTGAGGGACAGCTGGGCTGAGGTGAGGGACAGCTGGGCTGAGGTGAGGACAGCTGGGCTGAGGTGAGGGACGGCTGGGCTGAGGTGAGGGACGGCTGGGCTGAGGTGAGGGAACAGCTGGGCTGAGGTGAGGGACGGCTGGGCTGAGGTGAGG
>NW_016814567.1:0-1583 GCF_001698545.2 Rhinopithecus bieti
AGTTATAACCAATACCTTTTCTTAAGTCCACACTAATCTCCCTACTCAATTATCAAATGATTTTTTTTTTTTTTTTTTTTTTTTTTTGCAGGTCCACCAAAAGTGACAATCTTGCAACTTCTGTATTCACCCATCCCAATCCCTCCACTTTCTCCTCCTTCACCTACAGGAAGTTATGAATACAGAACTGAGAGACTTAGGGTAAAAAGAATCATGCATCACTACAGAATAGACATGTTACAAGCATGAATTATTTGTTTCTCCCTGCAAACCAATTATTGAATACTTTGTATTGAATAAATGAACTGGAATGGTCTGAGGGACCCAAACTGTACTTATTGGGTCACAGCTGACCCGTTTTTAAGGGTATAAATAGCACCCTATAGCTGAGAAAATTCCTTGTAAGAGTCAACTAACTTAAACTTGGAGAGCAACGAGCTGCTTGTAATTTATTATAAAAGAAGCTCTCATCTTTTGTTGCGATTCTCTCTCTTCCCTAAAGAATGCATATGCTTTAATCATTATAATAAGAGAAATCTTCCCTTCATGTACTCCTCCATGGCCAATTCCAAGAGTGATTTCTTTTTTAATGCACATCTATTATATCTTAACTGTTTACATTAAGGACATGAGGCAGTTTAGACAACAACAAAAATGCATATAATAAAAGGTAATTAGAAATAGAAAATAGTTGTCATAGAATAGATAAGGTAAATACATAATTTGAGACAGAGTCTCACTCTGTGGCCCAGGCTGGAGGGCAGTAGCGCCATCTCGGCTCACTGCAATCTCCGTCTCCTGGGTTCACGCCATTCTCCTGCCTCAGCCTCCCGAGTAGCTGGGACTACAGGTGCCTGCCACCATGCATAGCTAATTTTTTGTATTTTCAGTAGAGACGGGGTTTCACCATGTTAGCCAGGATGGTCTCGATCTCCTGACCTCGTGATCTGCCTGCCTCGGCCTCCCAAAGTGCTGGGATTACAGACATGAAAATTCTGATTTTAAGTTGCCTTAAAAACAAAGTAAAAATGAAGGATAAAATGAGCAATCTAATTCTCATTGTTTAAAAAGGAGAAAAGTGGCCGGGCACAGTGGCTCAGGCCTCTAATCGCGGCACTTTGGGAGGCCAAGGCGGGCTGACCACGAGGCCAGGAGATCGAAACCACCCTGGCTAACATGGTGAAACCCTGTCTCTACTACAAATACAAAAAGTTAGCCAGGCGTGGTTGTGGGCGCCTGTAGTTCAAGCTACTAGGGAGGCTGAGGCAGGAGAATGGTGAACCCGGGGGGTGGAGCTTGCAGTGAGCTGAGATCGTGCCACTGCACTCCAGCCTGGGCTACAGTGTGAGACTCCGTCTCAAAAAAAAGAAAAAAAGAAAAAAAAAGGAGAAAAGCTGGCATTGCAGATATTAAGATGCAGATACTAAGAGAAGCTAAGATTTTCTTTTTTTTTAACTCTTCAAAACTTTTATTTTGGAAAATATATTGATTTTCATAAGATGTCATTTTAACACATGTATTGTTATTTTAAGTGAATAAATTTTAAAATTCTTAGTTTTATTTTAGTATTACAAATTATCAAT
>NW_016814568.1:0-1741 GCF_001698545.2 Rhinopithecus bieti
AATGAGAAACACATACCCTTCTTGAGTGTATAAATGAGTAAACTTTTCTGTAAGAAAGATTTGGTAAGACATAAGACATAACAAAAATCTTGAAATACAAAAAAAAAAAAAAAAAAAAAAAAAAAAAAAAATCATGCCCCTTTAACCCAGTAGTTTCTTTCTGGGAATTTCACTAAGGAAATTCGTCACAAACTTGAAAAAAAGTTAGCTACAAAATGCACATCACAGAATAGAGAGCCAAAAAAAGAATCATGGACATGAGCTAAGAGTCTGTTAATGGAGAATGGTTAAATAAAGCATGACACAGGGAAAAAAAATATTTTGTAACCAAAAGCAAAACTATAAAAAAGGACATAATGAGGCAAAAGGTATAATTCAAACAGAAAATATACATACAGACAATAAAAGTTTCAGAAGGAGGAAAAAATCAAATGGAAAATAGTAATAAAGAAGTAACAAAAACTTGGCTAAGGGGGAAAAAAAAAGATATACTTACTGTGGAAAGAGTAAAAGGTCTTACTAAGTCCCAGGCAGGATGAACATACATAGGTGCACATCTACATATTGACTAGTATAATTCCCAAACTTCAGGATAAAAAAAAAAAAAACTCTGACAAGCTTCACAACAGAAAGGACAGCTTACTTAACAAAAAACAGACATTATATTACTAGAATCCTCATCTGAAATATTGGAAGGAATAGCCTTCTTCTTTTTTTTTTTAGAGGCAAGGTTTTGCTTTGTCACCCAGGCTGGAGTGTAGTGGCATGATCATGATCATGGCTCACTGCAGCCTTGACCTCTCAGGCTTAAGCAATCCTCCAACCTTAGCCTCCTGAGTATCTGGGACCACAGATTCATGCCACCTTACCTGGTTAATTGTTTTTAGGTTTTATTTTTTGTAGATATGGGGTCTCCCTGTGTTTACCAGGCTGGTCTTGAACTCCTGGGCTCAAGCCATCTTCCCACCTCAGCCTCCCAAAGTGCTAGGATTACAGGCATGAGCCACTGCACCCAGTGTAATAGTCTTATGAATAAACTCTGGATCAAAAGGAAACCATACCTGAAGTTATAAAATATCTAAAAATAAATAAAAAGGACATTTTATATTAAAACCTATGAGATACAGTTGAGACTTTATGCAAAGGAAAATATACTCTAAAATGATTTTCTAATTTTGTAAAAATCAAAATAAACAAAGTAAGTATTCAACCAACGAAAGAGGGGAAAAAATCTAAAATATTTTTTAAAACCTAAAAGAAAGTAGGAAAAAGAAGGAAATAAAAGTGAAAATTAAGAAGAAACAGAAATAAACTGCAGAAGGGATAAACAAACCAAAAAAAAGGTCTTTGAAAAGACCAAATGTAAATTAGTACAGCCATTATAGAAAACAGTACAAAAGTTCCTAAAAAATTAAAAATAGAACTACTATATAAACAAGCAATGCCACTGCTGGGTATATATATATCCAAAAGAAAGGATATCAATATACCAAAGAAATATCTACACTCTCATGTTATCACAGCAATATTCACAATAACCAAAATATGAAATTAACATAAATGCCCATCAGTGAATGAATGTATAAAGGAAATGTGGCATATATAAATGATGCTACATTATTCAGCCATAAAAAAATGAAATCCTGTCATTTGCAGTAACATGGATGGAACTGGAGGATATTATGTTAAGTGAAATAAGATTATTTTCCCTCATATGTGGGAGATGAAAAGTGGATTTCTG
>NW_016814569.1:0-1137 GCF_001698545.2 Rhinopithecus bieti
AATTATTGTTATAATTTAAATTCTGCAGATTTTATTTTATGATTCCATTTACATTCCACATAGATATTACTGGGGAAACCAGCCCCAATAATTCAACATAGGTTCTTTTCTGTTTTCCCTAAGTGTCGGCCGGTCTGAGAAATAAAGGGAAAGAGTACAAAAGAGAGAAATTTTAAAGCTGGGTGTCCAGGAGAGACATCACATGTTGGCAGGTTCTGTGATGCCCCTCAAGCCGCAAAACCAGCAAGATTTTATTAGTGATTTTCAAAGGGGAGGGAGTGTACAAATAGAGTGTGGGTCACAGAGATCATATGCTTCACAAGGTAATAAAATATCACAAGGGAAATGGGGGCAGAGTGAGATCACAGGACGGGGGTGAAATTAAAATTGCTAATGAAGTTTCAGGCACACATTGTCATTGATAACACCTTATCAGGCGACAGGGTCTGAGAGCAGACAACTGCCTAAAATTTACCAGGCAGGAATTTCCTCGTCCTAATAGGCTTGGGAGCACTACAGGAGACCGAGGCTTATTTCATCTCTTATCTGTAACCGTATAAGACAGACATTCCAAGAGTGGCCATTTTAGAGACCTACCCCTGGGAATGCATTCTCTTTCTCAGGGCTGTTCCTGGCTGAGAAAAAGAATTCAGCGATATGTCTCCTATTCGCTTTTGTAAGAGAAATACGGCTCTGTTCCACCTGGCTCTCAGGCAGTCAGACCTAATGATTATCTCCTTTGTTCCCTGAACGTCAGTGTTATCCTGTTCTTTCTTCAAGGTGCCCAGATTTCATATTGTTTACACAAACCTGCTCTACGAACAATTTGTGCAGTTAACGCAATCATCACAGGGTCCTGAGGCGACATACATCCTCAGTTTACAAAGATGATGGGATTAAGAGATTAAAGTAAAGACAGGCATAGGAAATCGCAAGAGTATTGATTAGGGAAGTGATAAATGTCCATGAAATCTTCACAATTTATGTTCAGAGATTGCAGTAAAGACAGGCATAAGAAATTATAAAAGTATTAATTTGGGGAACTCATAAATGTCCATGAAATCTTTACAATTTGTGTTCTTCTGCCATGGCTTCAGTCAGTCCCTCCGTTCGGGATCCTTGACTTCCCGCAAAAAA
>NW_016814570.1:0-1139 GCF_001698545.2 Rhinopithecus bieti
GAATCCATAACGGGATATTTGGGAACACATAGAGGCCTAAGGTGAAAAAAGAAATTCTCCAGGTAAAAACTGGAGAGAAGCTTTCAGAGAAAATCCTTTGTGATTCCTGCATTCATCTCTAGAGCTAAATGTTTCTTTTGAGGGAGCACTTTGGCATCACTGTTTTTGTGGTGTCTGAGAAGGGATATCTGGGAGTACATTGAAGCCTATGGTTTAAAAGGAAATATCCAC
Source organism: Rhinopithecus bieti (assembly GCF_001698545.2). Lineage (NCBI taxonomy): Eukaryota > Metazoa > Chordata > Mammalia > Primates > Cercopithecidae > Rhinopithecus > Rhinopithecus bieti. The sequence continues at coordinate 232 of NW_016814570.1, forward strand.
ATACAAAAACTAGAAAGAAGTTTTCTGAGAAACTGCTTTGGGATGTGTGAATTTATCTCACAGAGTTACACTGTGATTTTCATTGAGAAGTTTGATAACACTATTTTCTTGGAATCTGAAATGGAGTATTTCAGAGCGCATTGATGTTTACTTTGACAAATTAAATGATATCATATAAAAACTAGAAAGAAGTTTTCTCAGATACCGCTCTGTGATGTTCTAATTCATCCACAGAGTTACACGATTCTTTTCATGGATCAGTTTGCTAGCAGGGTTTTTGGGAAACTGAGAAGGTATATTTTGGATCACATTGAAGCCTATGGTGACAAAGGAAATATTCTCATATAAAACCTGGAAAGAAGCTTTCTGAAAAACTGTTTTGTGATGTGCTAATTCATTTCACAGAGTTACAACTTTCTTTCCTTGGAGCCCTTTACTATCATTGTTTTTGTGGATTTTGCAAAGGGACATTTGGGAGAGCTTTGAGGCCTGTAGTGAAAAAGTAAATATCCTCAGATAAAAACTAGAAAGAAGCTTTCTGAGAAACTGCTTTGTAATTTGTTAATTCATCTCACAGAGTTACACGATTCCTTTCATAGAGCAGTTTGGTAGCACTGTTTGTCAGGAATCTGAGAAGGAAGATTTTGGACCACATTGAAGCCTATGGTGACAAAGGAAATATCCTCAGAAAAAAACTAAAAGGAAGCTTTCTGAGAAAGTTCTTTGTTATGTGTGAATTCATCTCTCAGAAGTACACCTTTCTTTCCACGAAGCAGTGTGCTAATCATGTTTTCGTGGATTCTGCAAAGGGATATTTTGGAGTGCTTTGAGGCCTATGGTGATAAAGGAAATAACCTCAAACAATAGAAAGAAGCTTTCTGAGAGACAGCTTTGTGTTGTGTGAATTC
>NW_016814571.1:0-545 GCF_001698545.2 Rhinopithecus bieti
TTTTTATGTTTTAAATGTTGGTTCCCTAGTCACCATAGTTACCACTTGTACTTTAAGTCATTTAAACAAGCCACGGTGGGGCATTTTTCTCCTTAGTTTGGGTATTACAAAATCTTGACGTCATTACTCCTGAATTATTACATTTTGGAGAATAAAGGGGTATTTTATTTTATTAGTTATTAATTCAAGTTGTGACTATTGTATATCATTCCAAGAGTTGAGATGCTGGCTTCAGAATAATGCCAGATTGTCAGTAAAGCTGATACCTAGGAGCTTTTAAAGGGATCACTTAGCAATGTGACTTTTACTGATATATGAATATTATTACTCTAAAAATAGAAAGACCAGTAATATATAAGTCACTTTACAGTGCTACTTCACACTTAAAAGTGCATGGTATTTTTCATGGTATTTTGCATGCAGCCAGTTAACTCTCGTAGATAGAGAAGTCAGGTGATAGATTATTTTTAAAATGAGCAGACAAAATGACTTGCTCAGGGTCGTGCAGCTGGGTGATGATAAAAGAGTGGGCTTTAACTGGCAGG
>NW_016814572.1:0-1139 GCF_001698545.2 Rhinopithecus bieti
TGGCTGCGCTGCAAAATTTTCAAATTTTTATGCTCTGTTTCTGTTTTAAATATAAATTCTAGTTTCAGATAATCTCTTTGTTCACATACATGAGTGTGCACTTTCAGGAGCAGCCAGATTACATCTTGAATGTTTTGCTGCTTAGAAATTTTTTTCACCAAACACCCTAAATCATCTCTCTCAAGTTCATAGTTCCACAGATCTCTAGGGCAGGTGCGCAATGCTTCCAGTCTGTTTGCTAAAGCATAGCAAGGGTGACCTTCACTCCAGTTCCCAGTAAGTTCTCATCTTCATCTGAGACCACCTCAGCCTGGACTTCATTGTCCATATCACTCTGCATTTTGGTCAAAACCATTCAGCAAGTGTCTAGGAAGTTTCAAACATTCCCACATCTTCCTGTCTTCCTCTGAGCCCTTCAAACTGCTCCAACCTCTGCCCATTATGTGGTTCAAAAGTCGCTTCCACATTTTCAAGTATCACTATCTCAGTACCCTACTATTGAACCAATTTTCTTTATTATTCCATTCTCACAATGCTATAAAGAACTATCTGAAACTAAGGAATTTGTGAACAAAAGAGGTTTAATTGACTTACAGTTCCATAGGCTTAGCAGGAATCATGACTGGGAGGCCTCACATTCCAATCATGGTGAAATGTGAAGGGAAAGCAAGCACGTCTTACCATGGTGGAGAAACTGAGAGAGAGAGAGAGCAAAGGGGGAAATTTACACACTTTCAAACAATTAGATCTCAAAACTCACTATCATGAGAACAGCAAGGGGGAGGTTGGCCTCCATGATTCAATCACCCCCTACCAGGCCCCTCCCCTCACAAGTAGGGATTGACATTTGAGATGAGATTTGGATGGGGACACAGAGCCAAACCGTATCAGGCCTATATAATCTTTTTTTTCTAAAGGAGGTTTTAAAAGATTTCTAGCAAGGGCTGAACATAGTGGCTTATGTCTGTAATCCCAGCTCTTTGGGAGGCTGAGGCAGGAAGATCGCTTGAGCCCAGGAGTTTAAGACCAGCCTGGGCAACATATTGAGACTCCTTCTCCACAAAAAAATAAAATCAGCTTAATGTGGTATTATGAGCTTGTATCCTCAGCTACTCAGGAGGCTGAAATGGGAGTACTGT
>NW_016814573.1:0-1265 GCF_001698545.2 Rhinopithecus bieti
GAGATCCGGCCACTGCACTCCAGCCTGGGTGACAGAGCGAGATGCCGTCAAAAAAAAAAAAAAAAAAAAAAAAAAAAGAGTTAGCTATTGAAGGTGGTCTTGTGTGTGTAGAAATGAGGGGCAGGGCATGCTGGTTGGAGGCCATGTTGCAGCACATCTTTGCCAAGAATGAGCTCGGCCTGTCCTGGGGAGTCCGCTTGTCAACAATGGAGAGTTTATTCAGTCATTCAGCAAACAGGTTTTGAGCATCTACAATGTGCCAGGTACTGTGTTACAGGTTAAGGATATAAAGATGAGTAAGATACAACCCCCAACTTCAAATGCTTCATGGTCTGGTTTTGTTTTGAGACGGAGTTTTGCTCTTGTTGCCCAGGCTGGAGTGCAATGGCGTGATCTCGGCTCACTGCAACCTCCACCTCCCGGGTTCAAGCAATTCTCCTGCCTCAGCCTCCCGAGTAGCTGGGATTACAAGCATGTGCCACCACGCCCGGCTAATTTTGTATTTTTAGTAGCGACAGGGTTTTTCCGTGTTGGTCAGGCTGGTCTCGAACTCCCGACTTCAGGTGATCTGCCCGCCTCGGCCTCCCAAAGTGCTGGGATTATAGGCATGAGCCACCATGCCCGGCCTGCTTCATGGTCTTAAGAGGTTTGGTGAGGAGGGGCAGACAGGCACAGATGGAAACAAAGACATGTGTCATGCAGGCTTATAAATGACTTTGAAAGGGTCTAGAGAAAGAGCTGAAAGTGAAGAGAGGAAAAGCTGATGGGGGAAGGGAGAGAGAAGTTGAGCACGGACCATCAGGATCCTATAAGCAGTGAGACTCAGAGGACAAGGAGGTCGGTGTGAGAGTGTTGGGGTGGGTAGGGGAGCATGAGAAAACCATGGGCAGAAGAGACCAGCTAGGGCATTGCAGACCCAGGTGAAGCACCGCTGGACTCCTTGTACATGCACACTCAGGCCCCAGATAGATGCCTTTAGACATGATCCTGTGGTAAGATTAAAAAGGCAGCTGTTTTCTGTGTTTCAGGCAACAACTTCTAGGAAACACGCATTGGTCTTTCTTTCTTTCTTTTTTTTTTTTTTTGAGATGGAATTTCATTCTTGTTGCCCAAGCTGGAGTGCAATGGTGCGATCTCGGCACACTGCAACCTCCACTTCCTGGGTTCAAGCGATTCTCCTGCCTCAGCTTCCCGAGTAGCTGGGATTAGAGGCACACCCCACCATGCCAGGCTAAATTTTCTTTTTTTTTTTGAGGCAGAGTCTC
>NW_016814574.1:0-150164 GCF_001698545.2 Rhinopithecus bieti
CACCCCCAACTACCCTTCCCAGCCTCTGGTAACCATCCTTCTACTCTGTCTCCATGAGTTCAATTGTGAAGATTTTAGATCCCACAAATAAGTGAGAATATGTAAAATACTTGTCTTTCTATGCCTGGTTTATTTCACTTAACATGAAAGTGTGGTCTGTGGATCCCTGAGGGTCCTTGAAACTAGGGAGAACACAAGGTCAAAACTATTTATATACTAATGTTACGTTTCTAACTCAAGTATACACATTTTTAACATTCTGTGTGGTACAGTGGGAAGTACACATAAAACACTTTTGCAAAGCAAACAGCAATGACTGTCCTAAGGAAAAGTACTTGTATAACTGAACTGGTGGCTGAGCCAGCCACTTGTATTCATGGAGCACAATTTTTACGTGAAAGAACTACTGACAAACACATGGTTTTTTGGACTGAGCTATTTGGCAGACACTTTCTCAAAAATAAACAAACTAAGCCTGTCACCAAGGAAATCTCTGACAGTGTTTGTTGCGAATGATAAAATTCTAGTTTTCAAGCAAAAACTTGAATTTTGGAAAAATTGCACTCATCCTCATATTTATTTGTATTCATCATCAGCTTTTCAATGCTTAAAGACTCTTAGTGAGATTGATGGTGATATCAATGCATGTGATTTTTTATCTGAAATAATGAAAAGTGGTAATATTGCAAAAATCTGCATAATTCAGTGAACTGATATTTTCCAAATGACCAATGCATGATGTTTTATCCATGCATGTGTGAAAGCTGCACTCACAGTGCAAAACAACCAATAGTTTTTAATGTAACAGAGTATGGAAAGTTTATTAGCACGGTTTCAGATTCCATACTGCAATTAACTTTTCAGTAACACCTTTTAACTTTTCAGTAACCTTCACTAACATTTGTGGAATACTCACTACATACCAGACACTGTACAAGGCAGCTTACATACTGTACCATAACAATTTAGATTTTTAACAAGCCTGTGACAGGGTTCCACCTCCAACACAACTGGAAAGAAGAGTAACATGGAGTTTGTTAAGAGAAAAGAGTCTTTTATGGGTTGAGAAATGCTTTAGATGCAAAATAGACAAAAGGAAAGGGTAAAAGAGTATAATAAGATGTTAAATTCACCACTTTGGGAGGCTGAGGTGGGCAGATCACGAGGTCAGGAGGTCGAGACCATCCTGGCTAACATGGTGAAACCCTGCCTCCTCTAAAAATACAAAAAATTAGCTGGGCGTGGTGGCGGGCGCCTGCAGTCCCAGCTACTCAGGAGGCTGAGGCAGGAGAAGAACGTTAGGGAGATGCGGAGTGTAGAGGGCTTCAATTAAATAGAATAGTCCAGGAAGGCTTCAATGAGAAAGTAATATTTGCGCAAAGACTTGACAGTGGTGAAGCAGAGAGCCACACAAGTTTTGAGGTAGGAGGTAAGACTGGACTCTGGAGGCAGGGCTTGGACTAATTGAGGACTAGCTAAAACAGGGGCAGGGTAAAATAAGTTTTCCATAGGACATGCCCACCAGTGTGCCATGTCAGCTTACCATTGCCATGGCAACACCCAGAAGTTATCACCCCTTTCCATGGCAATGGCCTGACAACCCAGAAGTTACCACCTTATTTCTAGAAATTTCTGCATAATCTGCCCCTTAATTTACATATAATTAAAAGTAGATATAAAGATGACTGCAAAACTGCCTCAGAGCTGCTCCTCTGGACACACTGCCTGGGAGGTCACCCTGCTCTGTGAGGAACAGCACCTCTGCTGTTGCTGTGCACTGTCACTTCAATACAAGTTTCTGTCTAACACCACCAGTTTGCCCCTAAATTATTTCCTGAGTGAAGCCAAAATATCTCCTGGACTAAGCCCCAATTTGGGGCTTCACCTGCCGTGCATCAATTTCTTGAGGAAGTGTGCTCCAGGCAGAGAAAACAGCAAGTGCAAAGGCCCTGGGGCTGGCCAGTGTGAGTGAATAGGAGGAAGAAGAAGATGAGCTCAGAGCCGGTAGGGGACTGTGAGTCACGCAGGGCTCTGCAGGGCTCTGCAGGGCTCTGCAGGCCACTCCAAGAACTCTGGCTCTTCCTCTGAGTGAGCTGGACCTCACTGGGAAGATCTGAGCAGAAAAATGACTGTATCTGACTTAGGCTTTCACAGGATCACGCTGCCTGCTGTGTTGAAAAGAGTGCTTGCCTCAGATCCAGCCACGCACTTCCTGCTCAAGAAAGCAGACTCCAGAGATGTTTTAAAACAAAACACCAATTGTTAATAACAACCACAAATATATTTAAATAGGCAAAGAACTTAAAGAGTTTAATTCATTCTTCAAAGAAGATTCACAAATGACCAATGAGCACATAAAAAGATGTTCAACATCACTAATCATTGGGGAACTCTAAAGAAAACCACAATGAGATACCACCTCACACCCATTACAATGGCTATCAAAAAAATGGAAAATAATGGCAAGAATATGGAGGAATTAGAACCCTCGTGCAGTGCTGGTAGAAGTGCATAGGGATGCAGGCACTATGGAAAACAGTATGCAGGTGCTTCAAAAAGTTAAACAGAATTATCAGAGGATTCAGCAACTGCACTTCTAGGTTATATACCCCCAAAAATTGAAAGCAGGGACTCAGATACTTGTATACCAATATTCATAGCAGTATTATTCACAGCAGCCAAAATGTAGAAACAACTCAAATGTCCATCAACAGATGAATGGATAAATAAAATGTGGTATATACATACAATGGAATATTGCTTGATCTTAAAATGGAACGAATTCTGATGCATGCTACAACCTGGCAGAACCCTGGAAACACTATGCTAAGTGGAAATAAGCCAGACACAAAAGAAGAACTTTTGTATGATTCCACTTATGTGAGGTACCTAGAATAGGTGGATTCATAGAGACAGAAAGAGCACAGGTTGCCAGAGGCAGAGGGGAGGGGAGAAAGGGAAGTTCTTGTCTAATGAGTATAGAGTTTCAATTTTGTGAGATGAAAATGTTCTGGAAATGAATGGTCATGATAGTAGCACAACAATGTAAATGCATTTCATGTCATTGAATTGTACCCATAAAAATGGTTACGATAGTAAATCATGTATATTTTATCCCAATAAAAAAGTTTTCATTTTTATAAGTTTCTAAGTTCTGTCTCAATGTACCCTTTCATTTAACAAATATTTATTAAGCATCACCAAGCAATGTGGATAAATTTTTCCAAGTAAAAAAAGAGGTACGAACATCATTTATTGAGTGCCTACTTGGGACACATTGGCTTTTTTCTTTTCAGACCCTTTGTCTTCCTTGGGATTTTGAGATGTTAGATGTCAAAAAATGTGCAAAAATATCATTGAGGACTTTGTAATGCAGGCTCCGAAGGACGCAGATGAAGTATTACTGGCTTTTTGAAGCGGGAAAGGTCACTTCTGACTGGGAGCTCCATCAAGTCTTCACAGAATGGCCAGCATGGGAACAGAGGCTGGGGCAGGGCAGATCCCAGGCACCAGCAGGAAGTCAACAGCGCTCAGGAACAGAGGGGAGCAAACGTGGTGGGCACATGGCCTAGATGAGGAAGAGAAATGAAATGCAGGAAGCCAGGGAGTTGGCAGGATCCAGATCCTGAAGGGGTCTTAAATTAGGCCAGTCATAGCCTTCAGGGTCAAGGAGCTACTGAAGACATTTAAGAATGGGATTCCAAGGCAAAGCCATAGACACCTGCAGGTGGGAAAGGAAGATGCTGTGAGACAAGAGAACAGCAGGAGAAGGAAGGATGGAGTCGCTGCCTACGGGGAGCTCTCATCTGAAATGACTTCGTGTTGATGCAAAGCATTTCTTGCTGACTTCTAAGCATATGGAAAGTCTCATCTGCACACTCCAACTTCTGCCTGGGGAGGGAGAGCAAAGTGAGAATTTTTGCCATTAAGACTGTGATGAGAGAAAAATTCCTTAGGGCAGACAATTATGTCAACATATTTTCTAATTTATTTTTAAATGTGCAAATGTTCCTAGAGGCCTGGTGGCAGACACAACTTTTATAAATATAAAAATGTCAATCTGCACACAACTGCTAGCCTGCTGAAGACACCTACCTCCTTTCAGATTTAACCAGTCTGACTTTTTTTTAAGACAATTGTGTTTGGAAATTGTAAACATGCAGCTAATGAGTCTAAGGAAAAACAGAGTTTATCCAATAACATTGCACAAAGGCAAATTTCCCCCAAACCTTTTTTCTTCAGCATCAGAGTCTTTTTTCTTAAAATCAGAGCTAGGAGACCTGTTTGCATCACCAAGTATGTGATGTGAGGATGAAGCATGATCACATGCAGGCAGATACAGTGGTGTGAAGCCATCAAGGGAGGCTGGAGTCTGCAGTCAGAGGGGCCAGGTACAAATTCCAGCCTCATCCCTTCGAAGTGACATTGCCCTTGGCCAGATTACTTACCCACCTTCCCAAGAGGAAGATCAGTGTGGTGGCTGAGGGTCTGGACTCTGTAAGCCAGACTTCCCCAGGCTTGACTCTCCCTCTGCCACCTCCTTGCTGGTAACCTCTCAATGGGGTGATGAGAACAACAGTATCTGCCTCAGGGCAGGATCATGAGGAGTAAATGAGTTAACATATGCAAAATCTGTAAGAGGTACCTGTTATGTAAAATGCTATGTATAAATGCTTGCTCATTTGTTATCAGTTAAAAAGAAAAACTGGAAATAAGCCCTCACAAGGCATTCGGGACAATTAACTGAGATGAGGGTGGAGGCACACTCTGTGTGGGTTCTAAACCTAAAATCCTAGCTCTACCACTCATTAGCCATATATCCTAAGTTCCTTTATCTTTCTGTATTTCATTTTGAGATGGAACTTCGCGTAGGCCCTTGCGCACAGTGAGTAGACAGGAAATCTCATCAGCAACAAATGTTAGTTTCCCCTGTCCTTCTCATTCTCATTCCAACATATTTTCTCCATGAGAACAAGATCCTCTGGTCTGTTGAAGTCCATTTAGGGTATTCTCCAGATGAGGGTTGCTGCAGGCTGAATTGTGTTCCCCAAAAATTCATGTGTTGAAGACTTAATTTGCAGCACCTCATAATGTAACCATATTCACAATAAGATATTTAAACAAGTGATTAAGTTAAAATGACACAATTGCAATTAGAATAGGCCCTAATCCAATCTGACTGATGCTGTTATAAGAGAAGAAAATTTGGACACACAGAGAAACATCAGATGCATGCATGCAGAGGAAAAACCAGGTGAGGATGCAGCAAAAAGCTGGCCATCTAGAAGCCAAGGAGAGAAACCAGCCCTGCCAACATCTCTATCTTGGACTTTCAGCCTCCAGAACTATAAGAAAATCCATTCTGTTGTTTAAGCCATCTATTCTGTGGCATTTTGTTATGGCAGCTCTAAAAAAACTAATACAGGGTATAAATGTTATTCTCCTACATATTTTTGAGAAAAGGATACTTCATTTTTCAAAGTCCAAAGAGGGTGGCAATTTATTCAGCAAGCATTTGATGATCCCCTGATATGGAAACTGTTCTAGAGCTCCAAGTAACTTGATGTAGCACTGTGTGTCCTCAGGGAGCTCACAGTCCAGGGACTGACCCTGACAGTTGAAGGAGGAATTGTAATTTGGGGTGATGGATGGTGTAGTAGAGCCACACAAGATATGGTTTGGACTGTGTCCCCACCCAAATCTCATGTTGAATTGTAATCCCAAATGTTGGAGGCGGGGCCTGGTGGGAGGTGATTGGATCATGGTTTAATACCATCCCCTTTGGTGTTGTTGAGGTCTTGTGAGATCCGGGTGTTTAAAAGTGGCACCTCCCCGCTCTCTCTCGCTCCTGCTCCAGTCACGTAAGACATATCTGCTTCCCCTTTGCCTTCTACCATGATTGTAAGTTTCCTGAGGCCTTTCAAGAAGCAGAAGGTGTTATGCTTTCTGTACAGCCTGCAGAACTGTGAGCCCATGAAACCTCTTTTCTTTATAAATTACTCAGTCTCAGGTATTTCTATATAGTAGTACAAGACAGACTAATACAACCCACAAGGTAAAGAATTGACACAAAGGGGGGAGAGAACAACTCTGCCAGAGGGATGAAAAGTCTTTTCCAGGTGAGGAATTGGTGAGCTGGGCATAAAATGTGCAAGGAGTCTTCCAGGCAGGTACAAGTACAGAAAGCATTTTAGGCAGAGGGACAACATTTATAAAAGACTCTTCCCCTTCAGATGCTCACCATCTGTCCAGGGATGGGTGGGTAAATGTTGTTGAGTATATATACATTGGTGAAGGGATAAATACTCTGCTATAAGACTAAAGTCAGGAACATTTAACTGAGGTTGAGGAGGCCAGGAAAGGTGCTACCTTAGTCAAGTTTTAAAGATTGTGTGAGTCACAGAAGAGCATTCCAGGCACAAGGAACAACATGAAGGTTTGAGAAAGAATGGTGTATAAAGTAACTCAGAAATGCAGGCATGTGGAACTCAAGACAGGATAAGAAGATTTGTACTGAGCAGGGTGCTACATGCTTTCATGCATTATCTCAGCTGATCCATTCTAACAACTCAGTGGGGTAGTTTGTCATGGTTGTTAATGCTGCCTAAATAGAAAAACCCTGAAATTTCAGGGGCTTAATACAATAATGAAACAATAACCCATTAAGTTCAATGAGGGTCAGGCAGTCTGCCTACCTCAACCAGCTGTGCCATCCTGAACATCTCCAAGGTGGTCAGAGCAAGAAAAGAGAAAGATGGTGGAATGTCACAGGGCTCACATCAGCTCCACTTCCAGTCAATTGGCCAGAAATAGCCACATGACCCTCACTTAACTTCAGGAAAGGCTGAGAAATCTAGGGAAGTGTGTGGGTATTTGGTGATTAACTATTACGGGTAGAAATCTTTATTATATTCTCATTCTGTCAGAAAAGTTAAGTATTTTGCCCAAAGCCACACAACTAATGAGCAGTAGAGCCAAGAGTCTCATACAATTGACTCTAAAACCTACATCTGAGCCACCATGCTATATGGCCAGATCATACAGAGCTTTCTATTATAAAACTTGGTCCGGGCGTGGTGGCTTATGCCTGTAATCCCAGCATTTTGGGAGGCCAAAGTGAGCAGATCACCTGAGGTCAGGAGTTCGAGACCAGCCTGACCAACACAGAGAAAGCCCGTCTCTACTAAAAGTACAAAATTAGCTGGACGTGGTGGCACATGCCTGTAATCCCAGCTACTTGGGAGGCTGAAGCAGGAGAATCACTTGAACCCGGGAGCTGGAGGTTGCGGTGAGCTGAGATCACACCATTGCACTCCAGCCTGGGCAACAAGAGTGAAACTTTGTCTCAAAAAAAAAAAAAGATTGGACATTACCCTATAGACAATGGGGAGCTGGCACAATCAGATTTTCCTTTTAGATAGACCACTTAGGCTGTGCTTTGAAGGATGGCTTTGAGAAAGCAAGGCTGGGTGCAAGAAAATCATTAGGGAGGCAATTGACATAGTTCAGATAAGGTATGATGAGGGCTTCGAGCAGGACAATCATAGGAGGAACAGAGAAGATGGACATATTGGAGAAGTTTTGGGGACATGGATAAAAGTGGCAAGACTTATTGCTTTAGTATGAGGATGAGGAAAGAGTATTCAAGAAAGATATCCTTGTATTTGTATCATGACCTAGAAAGATGGTGTCAGGCCAGGCACGGTTGCTCACATCTGTAATCCCGGCACTTTGGAAGGCTGAGGCAGGAGGATCACTTGAGCCCAAGAGTTCAAGACCAATCTAGGAAACATGGTGAAACTCGGTCTTTACAAAAAAAATACAAAAATTAGCCAGGTGTGGCGGCATGCACCTATGGTCCCAGCTACTCGGGAGGCTGAAGTGAATCACTTGAGACCAGGAGGCGAAGGTTGCAGTGAACCAAGATTACTCTACTCCAGCATGGGCAATACAGCAAGACCCTGCCTCAAAATAAAAGAAAAAGAAAAGAAAAGAAAGATGGTATCATCAATGAAAGAAAAATATAGAAGAAGGAGCAGAGAAAATGGTGAAGAAAACAATGATTTTAGTTTTGGAAATGCTGTTTAAATAACTTGGGAGACATCAAATGACATTGCATACTCAGCTGCTTATAAAATACCCAGCTTGGGAAAGAAGTTGGGGTAGGGAGCTACAAATATGTAGATGTTAGTTGAATAAAAGGAGAGTTGGAATCCTGTGGGAAACAATCATAAAATTTCCCAAGAACAGATGGGAGAAAGTGATGGTAGCATCCAATGCAGATAGGCCAGTATAAAGAATATTTTATACTGGCCATTCAAAGTCATTGATGACCTCCATGGAAACAGCCTCAATGGAATGGGAAAGGGTGGGGCTGAGTGAAAATGAATGTAAAATTCTACCACTCTTAATCTTCTAAATAAGGCAGTATTATTCTCCCCACTTAATAATGAAGCTGTAATATTGTAAAATATATTAGCCTTTGTCCAGGTTTCCTGGCATGTAACTCCTTAAATCCTTGGACTCTCCGAAGTGGTAAAAGTGCTTTTTATATGCTAATGAGATGACTGGTGACTGGCCATCCCTACATAGTTTCAGGATGGGGGCTGGCTACCAGAAAGACCAAATCATGACTAGAGGGTTGAGACTTTCAACCTCACCCCCCAAACTGTAAGGGAGGGGAGAGGGACTGAAGGTTAAGTTGATCACCAATAGCCAATGGTTTAATCAATTGTGTCTACATACTGAAGCCTCCACAAAAACCCAAAAGGACAGTTCAGATGAGCTTCCACATAGCCAAGGCTCCTGGAGTGTGGTGCACCCAGAGAAGGTATGAAAGCTCTATTCTTCTTCCTTCCTCTGTACCTTTCCCTATCCATCTCTTCATCTGGCACTCATCTGTATCCCTTGTAATATCCTTTATAATAAACCAGTAAAGGTAAATGTGCATATCCCTCAGTTATATGAGCTGCTCTAGCAAATTAATCGAACCTGAGGAAGGGGTTGTGGAAACCCTGATTTATAGCTGGTTGATCAGAAGCACAGGTAAAACAACCTGGGGCTTGCAGTCAGCATCAGTGGTGGAGGAAGTCTTGCAGACTGAGCCCTCAACCAGTGGGATCTGATGCTATCTCCAGGTAGATAGTGTCAAAGTGAAGTGATTTAGAGGACACCCAGCTAGTGTCCCCTGCAGAATTGATTGCTTGCTTAGTGTGTGGAGAAAAACCTTCACATCATGATTGTTGAGTGAGAGTCTAAGTAAAACTGAGTTTGACTTGTTTCCCTATAATCTCAGAGCAACTCAGAGTGGTGACTTACAATATCAAACAGTGGCAGAGAACCCAGACTCTGGAAGGCAACCATCTGGACTGGGTTCCTTGGAATTAGACTCTGAGGTGGATATTTGTATGCAGCTTTCCTTGGGAGCATTTTCAAAACCAATACCTGTAAGAAAATGAGAGAAGCAGGGTTGGGCAGAGGTGATGAAGGAGCTACACAGGACGAATTTGATCTTGCAGAGAGCTCTTGAGTTGGAAAGGGACTTCAAGTTGCATCAAATATAGGCAAAGGGTTTTGACCATGTCATTAGTCCAAACATTGACCAGATATTGGTTATGGGCAAACCCCAATAAAGGATCTAACTTTGGGCAAGGCAGCTCCCTTTGGTCAAGAACAATGCCCAGAGAGTGACACATCTGACAGCCACCAGGAGCCAGCTCTCCCAGAGGCTGAGGGAGTGAGCACTTCAGTTCTGAATAGGAAATCTGGGTGGCACATGAGGCATCCATGACACTGTCTGGTACCAAGCTCAGTTCAGCTACTTACTCACTATGAGATCTTGGTTAGTTTCTTAATCCTTCTGTGCCTCAATTTCCTCAGCCTAAAAGTGGGAATAATAATGCATTTACCTCAAACAATTGTTGTGAGAATTGGATAAGTTAAAACTGCTAGAAACACACTTGACACAGAGTCAACACTTCATAAGAATAGAAGGTCAAAACCTCACGACAACCCAGGTCTTCTGATTTCCAGTCCTGTGCCATTTCTTCAAGCCATTCATTTCATCAAGTCTCCTCCATTCTCATTCTGTTTCCAGTGTATGTCGTACATGAGCACTGTGTGCTGCAATGTGCTACCCATAACTATGTTGCACCTTTACAAAAGTATGTATTAATTTAGTATGACCAAAACAAGGGTATTTAACAAAACAACCTAGAAATTTCAGTGGTTTGCAACCATCTATTACTCACTCATTCACTCACCTGTGGATTTGGCTAACCTGGGCTAGGCTTGGCTGAGCCTGACTCCTAGCTCCATGGCTGGGCCCAGGCCTTTCCACATGTCTCTTGTCTTTCTTAGATTAGCAGTACTCACAGCATATTCTGTTCATAGTGAAAGATAGGAGCTCAAGAGACCCACCTAAATATGCAAGCACATTCCAAGCCTCTGCTCACATCTGTGGTCATCCTATTGGCTAAAGCAATCCAGGTGGCTAAGCCCAAAGTCAAACACGCGCACCAAGGAGAGAAGGTACCCACAGAGGTTGAGGAAGGGCAGTACTGGAAATTTGCTGAACAGTAATCTTCCACACAGCCTGATGAACCAAAATTTTGTAATAGAAAAGAAGATACTCATGACCAGAATCTTAAGAAGAAAAAAAGCTGCAGCTGAAAGCCTTTACTAAATACTTATTACTAGTATGTCTAGGCAGATCCTTCTAGCCTCTCTCTGACTCAGTCTCCTCACTTGCAAAATGATTATAATACTCCCCTTCTATTTGATTCATAGAAATGGGGTATCATCATTCTCATCCACTTATCATACTTTTTTGTGGAATACTGCAGTAAGTCTTTGTTGGCATTCTCTGCCATCTAGCATGCTTATAATTCTTTATTGAGCATTACAGCATGGGACTGATCCCCCAGAACTGTCATAAAAAGGCATGAGAAATGCAGAATTACTTCAGTAGATAGGAGTAGCTAGAATCTAATGTGCTATAGATTTCTTAAGCACTGGGTCTTCATCTCATAGACTTCTATCTACCCTGACAGCACTTGAGTATATATAAGCCCTCCATAAAATCTAGTTGAATTTTCTGTTTTCAAGATCAGTTAAATAGAGGATGGTACCAACACTGCTGAGACACCAGTCAGTCAATGCCCTCTGCTAAAAGCCTAATGCAAGCCTCTTTACCTATCGTAGTTACTAAATACCCAGCTCAGCACTTTTGCTCCTTAATTCCGAAACCTTCTATTTGGGTACTACCTAGCAGCATGAAATTCCTTTAAAATAAAACAAAAGAATGATGGTTCATCAAACTGTAGCTTTTGGTCCAAAAAAATATATTTCTAATTCATTTAGTTACAGTGAGACAGATGCCAAACTTTCATAACTTTTTATTCTACTCAAATTTGTGTACACAAAGATGAAATCCTCCTGTCTCTACTTGCCAGGAACAAGGCATAATCTTTATTCCAACAAAAGCTTTATTGCTACAAGTATCACCTAGTTCTTTAAAGACCCTCTGAAATCATTTTGATCTCAGGAACTCTTTTTCATACCTCTTCCAGATTGACCTTATAAAAGTACCATAGAACTTCTAGCACAAAAAAAAAAAAAAAAAAGGAGAAAATCTTAGTGGTTTAGTGACTATTTGCTAAGCCTGCTAGAACTAAGTACCACAAACTGAGGACTGAAGCCACAGAAATGTATATTATCTCACAGTTCTGGGGGCTGGAAGTCTAAGGTCAAAGTGTCGGCAGGGCTCTTCCCTCTGAGCACTGTGAGAGAGAATCTGTTCCATGCTTCTCTCCTCCTCTAGTACTCCCCTGGCACTTTTGGCATTCCTCAGCTTGTAAATTATCCCCCCAACTCTGCTTTTATGTTTACATGGCATTCTCCCTGTGTGTGTATCTGTCCTCAGATATACCCATTACACAAGGACACCAGTCCTATTGGATTAGAACCCACCCCCAATAATCTCATTTTAACTTGATCATCTCTGTGAAGACCCTATTTCCAAACAAGGTCACATTCTAAGGTAGGGCTTACCTTGCCTTACCTTAGGGCTTATTGGGGGTTAGAGCTTCAACATGTTAATTGGGGGGCAGGGGGAATACAATTCAACCCATAACACATTGACCTTGTGTTAGGCAAAGATTTCTCCCAAACTATAAAAAGCACAAACTACAAAAGAAGAAAATTGTTAAACTGGTCATCATCAAAATTAGAAACTACTATTATTTGAAAACACCCTTAAGAAAATGAAAAGACAAATCACCCATAGACTAGGTAAAATATTTCCAAACACAAAAGAACTTATATCTAGAATATATTTTTTAAAACTCTTTACCCAATAATAATGACTCAATAATAAAAATGCAACTCATATTAAGACAAACAACCTAGTGAAAAATGGGCAAAAGATCTGGACACCTCATCAGAGAAGATATACAGAAGGCCAGCAAGCATGTGAAAAGATGCTCAAAGTCATTATGGATCAGGGAAATGCAAACTGAAACTGCAAGTCACCTCTACATACCAATACAATACAAATCAAAATGATTGACAACACCAAGTGCTGGCAAGGCTATGGAGCAACTAGACCCTCATACAGTCATGTTGGAAAACAGTATGGCAGCCTCTAGTAAAAGTAATAATGCACCTACCATACAACACACCAATCCAAATCCTAGGTATTTACACAAAAGAAACAAATATCTCTGTTTACACAGAGGCCTCCACATGAACGTTCATAGCCGCTATATTGAGTAGTCAAAAACTGGAAACAACCCAAATACTCAACTGGAGAAGAGATAACCAAATAATGCTATATATGTACAATGGAATATTCCTCAGCAATAAAGAGAATGAATTACTAATACATGTATGCAAAAGTATACATATTCCACATTCCATCTATATAGCAGTCTAGAAAAGACAGTGCTTTAAGGGTAGAAAATAGACTAGTGGTCGGCAGAAGTTGGTGGCAGTGGAAGGGAATGACTGAAAAGGAGTACAGAGGAACTCTTGGGGGTGATGGATATTTCTGTATCTTGCGTTTAATGATGGTTAGATGACAATACATTTGCCAAAACTCATTGAACTATACACTTAAAAAGGAGAATTCGTTTTAAGTAAATTATTCTGCAATATTTTTAAAGTGCTCCAGTATCCTTCACTCTCTCCAGCATCTACAAGGGTTTCTAGAGTAGCCCGGCCTCATGTGCTAAGCACTGTGAAAATTCCCCAGCACAAGGTCTTTAAGGGCAGGGCTGTAGTTTACTCCTTTCAGCTCATTCCTAGAACCAGCTTCCCAATAGGAACACAATACATACTTGCTGGCTTTATTATTCTGCATCCAATCATTCTATGGGATAAGATAAAAATGACAAACATACTGGTAAGTTTTCCCAACCCTTTTCCCTGCCAGATAAATCAGGTTCTGATTCTGCAAACTGTTTAGTTCCTTCCCCTCTTCTCCTTCTGAACAAGATTAAGGTTCTTGGCAGGCAGAATGAGGAAAAGGCACTGAAGAATGGTGAAACTGGCAGTAAGGGTAAAGAGGGGCTTCTCTTCCCAGGAGGCATTGAGTGAAGAAGGATCCCACACCTGCAGACTATGAGAGCCCAGGGCACAGCTGGCAGAAGTCGGTTAGAGCTGGATGAGGAGTGGGCTGGAGAGAGACCGGGGGTGGGCCAGGGATAGTGAGAGAGGGTCCTTCTGTGGAAGGAGACTGACAGGCCTCAGGAGTTGCCAGATGCTACAGAATATGAGAAAAAGGAAATCTTTGTAAAACCTGTCTTCAAGTTCTGCATTTGATTTGTATATGATCTGAATTCCTGTTTGAACTATTCTTTGAATATGGCCCCACTGCTAAATGAACCACAGGAGTCTTGACTTCAAGATGATCATAAGTGCAACAAACACATATTAAACACTTTCTGGGGCTCCTACATCTTATTGGCCACACAGGGGAGACAAAAATACATAAAAGACAATATTAGAGACACTTGATTAGGTAAGACATGAAACATAATCAATAACATTTGTAAAGTCATTAACTACCTTCAAAATTTTAGTATGTGTATTAGTCCGCTCTTGCTTTGCTATAAAGAAATATCTGAGACTAGGTAATTTACAAAAAAAAGATATTTAGTTGGCTCACAGTTCTGCAGGCTGCACAGGAAGCAAGGTGCCAGCATCTGCTCAGTTTCTGGGAGGCCTCAGGGAGCTTTTACTCATGGCAGAAGACAATGCAGGAGCAGACACATCACATAGCAAGAGTGGGAGCAAGGGAGAGAGAGCCATACACTTTTACATGACCAGATCTCACAAAAACTCACTCACTATCACAAGGACAGCACCAAGCCATGAGGCATCAGCCCCCATGACCCAACACCTCCCACCAGGCCCAGGCTCCTGCACTGAGGATTACATTTCAACATGAGATTTGGGTGGGGACAAATATCCAGATTATATTGGTGTACTTGATACATTATGATTTTATTGAACCCTCTTAGGAACTCTAAAGTAGACAGGGCAGGCCAATTCATTTTTATCTAAACTAAATGATCTGACAGTGGCTGACACTCAGCTCAGCAGGAAGAGTCCATCTGAATCTAAGTCTTGAGAACTCCAAAGTTTGTTCTCTTTGTTCCCTCTGCAACTTCCTCTCTCTGGCATGGCAAGAAACATGTAACACAAGATAGAGACCCAGAAGTGGAGGCCCAGTGTCTGATGTATAAAATGGCTTTTCAGGATTACAAGAGACATGGCCAGTACTTTCAGTGCAAGGATATCTCACTAAAATTCAGGAGCATATTAAGTCTCAAGTCATCCATCTCCCTTCTGGCTAGACAGTCACTGATACGGTTTGGCTGTGTCCTCACCAAATCTCAGCTTGAATTATATCTCCCAGAACTCCCACATGTTGTGGGAGCAACCCAGAGGGGAGGTAATTGAATCACGGGCACTGGCCTTTCCCGGGCTATTCTCGTGATAGTGAATAAATCTCACTAGATCTGATGGGTTTATCAAGGGTCTCCGCTTTTGCTTCTCTCTCATTTTTTCTTGCCACCACCATGTAAGAATGGCCTTTTGCCTCCCACCATGATTCTGAGGCCTCCCCAGCCATGCGGAACTGCAAGTCCAATTAAACTTTTTCTTCTCAGTCTTGGGTATATCTTTACCAGCAGCATGAAAATGGACTAATGCAGTCACTCTTGGTCTCAAAGACTTGGCTACACCTCAGAGCTCATGGAACACTGCACATATCTCAGAAAATATTGGAGTGTAACTTCCATTTATGTGTATCTCTCAAAATCCATATTTATTATTAAGAAAGAGGATCAAATTGATCAATTTCTCACCATCCCATGTGGAGTTCCTATGCAGGACAGTTCTGTCCAATACCCCACAAAGACATCCGGCTTCCCTGGCTTTTTTTAGAAGAGAGTTGTAGGTGTGGTAGGCAGTGGTGGGTGGGGAAGGCCTGTGACTTCAACATGGATGATACAAGTAATCCTGCTATTGTGCTGTGTTTCCTGAAATAACAAACATGCAGTCTTATTATTTCCTTTGGCACAACATAAACCTACTACCTCATGTGCTCTCACATTTTTGTCTTAAATCCTTTCAGGTACCATTGGATTTTTAGAGCACTTATTTTTAATTCCCCTCACCCACCCACTATTCTTCACTTCATCCTCTCAGCTTTGAGAGTATGTTGATTTAAATTTAGTAAGGGAAGAAAAACATTCATGCTGTTGTTTTTTAAATAACACTGAACCCCTTTCAAAGGCAGCATTCATGTGCAGGTATCACTTATCATTAAGGGATTATAAAGGTTCTGAAAGAAATATTTTAAAAATTGACACAAATTACCTGTGGGTTATATTATTTACTATATTTTAAAGTTTCATGATTTTCATGAAACTATCTAGTTTGTAATTCAAAGGTTGAGTGTTATCAAGATTTAAAAATACATAATCTTTAATATAGCACAGACAAATGAAAAGTCATGCCTGCTGTATTCAGAGTAATTTAATATCATTCAATTTTATAAAACCATAATAAAGAAGGATTAACAGTTCAACAGCTGCACTGTAAATATAACAATTATTGTTGTTGAAATTCAGGGTTCTATAAACTACCCCCTCACATTTAACTATATCAAAGCAAATAGAGAGCAGTTATTGATTCAATATAGAGTTAGGAAAGGATTGTTGCCATTACATCACCTAGATCATAGATCTTAATCCCTATAATAAAGTCAACCATTGCAGTGTTTGCAAAAGAAGAATGAGATCACAGGACTGACCTTTTCACCTAAGATGAAAGAACCCATCTGGAGAGATCACATGACAGCAGCAGCCTTTGTTGTCACTGTCATATCCCATCTCAGCATTTCATGGTAGGCATTCCCATCTTGTATGGGTCAGTTTATCAGGGGTTACTAGGACTAGATTTAAGGGCTGAGAATTAGTAGACAACCATTTACATTATGATTTGGAGGATTCTGGAAAGGATTTCCTTCACCAAACATATCTCCTCTATAGTCTATTAAGATATTTGAAATCCAAGCATTCTCAACTTTCTGACATTTGTATTGCTGAACAGGCTAGTTGGTTCTTTTTCCAAAGTACAAGACTTGCAGAGCTGGCCCCTGACATGTGATAAGGCCCCTAACCCAGTCATGTATGCCTTTTCTTTTTTGCTACACAAAGGTGACATACATAGAGAAAAAAGGCAAAGGAGCAGAAAAAATGCGAATAATGACTGAAAACTTACATTTGATGAAAAACATTAATCTTCACATCCAAGAAGCTCAACATCCAAGAAGCTCAACAATCTCTAAGTAGGATAAACTCAAACAGATCCACACCTAGCCACATCAAAATCAAACAAAGGATAAAGAGAAAGTTTTAAATGTAGCAAGAGGAAAACAATTCTTCACCTAAGACCCACAATAAGAGTAACGGGCTTTTTTTTTGCAAGATGGTGGATTACACACTTTTAGCGTGCCTCAGTCACTTGGAAATAGCAAGATAGTGCATAAAGATCAAATCTGTGAGCATTAATTTAAGAAGGAAAATGGGAATCCACCAGAATCATGATAGGCACCTCAGATCCTAGAGAGGAAAATGTGGGCAAACAGACCCCATGACAGCAACTGGCTGATAAAAGTGAGTGAAACCCCAGTATGTGAGAGAGTCAGAGAGCCTCCTTCTGTTACTCACCTTTCCACTGGGGATCCGAGCAACCCAGGCCAAGGGAGGACACCTTGTTTATCCTAAGTCTGCTGCCAACCTGGGGAGGAGCTTGGAGATTCTATGAGAAAAAGACACTGGAGAACACTGCAGGCATTTTCCCAGACCTGCGACCAAGAGCAGAATGTGTTTTTAACCCAGGAACATAAAGTCAGCCATTCTTTAGCAACCTGGCAATGTAGCCATGCAGGCATTTTAGTCTCAGGTCAGAGACTGGAGTGCCTGCTCTAGAGTGGGGTAGGGGTCTCCAGAGCCAGAACTATGAAAAGTACATCAGCAGTAGGCACTGGAATTGTGTTCTTCCCCATTGCAGGACTAGGGTGGAATGGGAGTTGTTACCACTGCAGTTTGTCCTGAGCAGCAAGACTTGCAGCCAGGGTCAGTTTAGTGACTTGGAACCAGTCTGTGCATGCCATATCTGGGTGCCCCATCCTGCTCCCCTGAGATCATGGTGCAGTGGGGCCCTATCCACTCAACCCACAGGCAGAAATCCAGGCATTTGGAGTACCTGTTTGCCTGGACCAGCAACCTGAGCTCCCCCACGCTTCATAGACATAGATCAAGATACAATGGGGCCCTTTCTGCTCCATGCCCAGGCATATCCAGGCATTTGGAGGACCCATTTGCCTAGTTCAGCAGCTTGAGCCACCTCACCCTTCCTGGGCATAGATTGTGGTGGAACAGGGTTCTCTCTGTTCCACAATAGGCAGATCTCCAGGTATTCAAAGTACCCACTCACCTGGATTGGCATTCTGACCCATGCCACCCTTCCTATATTGAGATCCTGGTGAAGCAGGGACCTCCTCACTCCACACCCAGGCAGATCTCCAGGCACCTGGAGTGCCCTCTCTCCTGGATAAGGAGTTTAGGCCATCCCCCATCCCTGTGCAGTGAACTTGGAGCTGAAGAGGTTTCCCAGCTCCATGCCTTAGGTGCACCTCTAGGTACTTGATGGCTGCCCACTGAATTCTCCCTCAGCACTTGTGCTTGTTCCTGGAGCCTGTAGGCAGACTCGCCTGGTCCAGCTCCATCCATCTTGTCCCCCACTCACCAGGGGCTGAACAGGAAGGTCAGACCACACGGCACTCCATGGATCAGCCTATTTGCCTGAAGAAACAGGGAACTTCTCCCAGTAAACAAGGATCAAGTATATCCCCAAATTGGTTGCAGCCAACTCATACCTATAAGTGCCATCTACAGGCTTAGAGTTTGAACTGCACAGCCCAATATAAAATTTGCCATCAGAAGTGCACACAGCCATAGAAGCAAAGCCAAACAACCCTACTCAACATTCTCTACAGCTATACCTGCTGGAGAGATGGAAAAAAAGGAAAGAGAAAATGATGACAATAATAATAATAATAATATAGGAAAAGAAATGAAAAGAAAAGTTCTACCTGCTAGAAAATAACTACAAAAATTGTAAGTGCCAGCATCTCAGATAAGAAGGAACCAGGGCAAGAATTCTGGTACCATAAAAAATATGAATGCAGTGATGCCATCAAAGGATTGCACTAGTTCTCCAGCAATGGTCTCTAACCAAAATTGAAACTAAGAAATGATAGATAAAGTATTCATGGACTAGGAAAAAAAAAAAAAACCAAATGATATCCAAGACAAGGTTAAAAATCACACAAAGAAACTTCTAAAGCAATGTCCAGGAAATGAATGAAGAGATAAACATCCTAAAAAGAAATTAATCAGGGCTGGGTGTGGTGGCTCACGCCTATAATCCCAGCACTTGGGGAGGCCAAGGTGGGCAGATCAGTTGAGGTTGGAAGTTCGAGGCCAGCCTGGCTAACATGGTGAAACCGCATCTCTACTAAAAACACGAAAATTAGCTGGGTGTGGTGGCACATGTCTGTAATCCCAGCTACTCAGGAGGCTGAGGCAGGAGAATAGCTTGAACCCAGGAGGCAGAGGTTGCAGTGAGTCAAGATCATGCCACTGTACTCCAGCCTGGGCGACAGAGTCAAAGGAAGAAAAGAAAGAAAGAAAGAAAGAAAGAAAGAGAGAGAGAGAGAGAGAGAGAGAGAGAGAGAGAGAAAGAAAGAAAGAAAGAAAGAAAGAAAAAGAAAAAGAAAGAAAGAAAGAAAAAAAAAAAGAAAGAAAGAAAGAAAGAAAGAAAGAAAGAAAGAAAGAAAGGAGGGAGGGAGGGAGGGAGGGAGGGAGGGAAGGAAGGAAGGAAGGAAGGAAGGAAGGAAGGAAGGAAGGAAGGCAGGCAGGCAGACAGGCAAGAAAGCAAGAAGGAAGGAAGGAAAGAAGGAAGGAAGGAAGGAAGGAAGGAGAAAGAAAGAAAGGAAGGAAGGAAGGAAGGAAGGAAGGAAGGAAGGAAGGAAGGAAGGAAGGAAGGAAGGAAGGAAGGAAGGAAGGAAAGAAAAGAAAGAAAGAACGAACGAACGAACGAACGAACGAAAGAAAGAAAGAAAGGGAGAGAGAAAGAAAGACAGAAAGAAAGAAATCAGTCAGACCTTCTGGAATTGAAAAACTCACCTAAGGAGTTTCAAAATACAATTAAAAGCTTCATCAATACATTGGGCCAAGCAGAAGAAAGAATTACAGAGCTTGGAGACCAGTCTTTCAAACTAACCCAGCCAAACAAAAATAAAGGAAAAATGAATGTAAAAAAATGAATAGTCTTCAAGAAATATGTAATTACATAAAGTGAAAAAATCTACAAATTATTAACATTCTTGAGAGGAAGAAAAAGTAAACAATCTGGAAAATATATTTTTGAGGGAATAACTCAAGAAAAGTTTCCTAATCTTGCTAGAAAGATAGACATCAAGATACAAGAAATCCAGAGAACACCTGCAAGATACTATACAAAACAACATCACCAAGGCATATAGTCACCAGACTGTCCAAAGTGAACACTAAAGAAAAAAATTTAAAGGCAGGTAGCAAAAAAAGGTCAGATCACATACAAAGGGAACCCCATTAGGCTAACAGCAGACATCTTAGCAGAAACCTTACAAGTCAGGAGAGATTGGGGGCCTATTTTTAGCATTCTTTAAATTGCCAAAGCAATCCTAAGCAGAAGGAACAAAGCCAGAGGCATCACATTACCTGATTTCAAACTATACTGTAAGGCTACAGTAACCAAAACAGCATGGTATTGGTACAAAAACAGTTACCTAGACCAGTGGAACAGAATGAAGATGAAGAAATAAAGCCACACACCTACAGCCATCTGCTCTTCAACAAAGTTGCCAAAAACAAGCAAAAGAGAAAAGACTCCCTATTCAATAAATTGTGCAGGATAGTTGGCTAGCCACATGCAGGAGAATAAATCAGAACCCCTACCTGTCACCATATACAAAAGTTAACTCAGGATTAATTAGAGATTTAAATGTAAGACCTCAGACTATATATAAAAATCCTAGAAGAAAACCTAGGAAATATCAGGTTTGGGAAAGAAATTACAGCTAAGACCACAACAGCAACTGCAACCAAAATATTAAAAACCAGGACCTAACAAAACTAAAGAGCTTCTGCACAGTAAAAGAAACTATCAGTCAACTGCTGGCAAGATGGCCAAATAGGAACAGCTCCAGTCTGCAGCTCCCAGCGAGACTGATGCAGAAGGCAGGTGATTTCTGCATTTCCAATTGAGGTACCTGGTTCATCTCATTGGGACTGGTTGGACAATGGGTGCAGCCCACAGAGGGCAAGTTGAAGAAGGGTGGGGCAGTGCCTCATCTGGGAAGTGCAAGGGGTTGGGGGATTTTCTCCCCTACCCAAGGGAAGCCTTAAGGGACTGAACCCAAGGAACAATGCATACTACAGCCCAGATATTGCGCTTGTCCCATGGTCTTCACAACCTGCAGGCCAGGAGATTCCCTCTGGTGCCTACTCCACCAGGGTCCTGTGTTTCAAGCACAAAACTGGATGGCCACTTGGGCCGACACAGAACTAGCTGCAGGAGGTTTTTTTTTCCATACCCCAGTGGTGCCTGGAATGCCAGCGAGACAGAGCCGTTCACTCCCCTGGAAAGGGGTGCTGAAGCCCCAGGGAGCCAAGTGGTCTGGATCAGCAGGCCCCACCCCCATGGAGCCCACCAAACTAAGATCCACTGGCTTGAAATTCTCACTGCCATTACAGCAGCAGTCTGAGATTGACCTGAGATGCTTGAGCTTGGTGGGGGGAGGGGCATCCACCATTGCTGAGGCTTGAGTAGGCAGTTTTATGCTCACAGTGTAAAAGAAGCAGCCAGGAAGTTCCAACTGGGTGGAGCCCACTGCAGCTCAGCAAGGCTACTGTGGCCAGACTGCCAGATTTCTCCTCTCTGGGCAGGGCATCTCTGAAATAAAGGCAGCAGCCCCAGTCAGGGACTTATAGATAAAACCCCCATCTCCCTGGGACAGACCACCTGGGGGAAGGGGAAGCTTTGGGTGCAGCTTCAGCAGACTGTGTAGCCTAACTGGGAGAAACCTCCCAGTAGGGGCCAACTGACACCTCATATAGGCAGGTGCCCCTCTGGGACAAAGCTTCCAGAGGAAGGATCAGGCATCTATATTTACTGTTCTGCAATATTTGCTGTTCTGCAGCTTCCACTGGTGATACCCAGGCAAACAGGGTCTGGAGTGGACCTCCAGCAAACTCCAACAGACCTGCAGCTGAGGGACCTGACTGTTAGAAGGAAAACTAACAAACAGAAAGGAATAGCATCAACAT
Organism: Rhinopithecus bieti; assembly: GCF_001698545.2. Classification (NCBI taxonomy): domain Eukaryota; kingdom Metazoa; phylum Chordata; class Mammalia; order Primates; family Cercopithecidae; genus Rhinopithecus; species Rhinopithecus bieti. The sequence continues at coordinate 21,948 of NW_016814574.1, forward strand.
CAACACAAAAGACATCCACACCAAAACCCTATCTGTAGGTCACCAACATCAAAGACCAAAGGTAGATAAAACTACAAAGATGGGGAGAAACCAGAGCACAAAACTGAAAATTTTAAAACCAGAACACCTCTTCCCTTCCAAAGGATCTCAACTCCTCACCAGCAACAGAACAAAGCTGTACGGAGAATGACTTTGACGAGTTGACAGAAGTAGGCTTCAGGAGGTCGGTAATAACAAACTTCTCTAAGCTAAAGGAGCATGTTCTAACCCATCGCAAGGAAGCTAAAAACCTTGAAAAAAGGTTAGACGAATGACTAACTAGAATAAACAGCGTAGAGAAGTCCTTAAATGATCTGATGGAGCTGAAAACCATGGCATGAGAACTTCATGGCACATGCACAAGCTTCAATAGCTGATTTGATCAAGTGGAAGAAGGGATAATAGTGATCGAAGATCAAATTAATGAAACAAAGTGAGAACACAAGATTAGAGAAAAAAAGAGTAAAAAGAAATGAATAAAGCCTCCAAGAAATATGGGACTAGGTGAAAAGACCAAATCTACGTTTGATTGGTATACCTGAAAGTGACAGGGAGAATGGAACCAAGCTGGAAAGCACTCTTCAGGATACTATCCAGGAGAACTTCCCCAACCCAGCAAGGCAGGCCAACATTCAAATTCAGGAAAGACAGAGAATACCGCAAAGATACTCCTTGAGAAGAACAACCCCAAGACACATAATCGTCAGATTCACCAAGGTTGAAATGAAGGAAAAAACGTCAAGGGCAGCCAGAGGGAAAGGTCGAGTTACCCACAAAGGGAAGCCCATCAGACTAAAAGCACATCTCTCGGCAGAAACCCTACAAGCCAGAAGAGCGTAGGGGCCAATATTCAACATTCTTAAAGAAAGGAATTTTCAACCCAGAATTTCATATCCAGTCAAACTAAGCTTCATAAGTGAAAGAGAAATAAAATCCTTTACAGACAAGCAAATGCTGAGAGATTGTGTCACCACCAGGCCTGCCTTGCAAGAGCTCCTGAAGGAAGCACTAAATATGGAAGGGAACAACCAGTACCAGCCACTGCAAAAACATGCCAAATTGTAAAGACCATTGATGCTATGAAGAAACTGCATCAATTAATGGGCAAAATAACCAGCTAACATCATAATGACGGGATCAAATTCACACATAACAATATTAACCTTAAATGTAAATGGGCTAAATGTTCCAATTAAAAGACACAGACTGGCAAATTGGATAAAGGGTCAAGACCCATCAGTGTGCTGTATTCAGGAGACCCATCTCATGTGCAGAGACACACATAGGCTCAAAATAAAGGGATAGAGGAAGATCTACCAAGCAAATGNAGAGGAAGATCTACCAAGCAAATGGAAAGCAAAAAAAGCAGGGGTTGCAATCCTAGTTTCTGATAAAACAGACTTTATAACAACAAAGATCAAAAGAGACAAAGAAGGCCATTAAATAATGGTAAAGTGATCAATTCAACAAAAAGAGCTAACTCTCCTAAATATATATGCACCCAATACAGGAGCACCCAGATTCATAAAGCAAGTCCTTAGAGACCTACAGAGAGACTTAGACTACCACACAATAATAATGGGAGACTTTAACACCCCACTGTCCATATTAGACAGATCAATGAGACAGAAGGTTAACAAGGATATCCAGGACTTGAACTTAGCTCTGCACCAAGTGGACCTAATAGACATCTACAGAATTCTCCACCCCAAATCAACAGAATATACATTCTTCTCAGCACCTCATTGTACTTATTCTAAAATTGACCACATAATTGGAATTAAAACACTCCTCAGCAAATGTAAAAGAACGGAAATCATAACAAACAGTCTCTCAGACCACAGTGCAATCAAATTAGAACTCAGGATTAAGAAACTCGCTCAAAACTGCAAAACTATATGGAAACTGAACAACCTGCTCCTGAATGACTACAGGTAAATAATGAAATGAAGGCAGAAATAAAGATATTATTTGAAACCAATGAGAACAAAGATACAACGTACCATAATCTCTGGGACACATTTAAAACAATGTGTAGAGGAAAATTTAAGCACTAAAAGCCCACAAGAGAAAGCAGGAAAGATCTAAAATCGACACCCTAACATCACAATTAAAAGAACTAGAGAAGTAACACAAACAAATTCAAAAGCTAGCAGAAGACAAGAAATAACTAAGGTCGGAGCAGAACTGAAGGAGAGAGAGACATGAAAAACCCTCCAAAAAAATCAATGAATCCAGGAGCTGGTTTTTTGAAAAGATCAACAAAATTGATAGACCACTGGCCAGACTAATAAAGAAGAAAAGAGAAAAGAATCAAAGAGATGCAATGAAAAATGATGTAGGGGATATCACCACTGATCCCACAGAAATACAAACTACCGTGAGAGAATACTATAAACACCTCTACTCAAATAAAGTAGGAAACCTAGAAGAAATGGATGAATTTTTGGACACATATACCCTCCCAAGTCTAAACCAGGAAGAAGTCGAATCCTTCAATAGACCAATAACAACTTCTGAAATTGAGGCAGTAATTAATAGCCTACCAACCAAAAAAGTCCAGAAACAGACAGATTCACAGAAGAAGAGGAAGAAAGAAGAGGAAGAAAGACGAGGAGGAGGATGAGTAGGAGGAGGAGCAAGAGGAGCAGGCAGAGGAGGAGTAGGACGAAGTGTAATATGCAGCCACTAGAACAAAAAAGAGAGAGAGAGATGCCACAGAGGAGAGACTTTTTTAATGTTACACATGTAATTCTATAGAACTATAATTGACCATACCAATGAATGTAGGTAAGTTTTTTACCTAGTAAAAGAAAACATATTTTCAGATTGAGTCACAAATCTCTGTCGCAAACCCAATTCCTATGCTATTCACGATTCACTTTGATGTATTGTGCACTTAAAAATTTGCTGAAGGTAGATTTCATATTAAACATTCATACAAAGTCCACTAAGAAAAAAGAGATACGCACAAGGGAACTTTGAGGTGATAGAAATGTCTATTACCTTGATTGTGGTGGTGGTTTCATGGGTGTATGCATATGTCCAAACTCATCAAATTGTATTTAAAGATGTACAATTTTTTGTACATCATTTGTATCACAATAAAGCTGTTTTTTAGAGTCACACCTTGAAAGCAAAATTATTCAAAAAAGTTAAAAATAAAAAGATGAACCAAAACCTATGAGAAAAGTACAAAACAAAAAGAAAATGGTATTTGTAATACAGTATGAGAGAAGGCAGAATTCAAGCTAAAAAGATATAATAAATATATAAAGGCACTTTATAATGCTAATGAATACAAACCAAAACAAAGATATAACAGTGATAAATATCTCTATACTAAATAATGTGGCAGCAATGTTAATGAAACAGAAATCACAGGAGGCACAAGGAGAAAGAGATGGAAACAGCAGTAGGAGACTTTATTTCACTTCTCCAAGTCCAACTCAGACCAAATGGGCAAAAATAAGAACACACATAAAAAGACAAGCAATATAATAAATTAGGTATATTTCTGCTTCTGGACATGATGGAATTCATAGCAGCAAACTGCTCACACTGAGAACAATTACAAAACCCTGATAAATTTTTAAATCGTATCTTCTAATGTATCAGAGAGCTGCAAAAGAAAATGGTACTAGAGGGACTGAAATTCCAGGGACTAAGAAGAGAGCAAATCTTTTATAAATGAGTTGAGAATCTGCAGCTGCCTTCTCCAGGAGATATTTGCCAATTCTGGGCACTGGCTAGAGTCAGAGGATCTGGTCTTGGTCCGGACAGAGGGTCTCTGCTGGAGAGACAGAAAAACTAACACAGCTTTGGGTGGTCATTTAAAACCTGGTTTGACAAAATTGGAAACCTGAGAGCCGGTCTCCCTTCTCAAGGCATTCAGCTAATTCCAAAGATGTACACAGTGGGAGCTTAAAGTGCTAAGCTGACACTTTGGGAGGCCGAGACGGGCGGATCACGAGGTCAGGAGATCGAGACCATCCTGGCTAACACGGTGAAACCCCGTCTCTACTAAAAATACAAAAAACTAGCCGGGCGAGGTGGCGGGCACCTGTAGTCCCAGCTACTCGGGAGGCTGAGACAGGAGAATGGCGTGAACCCGGGAGGCGGAGCTTGCAGTGAGCTGAGATCCGGCCACTGCACTCCAGCCCGGGCGACAGAGCGAGACTCCGTCTCAAAAAAAAAAAAAAAAAAAAAAAAAAGTGCTAAGCTGAAAACCTCTGAAAGACAGGACAGAAATTCCCACAGTCCATTGGTGCTGAGACAACAAAGACCCACCTATCTCTGAACTAAAAACTCTGAAGGGACACACACTAAGTATTGGAGCACACACGGGATGAGCCATGAAATCTTTCCAAAACTGCCATTTAACCTCAACTCAGCTCAGTCCCTGACTGGATTAAAATGAGTTTTCCCTTTCTTCTACTCTAATTTCTTAGCAAAGACAAACTTGAACTTCCTCTGTTGAATGGCATCATCAACAAGAGCCTCTATTACTTTTGTGTGTGTGTGTGCAATTTCCAGTATTGAATGAAAAATGACTAGCATGAAAAGATAAGAACCGTGTGACTAGTAACCAAGAGAAACAAACAGTACAAAAGGGCTTGTTAAAATGAGCCTGACATAGTCTTGCACACTTGTAATCCCAGCTACTCGGGAGGCTGAGGAGGAAGGATTACTTGAGCCCAGGAATTCGAGGTTCCAGTGAGCCATTATTGTGCCACTGCACTCCAGCCTGGATGACAGAATGAGACCCCATCTCAAAAAAGGGCAAGGGGTCTTGTTAAGGAGGAGATATATGCAGAGTTTTCCCTAAATACATCTTGGAAATAGTGACAGAGGATGCCGACAAGCGTTTGGCAGTTGACAGAGCTCCCGAATCCCCACCGCCAGCTTCCATCCCATCCTGCACCACCCTGAACTATCAGAAGTGCGGGCTACTTGTAGCTTCCCACCTCCCAGGGACAAGACCCACTTTGCCCTTCTAAATTGCTTTCCTTCATAGCCTAGCAGAAGGGGAAAAAATTATATTCACAGTAGGAAGTGATAGAGGCTCAGGGACTAAAATGAAACCTAGTTCAAAATCCCATTAATGGCCATCCCCACCCCAATCAGCAATTTCCCAGGCAACTAGTTTCAAAGTTTTTGACTTTCCTTTACCAACTGAGGAGACATCTAAGTGCCCTGTTTTTCAACACTTTCTTGATTGTGGTTTTCTGAAAATGTTATAGCGTAGCCTGGCACAGCTGCACTATTTTTCAAGAACAGAGCTCACTTTGAAGAATAGAGCATTTTTATAAATATAAAATGTTTGTTTGTTTGTTTTGTTTTTTCAACTTTTAAGTTCCGGAGTACATGTGCCAGGTGTGCAGGTTTGTTACACAGGTAAGCCAGTGCTGTGGTGGTTTGCTGCACAGATCATCCCATCACCTAGGTATTAAGCTCAGCATCCATTAGCCATTCTTTTTGATGCTTTCCTTCCCCCACCCCTCCCTCCAACAGGCCCCAGTGTGTGTTGTTGCTCCCCTCATCATTCAACTCGCACTTATAAGTGATAACACGTAGTGTTAGTTTTCTGTTCCTGCATTAGTTTGCTGAGGATAACGTCTTCCAACTCCATCCATGTCCCTGCAAAGGATGTGATCTCCTTCCTTTTTATGGCTGCATAGTATTCCATGGTGTATATGTACCACATCTTCTTTATCCAGTCTATCATTGATGGGTATTTGGGTTGATTCCATGTCTTTGCTATTGTGAATAGTGCTGCAATGAGCATATGCATGCATGTATCTTTATAATAGGATGATTTATATTCCTTGGGGTATATACTCAGTAATGGTATTGCTGGGTTGATCCCATTGGTATTTCTGTCTTTAGATCTTTGAGGAATTGCCACACTATCTTCCACAATGGCTGAACTAATTTATGCTCCCACCACCAGTGTAAAAGTGTTCCTTTTTCTCTGCAACCTCACCAGCATCTGTTGCTTTTTGACATTTTAATAATAGGCATTCTGACTGGCGTGCTCTCTCCCTGTTTTTAATGCTAAATTACAAGGTAAAAGAGAAAAGAAAACCGAAAATAAAGATAATTTTCCTTTTATATAACGTCACGCTCACGATTAGAGGGTGTAACTCACCAAGGCAACCAGGTCTTCCTCTACAAATCCCCGTTCTGCAGACAAAGAAACTCCTACCCAGTCAGTGTCAAAACGCAGAAACTCAGATTTCCTCAACTTCTGCTGTCTGAAAAATCACATTTTTTCCACTAAACAGCGTTGTCCAATATTTAATTAGTAATATCTAATACTGAAAATAATATTCTATAAAACAGAGTCATTTTGTTATTGGCTAATGATCTGAAAAAAGAATGTGAAACTGTACACGGTGCTACCGTGACACTTTGGTTTAATTTCTTAAACCAGAAATATCATCACTTATGTTTTCCTCTTTGGTTCTGATTTTCATGAAAATCAAAACATACAAACTGGCAGTTTTCTAAGAGTCTCAATTCACAAAGTCCATCTGAAATTTTGGAAACTAAAATAAAGATAAGTGAATGATTGGTGTTCTCAAGCTGTGTTTTTGAACTGCTCTCTCAGGCTGATAGCAGCCTTTAGCTTCCAAAGCTATCAACCCCTCTAATATTTTTTATGTCTAAAATATTTAAATTAAAAAATTCAAGTCACCTTGCAGCAGTCCTCCTAGCTTGCTCATTATGAACAGATTTCTTCCATCCCTTTTCTCTCCACTGCATTTCGAGTTCATAGAGTAGGGTGCGCTAACAAGTGGATGATTAAGTTAACTTCATTTTCTGCCCTTCAGGGCTGTAAAGATGATCTCCTATTGGCTATGTTCTGTAGTTACTGAGAAAAGTGATGGATAATCAAGTCAGAAAATAACAAGTACTGACTACAAGTGCTCACAAGTCCCACCTACTGTGTGTTCAGCACAAAGCAGAGCATTGGGGCAAGAGTCGGGTGGGAAGAAGTGCAAAGGAAAAATATGGCATCTCTGGCATCAGTCCCACCACAGTGACCATCACTCCTACCTCCCAATATGCACATACACACAAAGCCTTTGGGAGTGTGTAGGTTAGGAGAGTTTTTCATGGGAAGGATTTGACTTTGTTCCCAGCCTTCCCAGTGATGACAGCGTGACTTATGCCATTATCCACTCTGTTTCCACATCTACTCTTCTCCTTCTATCTTTTCCTTCTTTTATATCATAATCAAAATACTCAGGGTGAACCACACTAAGAATTATTCCATCTCTAAAACTCTAGTAGATATGTAATGAGCTTAGCATGTGTAGCTAGTATGTTTCTAATATAAACTAAATTTTCAGATAGTAGTAAAAGGAAATAAAGAGGTATTGAAAGAAAAATTAGAAAATGGAAGATAAATGAGAATGATAAAGCACAAAACTTGTTAAAAATGGTATCAAGGACCATCAAAAGGCATGTTGGTTCATAAATGCTCTTTTTAAAGGCAAGAAACAATATAACAACGGTTTAAAATTCCACAATGTTTTACAGAGTATCAAGAAATGTGTATGGGCAAAAATACTTTTTGAAATACTGGAGACAAGAACTGGTCTGTCCAGAATTAATAACAGAGAATGAAGGTGGCCCCCGGATGAAGACAAACAGCCCAACCCCCCTCCCCTGTTGCCCAGTGTGCACGGCCAAGGCAGAAGCTGGCCACGGCCCTGCTCACAGTCATATTCTTCTGTGGTGACTTCTAGACGTTCTTTCTTCTCGATTTCTGGTGACTTCTGCACATTTCTACAGCTCTCAAAAGAGGAAATTATGCAAAGGCAATTCACTCCATTTTTAAGACATTCTCTTTCTCTCATATATATATGTTTTTAAACTCTATACTTAAACTTTGCTTTAAAAGGGCCATAAATTAATACCCGAAGGACCATATTTATAATTGTATATAAAGCATGCAGTGGAAAATATATTCACCATAAAGAAATGTACTTTACAGCATTTAAAAAAACATGTTTCCTTAATTAAGGTATACTGTTAATCATGGTATAGTACAACTGGACCATGTTGATTTCATTCCCTTGCAAAACCTCGTAGAGGTTCTGTTAAACCTGATTGACAGCACAACCCATTACTCTAATTTACTGGTTCTCTGCATAAAATAAAATTAACGGTATCACCATCACCAAGCCACAGCTCAACAGAAGATCTGAGGAGCCAAAAGCCTGTGTTATTATATGAGCAATTCTCTTCTTGTCTTTAAAGCCCACAGTGAATTCTAAACCCAGATGTCTCTGAAAAGCAGATTTCTAAGTTGAATATAAACATGAGATGGCAAAAATCGAACCCAAGGGCAGAAGGCATGCCAGGCTTACGAATACTCCCAAATGATTCCGAGAAAGCTTTGCAGCAGTGCCAGTTTATCGTGCACTTTAAACTGACCTACTGAACTGTCTCAGTTGCGTGACTTAGTAGAGCTGACCCACTGAGTAACAGACACATCCGTTACTGCAAATGAGCGTATTAACAAGTATAACTCAAGATAATGCCTGAATATGTGAGAAATTCATTCAGCCACAGCTGCAAATGGGATTTTATGACCATATAAATATAACCTATAAATCAGATCATGCCTTTTCATTTGTAGAAAGTTTTACATATTAAAAAAATAAAGCTGGCTAAAAATAAAAATGATAGTCCCTGAGAACAAAGGCATAACATCTGTAAACAGATGCAGACTGAATCTGAGCTACAGATTGTCATATCTGCTTTTAAATGTAGCTTAGTTTGAAAGTGGACAACCAAGACCATTTTAGGAAATTTCAGTTATATTCACTTTTGAATTTTACCCTATCATTGAATTTTGGGGTTGAGGAGGGGTCTTGGAGATTGCCTAGTTCTGCTTCACCTGAGAGGTCTGCATTGCCTCTCCAGTGTTCTTGTATGGACAATGCCTTATTGTTCTCCTAGTAGCTCAGTATGCATTGCCTTTATTTATATTGCAAAGCATAGGAGAGCATATGGGAACCTAGGTTAGAAGAAAGACACTATTTCAGATAACACAAACACTGCATTGTGTAGCCCCCAAATAAACAGAAGTAAAGGCTTCTGCCTCACTTGTCAAGATGAGAAACCAGTGTTTTCACACTCATGCTGGAAATCATATTTATCCTTTGTTTCCTGTTCAATTTCTATTTTTAATGACCTTTCCCTTGCTCTCTTCTTCACTACGTCTCTACTCGATATTTCTGACAGTTTCTACATTTTCACAAGTTACTAAATATTGGAGCTTTCTGAGCTTTGTGTGCTATTTTACCCCAAATCATAGCTTTTTAAAATGGAATATGTATCTTTAAGCCAGCCACTTTCAAAGATAAATAAACAGCAACAAGAGATAGAAATGATGTTAGAGGCATGTCAACTTTTATTTGCCGGCAGACTTCTCCCTTAGAAAAGAGAGGGGAAGCAGGCTGGGTGTGGTGGCTCACGCCTGTAATCCCAGCACTTTGGGAGGCCAAGGCAGGTGGATAGCCTGAACTCAGGAGTTTGAGACCACCCAGGGCAACATGGTGAAACCCCATCTCTACTAAAAATACAAAAAAAAAAAAAAAAAAAAAAAAAAAAAAAAAAAACGAGTGTGGTGGTGTACGCCTCTAGTCTCAGCTACTTGGGAGGCTGAGGCAGGAGAATCACTTGAGCCCCAGAGGCAAAGGCTGCAGTGAGCCGAGATCATGCCACTGCACTCCAGCTTGGGATACAGAGTGAGACTCTGTCTTAAAAAAAAAAAAAAAAAAAAAAAAAAAAAAAAAGAACAGAAAAGAAAGAAAAGACAAGAAAAGACAAGAAAAGAAAAGAAAAGAAAAGAAAAGAAAAGAAAAGAAGAGGGGAAGTTAAAAGGGTCTTCCCTGAAATTAGAAAGCTGTTTTTCATGAGCTGATTGAACCATCTGACCCCGAGATGATTTCTATACCCACAAGATGTATGATTTTAGCAGACTGTAAACTCTATCTTCCCAGGCTCCTCAGGAAGATGCTATCTGAGGCCCAGCATGGTGGCTCACACCTGTAATCCCAGCACTTTGGGACGCCGAGGCAGAAAGATCACTTAAGCTCAGGCGTTCGAGACCAGCCAGCCAACATGGCAAAAACCCTATCTCTACTAAAAATGCAAAAATTAGCCGGGCATGGTGGTGTGAGCCTGTAATCCCAGTTACTCAGGAGTCTAAGGCAGGAGAATAGCTTGAACCCAGGTGGTAGAGGTTTCAGTAAGCTAAGATTGCACCACTGTACTCCAGCCTGGGCGACAGAGCGAGACTCTGCCAAAAAGAAAAAAAAAAAGGAAGATGCTATCTCTCATCGAGAGGTGGTCTGTATCCCCTCCTTTTGAATTTGGGATGGCCTTGTGACTCATCTTGGCCAACAGGATGCATAAGTGGCATTGTGTGACTTGAAGCTGGGCTATGGAGAAGCCCCCTACAAGCATCCATGTCTGCTTTCTTGGAACACACTCATTGCCGGGTGAAGGAGTCCAGCCTAGCTTCCTTGAAGATGAATATTCAAATAGAGAGGCCCAGCATGCAAGCTAAGCCCAGTCCTCCATCAACCTGCCAGTTGACTGCAGCCACATGAATGACCATAGGCAAGCCCAGCAGCAGTATCCAACCAACACACAAAACCCTAAGAAATAATAAATCATTGCTGTTTTAAGCCTTAAATTTTGGAGTGGTTATGCAACAAAGGCTGAGATAGGGGTGGGGTGCTATTATACCAAACAAGAAACTAAACATGTGGTATCAGGTAACTATTAGAAACTGGAGAGAGGATGACCCATGTTCTGTAGGAGAGGAAAAATCGGTAAAACTGTTACCCATCATAACTCAGAAGGTTAAGAAATCCACGTAATAAATTTGTGAGTCTGGCAAAGGGGATTTAAAAGCAAAATTTGGGAAAAATGTTTTTGTTTTTTTTTTTTTTTTTTTTTAGCTGTGTATGATGCAGCATGGAAAGAAAAAGATAAACAAAAGAATTGTTCAGTTTGCAAGTCAAATTTAGAGAAAATATAGAAGAGCTACGGTGTTCTAGATCAGCAAAGAAAACTGTTTAGTATTTCTAATATCTCCAATCGGCAAAATATCATCAAAATAAGAGATGACGAAAGCTAAATCAAAGATGTGGCTGGTGGTAAGATCTTTTGTTAAGTACATAAAAAATTGCTCTTTAGAAACATAAAAAAGAAAAAAATGCTCCATCCTTTACCCTGCCTTATCTCATCTCAAAGTGAGTTTATGAACAGTGTATTAGTTATTCTTATTAGCATAACAAATGGTCCCCAAACTTAGCAGCTCAAAACAGTAATTGTTTATCTCACAGTTTCTGAGAGTCAGGAATCCAGCAGTGACTTAGTTGGGCAATTATGACTCAGAGCCTTCATGCGGTGGTAGTCAAGCCAGGGCTAAGTTTATGAAGACTTGTCAAGGGTTGAAGCATCTACTTCCATGTTGACTCATATGTCTACTGGAAGGAGGCTTCAGTTCCAAACGATGTAGGCCTCTCTGTAAAGCTGTTCATGACATGGCTTATGAGCCATGACATTAGAGCGAATAATATCAGATAAAGCACCCAAGATGGAAATCAGTTTTTCATAACCTATTCTTGGAAGTGACATCCCATAACTTCTCCTGCATGCTTCTAAACTCACAGTCCAACCATAGAACAATGTGAAAGGGAATTAGAGGGATAGCAAGAATCACTGGGGGCCATCTGGGAGGCTGGATATCACAAGCGAATAATAATCCATCCGCAGTCACACATCTCTCTAGATGCAAAGAGCTAGTGTGTCTCCTACATCAGTTAGCCTTCTAGGTTGTAAGCAACAGCAGCTGCTCTAGCTAATTTAAGTAGAAAAGGAACTCAATGAAAGGATCTTAGGTTCTCACAGAACTAAAAGGAAATCTTACAAACAAGGCTCAGAAATAGTCAGGATATTAGACGACTGATTAAAGTTATATTTGATAAATGAAAAGATTACATTTATAATATTTTGCATTTGTTTAGATACTATGTTATTATAAGAAGTACATTAAACAATCACAGCCCGTGGGATGTAATCAAAATGCAAATTTATTTTTGTTTTCCATTCTCTCTTTACATTTTATCCACTGGAAAAGTTTTCTCTGCTTTTAGATAACAATCCCTAGCAGACCTGAGGATTTTCTGATCATGCTTAAGAAATAAGCCTCAAAATCACTTAATATTGTAAAACATAATCTTGATTTAGAAATTTAAATGTCCAGCCCAAAATATTAATCAATACTTCAGTCTTCAAAAATGAGAATTATCCTGCATCTGTCCTCCACCAGTCCGTGCATTTATTTTCTATTGTTGCTATAACAAATTACCACTAACGTAATGGCTTACAACCCACAAATGTATCATCTTACAGTTCTAGAGGTCAGCAGTCCCAGATGGGTCTCATCGGGCTAAAATGAAGGTGTTGGTAGGACGACATTTCTTCCTGGAGACTCTAGGAGACTGGTTCCTTGCCTTTTCCAGCGTCTAAAGGCCGCCTGCATTAGTTGGCTCACAGTGCCCTTCCTCCATCTTCAAAGTCAGCAATAATGGACTCAGTCCTCACTCCAGCCTTCTCTTCTGCCTCCCTCTTCCACTTTTAAGAAACCCCATGATTACACTGAGTGCACGTGGATAACCCAGGATACTGTCCCTGTTTTAAGATCAGCTGATCAGCAAACTGAATTCTATCTGGAATCTTAATTCCCCTTTTCCATGTAAAGTTACATTTTTACAGTTTCCAAGGATTAGGACATAGACATCTTTGTGTGTTTGGTGGTCGTGGGACGGGAGTCACTATTCTGCTTACACAGCCTATAACACAGCAGCCAATCACAGGACAACCACTGGTAAGGATTAACACAATGTGGTGGGATCATGATACAGCAGTAAGGGAAGTAGCACCACCTGGCAGTGGTGGCTAGTTAAGATGATTCCCTATTTATTAAACCTATGTTGAAGGAAGAGGCTAAAAGCCTACCAAGTGGAGTTATACTGAAAAAGTAAACAATCTGCTTATTTATTTCTGCCTTCAGAGAATCACTTGACTATACTGCCCAGCCACGACCCCATTAATGGTACTTGGAGTACCAAATGTAAAGAGGCTAAAACCTCACTCATTGGAAATATGAAACCACAGCAAAGGTTTTAAATGCAACCCATTTAACTAGCAAAATGAAAATTGGTCTTGTTCCCCCAAAATAGACAACACCCTCATGAAGAAATAAACACTTCTTGCTGGTACCTATTGATATTAAATACCTCGTTTTATTTGAAAATGCTACCAACCCTGAAACCACCCAGCTGAGGGTTGTCTGACAGCAGCAGCTGCGGGGAGCTAAAAATTATGAAAGTAAATTTATAGTTTTGATTACTGGGATTGGCCAACATTGGGTTATCTGGTTTGAAAAACTGTGTGTAATACATACATACAACAAATTCCTTATTTTGAAAAAAGTACATAATTTGTATTAGTAAAAAAAAAAAAATAGCTTCTTGCTAAATAGCAACACAAAAGCATGTGAAAATATAAATCTCACTGCTAAGGGTAAATACATAGACAAATACAGAATAATGTAATATTGTAATGGTGGTGCATAAATCACTTTTAACCCTAGCATAAAAGACAAAAGTATTAAGAATATAACCACAAAATATTGGTTAATGGATACACAATATAAAAAGCGAATTCTGACATCAATAACAAAGTGGGGAATGGGAGAGTAAAAGTGTAGTTTTTGTATGTGATTGAAGTTATCAGCTCAAAATAGACTGGTACAATTCTAAGGAGGGTTATGCAAGCTTCACAGTAAATACAAAGAAAAATCTTCAGCAGATACAAAAAAGAGAACAGAATCAGAATATATGACCATAAAAAATAATCAAATCACAAAGACAGCAAGAGGAGAAGAGAGGAACAAAAGAACCACAAAACAGAAACCAATGAACAAAAATGGCAGTAGTAAGTTTTTACCAATCAATCATTTCTTTAAATGTAATTCACCAATCAAAGATATAGAGTAGCTGAATGGATTAAAAAGCAAGATCTAATTACAGGATGTCTACAAAATACTTTAGATTTAAGGACATACAGAGGCTGAAAGTGAAGGGATGAAACAAGATATGTCATGCAAATGGTCACCAAAACAGAGCATAAGCAGCTTTTCTTATATTAGACAAAAGACTTTAAGTCAAAACTGTCACAAGAGACAAAGAAGATCATTACATAATGATAAAAGGGTCAATTCAACAGGAAGACATAACAATTATTTTGAATAACACCATAGGCCAAATGGACCTAACAGACATGTACAGAACCTTCTACCTAACAGCAGCAGAATATACATTCCTCTTAACTGCACATGAAACATTCTCCAAGATAGATTACATGCAAGGTCACGAAACAAGTTCTAACAAATTTAAGACGACTGAAATAATTTCAATTATCTTTTTTGACTACAAAGAAATGAAGCTGGAAATCAATAAAAGAAAAATGGAAAAATTCACAAATACATGGAAATTAAACAATATATTCAACCATTGGGTCAAAGAGGAAATTTTAAAAATTAGAAGATATCGTGAGACAAACAAAAACACAATGCATGCCAAAACTTATGGGAGGCGGCAAAAGCAGTGCTAAAATGGAAGTTTATAGTGATAAATGTCTACATTAAAAAAGATCTCCAACAACTTAACATTATACTTCAAGGAACTAGAAAAAGAGCCCAAAACTAGCAGAAAGAAGGAAATGATAAAGATTAGAGCAGAAATAAATGAAGACCAGAAAGCAAAAGAAAAATCGACAAACTGAAGTTTGTTTTTTTGAAAAGATAATCAAAATCAACAAACCCTTAACTGGGAAAAAATAAAATAAAATCAGAAGTAGGAGATATAACCAATGCCATATAAATTTTTAAAAGGAACTAAAATGAACGATTATATGTCAACACACTGGACAACCTAGAAGAAATGAATAAATTCCTAGAAACATACAAGCTACCAAGATTGAATCAAGAAGAAATAGAAAGCCTGAACAGATCAATAACAAATAAGGAGACTGAATCAGTAACTTAAAACCTTCAATCAAAGAAAAGCCCAGGAACCAAATGGAAGAAGAAACCAGTGAAACAGAGGCAGTGAAAAAAGGCAACTGGAGCGTACTTTCCAAGAAGTTGCACACAATGAGATAGCTGAGGAAGGGCCAAATTACTTAGGGTGGCCGGGTGCCCTGGCTCACACTTCCAATCCCAGCTCTTTGGGAGGCCAAGGTGGAAAGACAGTTCAAGGCCAGAAGTTTGAGACAAGCCTGGGGAACATATTGAGTCCCTGTGTCTACAAAAAATTTAAAAAATAGCCAGGCATGGTGGTGCTTGCCTGTACTCCCAGCTACTTAGGAAGCTAATGTAGAATCACTTGACCCCATGAGATCAAGCTGCAGTGAACTGTGATCACACCACTGTATTCCAGCCTGGGCAACAAAGTGAGACCCTGTCTCTAAAAATAAAGTAAAATAAACTTAGTGCATTATGACCCATGTTAAGGATTTTCTCTTTATCCTAAAGCCATTAAGGGATCTTAATCAGGTTTTTGATACAATCAATATTTTGCATTTTGAATAAATCATTCTATTGTGTGAATAGGTTAAGAATGGTGCTGTGGGACAGAAGAGCAGATGTAAGAGCTAATATTTGAAGATTTAAGTGTTTGGGTCTGGGGAGTGAGGAAGTGGGGTGAAGATGAACAAGATTAAAAATTAAATAAAGAAGAATGAGGCCATAAGGGGAAAGGAAAGGAAAAGAACAGCTGGAGTTAGAAGAAGGTGCTTTGCCATGCAGACTACAGAAAGAGAGGTCTGAAAAAAATAACCTACCTGGAATCCTGCTGCACATAGAAACTATGCACTGGATTTAGGAACAGAAAGCAGGGGCACAGTGACCCACAGACAACAGCTCCCTTACAGCAGCATACATCTACTTCACCATCCAGCTGCTGTTGCACACTTGTTTTCTCCACAGGAACCTATCTCCAAGATCTTATTTGTGGCCTCCGAGATGCCTCTAAGATCCAAACTCATTGGCAGAATGTCAATTATCCATTTGTTCATGTGTTCATTCTATTGACCACGCTTAGTCACCAGATGCAGGGCATTAGAAAGACAACAAAACATGTCTACAAAATATTAATACCACATAAAGCACAATCTCTGCCCTCAAGTCTATCATCAATGGTGTGAGCAATTCAAGGCCAAACAAAACATATACCAGTGGTGTGGAAAAAGAGGAAAGAGCTCATTCCGATGGCAGGGATTACCCACATGTGAAGGAATTATAGTTCATTGGCATGCTGTATGTCAAACTGTATGGAAATAAACTGTATGGAAATCAGGAGGGATGAGGGTCCAGCTGCTGGCAGTTCTCAGGAGAGAAATGACTGGCAAGGAAGAGAAACTGAGGGTACTGCCCACACTCACTAGGCAGTAGGAATGGTGGGTCACTCTAAACTTGAGTGATGTGTTGGGACACTGGGCCACAGTGGACAGGTACCTGTGAGGCCCTACTGTGTAGTTTGTTTCTCCCCAGGTTTTCCCTTCATAAGTAGGGAGGTCCAGTGGGGAAAGTCTCCATAAGGTCACTTCTGCTCGAGTGGCTCTCAGCCCCTGCATATTCCATAGCCTAAAGAAAGTCTCCAATTTCCAGCTCTTGAGGGGCATCCATCTACTTGTGAAAATTTTTCAGGTTGGATGACCTCCAAGATGAGCTTCTTCCCATGTGTCCGGCAGGGAGCATATGCATCCCCTTCTCTTCCTCCTTGATGTTTGGGTTTGCACTCCCTCTTCTTCACAAGACAGCCCTTTCCTTCCTCCAGCTGCACTGCTGTCCGGCCTGGACTCTCAGACTACCCAGACACATGCCTTCTGTCACCTACACACCTCTCTTGGCTACAGGATCAGCCATAGTTGTCCTTTGTGCTTCTTCCTCAAACATAGTCTAACTACAGAGTATAAGCCATCTCTTTACTTATTGATTTTGCAGCCTTTCTTGCTAGCAGACTGCCTAGAAAGTTCCCAACCCACCCAGGCAGCATTTGTACGGCAGTTTCAATGGAGAGAGTAAGGTGGGACAGAAAAGATTGCTATTTAAGGCTCAATTGGAATAATTTTTAATGCATGAAACATTCATGCATACACACACATGCACATACATGGTCCTAAGACATGGCCAAGTTTCCCTTTTATGCCTGGATTATTCAGTCTCCCTTGCTAAACAGCAAACTGTACTATAATTCATTATATTACTTAATGACAATTTAAAATAACTTTTCTTAGGAATTTTCACTGATTAACAATGTAATGGGTCTTATCATCATGCAAGTATGTACTCCATGACCCTTCAGTCAATAATGGACTACAATAAATGACAGTGGACCCATAAGTGAATGGAGCTGGAGAATTCCTATCACCTAGTACTTACTATACTTGTTATTTCAGTGCATACTCCTACTTATTTAAAAAGTTAACTGTGAAACAGCCTCTGGCAGGTCCTTCAGTAGGTGTTCCAGAAGGAGGCATTGCTACATAGGAGATGACCACTCCATACATGTTATTGCCCCTGAAGTCCTTCCAGTGGGACAAGATGTGGAAGTGGAAGACAGGGATATCGGTGATCCTGACTCTGTGTAGGCCTACACTAATGTGTCTGTGTCTTAGTCGCTAACGAAGTTAAAAAAGTAAACACATTTTAAAAATAGACAAAAGCTCATAGAACAAGGATATTAAAAGGAAAATGTTTTGTACAGCTGTACAATGTGATTTAAGCTAATTGTTATTACAAGAGCTAAAAAGTTAAAAGTTCACAAAAAGTTACAGTAAGCTAAGATTACTGAAGAAAATTGTTTTATAAATTTAGTGTAGCCTAAGTGTACAGTTTTATAAAGTCTACAGTAGTGTGCAACAATGTCCTAAACATTCATGTTCACTCACCACTCAAAGCAGCTTTCAGTCCTGCAAACTCCATTCATACATTTTTATCTTTTATATCACATTTCTAGTGTACCTTTTGTGTTTAGATACATAATTACTTACCATTGTGTTACAATTGCCTATAGTATTCAGTATAGTACAGTACATGCTGTACAGGTTTGTAGTCAAGGAACAATAGGCTATCCCATATAGCCTAGGTGTGTAGTAAGCTACACCATCTAGGTTTGTGTAAGTAGACTCTAGGATGTTCACACAATAACAAAACGCCCATGAAGCATTTATAAGAACATATCCATTATTGACACATGACCGTATTACCAGTCCAGTTTTGACCAGTAATAATTTGGTAGTAGACCCATCAGAAAATTGCACCATTTTAGTGATACCTTCCTTTCCTTCCAGGTCCTGCTGTGGTTGAACGCTCTGTCCCTTTCCAGAGCTCTGACACCCTTGTGCAGACCTCCTAGTTCATGAGATGGGCTCTCACTCCCTACTTCTCTCCATGTATTAGCTGTTCCTGATAAGCCCTGGTTACCCTCCCAGACCTACAGTCCACTGTGCTTCAGGTCCCCAGATGTCAGGAAAACATATTGATGGGTTATTATCAACTGCTTAAAGCACCTCCACATTTCAGAAAACATTTCACACAGAAGAGTTCAGAATCCTGGGAATCAGTCTGCATTTTATTTTATAGTACATTCATATAAGTTCCTGCATTTCCAAGGTAACCAGGTCACATTCAGGTTAGCACTGCTGGTAACAAAATCATACAACTACCCTGGCTTCAAAAACAAGATAGGGTGATGCACATTAATACCTCTTTCCCTTTAATACTGCAGAAGACAATACATCACAAAATAAAATCTCAAAAATCACATGCCTTTTACAATCCAGTGTGAAGGCATACTATTTATGTTAAAATTAGACCATGTGGAACATGAGAATAAAGAGTTTGAAAGCTCTCTAAAATTTCTCCCAATGCCATCTTTCGCTTCTAATGCCAGTTGGCACATTCAGCTTCAATGCCTTGGGAAGGGAGGGGCAGAGGAAAGCAGGGGGTCACAGAACTCCAAAACTCATGGTTTTCCAGGCTACTTCTATAGAGATTACTTAACCTAAAATTCTAAAGAGTTAATATGCATGAGGGATGGTAATACAGGAAGCACCTGAAAAAAATTCCTCCAGTCACTGATGGGAAATTTAAGCTGTGAATTTTTGTGAATTTTCAATTTCACAGAAAGGAAAATCTGTATCACATCTAGTAATATGTTAAGTTCTGAAGGTAACATTTTCATTTTGTTGAATAAAAACCCTATGATCCATGTTCTGGTCTTGAACCAGGTCAGAAAAACACTGTAATCTCCATCTGTAATATTTCCTATAGGCCACCTAAGAGTGCAGCCACCCCAACCGTTGAAAATTTTGAGAAGTCAAACTGAGCTATAATAAAGACACAAACAAATCAGGTAGGAGAAAATTCAAAGATGTGAGAAAGCAAGAAGTTAGATTTGTTTGGGTCTTTTTCCTAGATTAAAAAAAAAAATGTATCATTATAAAATGCTTTGGACCCTGGTCCAACACAGCTGGAATGATAAGTTATTTAAAATACAAGTCCCCATCCAGAAAGACAGTGTGCTTATGTAGCACCTTTCTCTTAGAAGTTCAATGTGCTTTAGGTATGATTATCAATTAATTGCATAATTACATTATTCAGAATATACTCCGACTTACTGCTAACTCCAGTGACTAAAGAGCCCCTGCCACTTGCTGCCAAGAGATTGAGTCCTGAACTTAGAAGGTTAGGAGTGAAATTGTTATGCATATTTGTTGACCCCAAAAGAAATACCACCCCTTTTCAAGGCAGAAAAAAATGAGAGAAGAGGGAGTAAGACACTTCTTTAAAAAGCCACAAAACATCTTATGAAAAACCAGAGCCAGTGCATATTTTATAATACAACCCCTGAAAAAAGGCCCCCAGCAGCAGGGTGAGCAGAGGGAGCAGTGAAGATTTTGAAACCAGAGTGACTTGCAGTAACTGCCTAACAATAAATTCACAGAGTAAAACGCAGAATAGTCGACATATAACCAAGGTTTATGTTGTATCTAGAAATGTTTTATGCTTTAAAAAAAATTGCAATGCACTCCAAAAATTTTTTTCTGATAATTCATGTACAACAGAAGGCACTGTTATCCGCATAAATCCATTGATTCTGCATGGCAAAAACCTGAGACGTGCAAGTCGATCCAATCCTCTAAAACGACCTTGGGCATTCAGCCTTTGGAACACATGGTTTGTCCTTTTCAGTTCAATGATTGTTTTTCTTTCATTTCATACTTACAGTAGCTGTTTAAAATATATATTTCAGGGTGACAAAGGTCAAAGGGGAAAGAGTAGATAAAAGTGCTGCCTAATGCCAGATGGTAGCGGGTACAGCAGGAGGGCCCTGAAAGCAGCCCCCTCATTTCATCCCCTTGACCCTCACACTCCTTTTGTGAAATAAAATGCAGTGATGACAATCGGTCAGCTGATGTTCTTTCCTTCAGTTGTTGCTGGGCACAGTCCCAAAGTTAAATGCGGAGAGGACTCCTTTGTTTTCAAAGGTGAAGCCTCCCTGTTGTTCAATCTTCTTCTTTGCTTCTAGCATTTTTCAAAAGAAAAGGGGAGAAGAAAAAAAAAAAAAGAATGCTTAAGGTGACAAAGTTGGAGATGACTCAAAGGAGCCAGATTGTTTATATGCTTAGAACTGTGAAAGAATGTGACTCGTAGTGTTAGTTATTCTGCCAAAGAAGAACTAAGAATAACAGACCCATGTCAATAAGGTGGTATGTTCACTATTATTGGAATATCTGCAAAAAAACGAGTAAAAACAAAACACATCTATCTCAGCGTTGGATTCTACTTCACTGTCTCTACTGCTGAAAGGGGGCCCAGATTTCTCATAGCAGGAGGGCTGATTGAGAATCTGCACAGAACTGAAGATCTAAGTCCATGCAGAAGAACCAGCATTCTAAACTCTAGATGTCTAGTTTGCAATGTTTCCTACTAAAATTTTTTTGTAACTACAAAATCGTTTCCAACGACAATCTACAAGTAACTATAATAATCAACACAAAATAATTCCTCCAGCTTAAAAACTGAAAATTAACAACAAGAAACAATGTCAAATAAAGCCCAACAATGAGAAATGGAGGGCATTCCATTTGCAGGAATACAAGCTCCTAGGAAGAATTCATCAAGTGCCTTTGGCCCACGGCTGAAATGTTTAGGGGAGTGATTCAGCTGATTAAGTTTCCCTCAGCAAGACTTATCCCAACCCTTACTTTGTACCTTTACTTCCAACATACGATATGAATGTGAATGAGAACACCACTAGGAGATACATATTAACGTGCAGGTTTTTGCAAAGTTAAAACATCATGAGTGATTAAAACAATCATACAATAATGACAATTCCTTCTTATCTTCAAGGGTGAGTCTCTAACAATTTTAAAAACAGTGTTTAGGTGCCACCTGGCTCATCAAATAAGGCTGACTGTTGGCACTGTGACACATGCACTCCACTCTGGAGGTTACTCTGGCTGACCTGCCACCGTCCGTCGGTGCTCTGCCAGTGTGTACACCTCCTGCAGTGCCGTCCTCTGATCCTCGCTGAGTGGTGCCATCAGAAGCTGGTACCAGGCAGCATCTCGACTCTGCACAGCTGTTGCAATTGGGAAGGAAAAGACAGGAGGGTACAGTGACTATTAATTTAGAGAACAAGTAGTAGTAACATGATCAAATTACAAAGAAATTATCCCAGACAGTAACAAAGAGTACAGTACTACAACACACACAAGGTAATGAAACTTATGCCAACAAAGGATTATTTCTGAGTACCCACTTCGGACCCAGCTATGTGGGATATCAAAGGAAGGTAACAATATTGCAAATCTCTAGTCTGCCTAGTTCTCTGTCTCCTTTGCTGTCTTCTATGGATGTTCTCTAAAATCCAGAACACCTATACTCACTCATTACCATTTTCCTCTGGAATTTTCATATTACCTGCTTCAACATTGCTACCACCCCAAGGACTCAAATCTGTACCTCTAGCAAAAACCTTCCCCTAAGCCTCCTGGACTGTTCCATTTGAATAGCTCATCTCAAACTCAACACAACTAAAACCAAATGTAACAATTTCCTCCCAAACCTTCTCTCTCTCCATTTATCTCACCAGTTCTATTAGTCTCCCAGTCAACTACTGTCCATCTTTAACATCTCTGAGCATGCCCTCTCCACACCCAAAGCTCTGCTTCTTTCTTACTGTCTTTCATCTATATGCTGCTTTCCATCAAATGTCACCCTCCCCATTCCAGGTCTCTATACATCTAAATTAATAAAGTGATCTCCTAACATTTGGCTCCCACATCTAGTCCTTTCCAGTTTTTTCTGCATATAATCCATCACTGGATAACTCCCCTGAAGTGAATTACCACATCTACAAGGTCACCGCCTCAGAACACAACTTTCAACACTACTCCAATGGGCAACGGGATGGACCACCTCAGTCCAGAATTCAAGGCCACTATAACCCAGTCCAACTTTATTCCTTCAGTATTTAAGCAGTGGCTGCTACATGCTGGTTTAAAGCTGCTTGTCACTTGAGAAGCATCTTTAAAAATACATCTCCTGAGATCCTACTCAAGACCTAAAAGCTTTCTTGGTGATTATGACACACCCATGTCTGGAACTACACTAGGGCACACCTTCCATATTTCCATCTCCACGTTTATGCTGTTATATTTGCCATGCTTTGGAATATAGTTTCCTGTGCTCTCTGCCTCCAATTCCTGTGAATTTCAATAAACACATCTAGGCAGTTTTTTCTTCATTAATGTTATTTGTAGCAACACTACAAAATTGTTACTAATATTGCCTTATTAGTAACAACATTTACACATAAGGATGTTCATTTTAATAACCTTCATAATGGTAAAAACATTGGAAACAATCTTAAATGTCCCACAGTGGAACTAAATTACAATATAACTACGGAAATACTATGTAACCATAAAACAAATAATCTATATTAATGAGATTTAAAATAATTTATTTGATTAATAATTTTCTAAATAGCCTCATTGGCTTGTTTTTATTCTGTAAATTTTCCATTTCCATTTTTCTACTAGGTTACCGGTCTTACGCATTTGAGGATGGTCTCTGTACACTGTGTACATTATGCCTATTATGCATATGTGGCAAATATTTTCTCCCCCCAATCATTTATGAGTCCTGTAACTGTAATTAAACTGTCCTTTGTTGTAAAAAATTGGCAAATTACTTACATAGTAAAAAGTGACTTATGCTAGCAATTGCATTCTACAGATTGTGAATAACTAATAGGTTGTTAGCTACAATTTTTAAGCAACACATGCCTGAAGCACTTCATTCTTTGCTATAAAAATGTTTGCCCATTTATGCCTAAAGGATGAACAATATACACAGATACTCCATATATTATTTTTGCAAGGATAACCTACAGGCTTACCCTGCTACTTCTCAATGATGAAAGTTGCTAGGATTGGGGGATAGGTGTTCATTATTTTAGTTTCTATCATTTCATATATGTTTGTTTGGGGATTTCTATCATAAGGAATAAACACAAAATTTTTTCAAAGAATCTAGACCAATCTTGGGCAGATATCAAAACAGGAAGAAACAAAGAAAGTTTAGAAAAAAAAAACATCAGAAGATGTGGCGAATAAAGACATACTTATCAGAGCTTGTGTAAAAAACTGATATTCATCCACACTATTGTCAAGGTCAAGTGGAGTACTGAACCCCTCAAGCGCGGTTTCTTCCAATACTTCTTCATCCCAATCATCGTCTTCCTCCTCCTCATCTTCGCCTCTTCCATTATTTGATTGCATCGCTTGAGCAGTTACATTCGTCTCCTCTTCATCACTTGAAATCTCCTCTGTGAACCCATTAATTATTTTAAAAGAATCAAAACACATATGGACAAAATATAAAATTTCACGACAAAAACCAAAGACTATAAAACTACACTCTGGAAAGGAAAAAAATCTTCCACAAAATTTTAATAAAATAAATCTTATCTCTGGTGTAAAGAGGAGAATAAAAAAATAAAATAAAAAATAAAATAAATAAACTTTATCTTTACTGTAGAGTTTGCTAAGTTGAGAATGTCCTTATCCTCCTCACTGAAAACAAGTTCCCTAAACCTGTTATCCAGATGAACATTACTACTATTAGGCTATGCACGTTCACTAATACAAGAATATTATTCAATTGCAGATTTCAAAATTACCTCTGTTTAAAACAAAAGTGACTGTACAATCTGTGCATGTGTTTTAAACAATGGCTTCCTATTGAGAATTCAGTCCCCTTAATTAACTGAGTTGATTATAAACTGCTTAGAAATGCCCAAATGAGATCATTTCTGCTAGTAGAAACAGTAAAAATACAGATCCAGCCATCCCACTTCAGGGTATATATTTAAAATATTTGAAATCAGTATGTAGAACAGATGTCAGCAGCCCTGTGTTCACTGCAGCATTATCAGCATTATTCACAATAGCCAAGTTACAGAATCAACCTAAGTCAACAACAGATGAATAAAGAAAATGTGGATTCTTTAAAATGAAACACTATTCAGCTTTTAAAAAGGTAATTCTGGGCTGGGCGCGGTGGCTCAAGCCTGTAATCCCAGCACTTTGGGAGGCCGAGACGGGTGGATCACAAGGTCAGGAGATCGAGACCATCCTCGCTAATATGGTGAAACCCCGTCTCTATTAAAAAAATACAAAAAAAAAAAAACTATCCGGGAGAGGTGGCCGGCGCCTGTAGTCCCAGCTACTTGGGAGGGCTACTTGGGAAGGCTGAGGAAGAGAATGGCCGTAAACCCGGGGGGCGGAGCTTGCAGTGAGCTGAGATCCAGCCACTGCACTCCAGCCTGGCGACAGTAGCCCAAGACTCCGTCTCAAAAAAAAAAAAAAAAAAAAAAGGTAATTCTGTCATTTCCAACAACATGGATGAACCTGGACATTATAATAAGCAAAATAAGCCAGGCACAGAAAGACACATACTGCCTGTTCTCACTTATACATAGAATCTAAAACAATCAAACTCAGAGAAGTAGAAAGTAGAATGGTGGCTACCAGAGGCTGGAGGTGGTGGGAATGAGGGAATGTTAGTAAAAGGGTACAAAGTCTCAGACAGGAAGAATTAGGTTTTTGTTTTGTTTTGTTTTGTTTTTGGTATCTATTGTACAGCATGGTGAATAGAGTTAATAGTATATCGTACATTTCAAAATTGGCAAGATTGTAAATTTCAAATGTTCCCACCATTAAAAAGGGTATTTAAGGTGATGGATATATTAGTTTGATTTAATCATTCCACATTATATTCACAAATCATAACATCACTTCGTGCTCCACAAATATATAATTTGATAATTTATAATAAAAAGAAATAGCAAAATGTAAAGAAAAATAGTTAGCTACATGTGGCTTGAAAAGTTAAAAACTTGAACTACATTATGTATCACCATGGATTCTGCATCTATTTTCAGTATCAATCTGTTCCTAGCAGTTAGATTGTAACTGAAATACTGGAACAGGAAGGCAGAACAAAAATCAAGATAAGAGAGAAATCCTGGAGTAAACCCAAACCAGGTAATATTAACCTAAAACTAGTTCTATTATACACATCATACTGAAGCAGGTAGATTTAGGAATAAGGCACTTAACCATAGTTTGGACCAAATACACAAAAAAATGCATGGCAAATTATAACTATTAATAAAAAAGACTGAGAAATACCTCCATGAGTTAACCATTCCATACTTTAGTAGGAAATACAAGAAAGTCTGGGATATTACTAGAAAATTTTCCCTCAAGCCATATAGTATAAGCCAATAAAGAGTTACCAAAACAAGAAATTAGAGATAACACACCTGAAAAAATAAAAGAATTCTACAACTGCTGACACATAGTTAGCTAAAAACAAAACAAAACTCACACATGCAACACTTCTAATAAAGAAGCATTTCTTCAAAAGACCTACATAGATTTTAGAAAAACAAATTAGAAGGTGTATTTTGTGCGGGGGAGTGGAGAAAGGGTAGTTTATAATCCCTGGTATATGAACAAACTGGAATGATGCCAGTTAAAAGTGTTTTAAATCTATACATCCTAAAATCACAGAATTTAGCATCAAAAATAGAGCTGTATGTGTACCAGGAAGAGTTCTGAACTTTCTCAGCTAATGAGGTCTCTGTTTTTAACCAGGAGAGGAAAAACTCCACCTGGAATTGGAGAATGCTACTTCCTACTCTCTAGCAAGTAGCTCTGCAATCTCATCATTAAACAAAACAAAGGTCTAATATTCAACTCTAACAATCTTACTCTGATTCTCAATTAAGTAAATCCACTTCATTCAGGTACTTTCCCTTAATTTATATTTAAATCACAATATATCTCTCAAATATAATGTTGATAATGAGTCACCTAAGAACCGTTACAAAAAAGAAAAAAAAAGGCACTCTCTACTAATCTGTGGTATTAACACTTCAGCTCTTAATCTAATGATTCATTTAACTCATGGCTGCTGTCTTGATGAGGCTGTTAGCACAAACAAGAACATTAGATACTAGATTGCTAACTTTTAGTCAAGACCATTTGATTGTTATAAATGTGTTTCCTAAAGTGTAACAATATCTATTAGGCTCCATAAAAAAAAATCACTGAGTACATTAGGTGTCAGAAGGTGCACAAATCTAAATTTATATCACATGATACAATTAATAGCAAGTCAACCAAGCCCAAAATATTTGTTATATGTGCAGCAGACCGAAGAATGTAAATCTGTTTAATGTCTCCATATAGAATAGTATTCAAATAAAGTGCATACACAAATCAAAATCAATTGCAACATTCATTTCAATTAGAAGACTTTACCATTTTCTTCCATATCAGCTTTCTCTGCTTTTGAACGATCTTCCCGGTTTACCAGTTGTCTAGTAGCACAGACCTGCTTTAGGCCAAGGAAAAGGAAAAGAATTGAGGGAACAATCTGTCCCACCACAGCATCTACTGCAGGAGGTCGATTTTGCAATTCCAGAAGGATACTCAGTCCTATTATACACATCTTCCGGTCATGATGCCTGCAAATTTTGAAGAAAAAAAAAATGTAGACATGAGAAGCGGAATAAAGAACAAATTCTGGAGAAACTACAAAAAGAAAAGTCCAAGGCATACTCTAAGGTTCATCTGTTGGTATTATACAGAAACATTCCCCATTTTGTACTGTATGAAACCCTATGTAAATCAAATTTTGTAAACCAATTATTTTCAAAGACCTATTGGGAGTCTGCAATTAACATGGTGAATCTTGCCACAATATCAATTTATAATTAATATAAATGTTATATATGGGCCTCGGCATAAGGAGTTTTAATAAAGCAGAAATACCTATATTTGACAGCATAAAAGTCCTATACAATGGGGGCGGGGGGAATAAAGAGTTTCTTAGACTCTTTCAACTTTGTAGATTGATCTACAAAGTTTCTCAGCACACATAATCTACCCAAACCCTAAGAGGTGAAAGATGGTTCAAAAACTCAGCATCTAGTAAGATAGTAAGCTGAACTTAATGTAAGTAGTCTACTAAAGTCCTATGCTATAAAATAGCATAAGAAAAAAATAAGGATAAGGAAAATTCAAAAAGAAAAAAGTTTGAACAGTAAACATTAAAAATTTTCTACTAAATGTTTCCTCTAAGTTGTTTAAAACTAAAAAATTAAGAATTAAAAGATAACATTGGCAAAACATTCTTAAAATTGTGTGAATAAAAAATTCACTTGCAGTGATTCAATTTGTTTAAAGTGAGAATAACATAACAAATCCAATAATGAATATTCTACAGGCTTCTGTTATTCTTCATTATTTGCATTTCTTGATTGATTCAAGTCACTAATGCCCAAGTACTATGCTATAACAGAACTGTGCTTGACCTGAAGACCTTCTCATCCATGCAGCCCCTAAATACGGACCACATGGATCACAGCAGAAAAGATGATTATCAAGCAGGGCTCTAAAGAATCCGAGGAAGCACAACCCAAGGACTCCCAGTCTACACAATAGCAGGGAAATTGCTTCCAGTGCTAATAAAGACATAAGAGGACCAACTGCTTAACTTTAAATGACCAAATCTCTACTCCCTAAATCTTTCTCAGAGATAACTTTAACAAACATACAAGAAAAAATCATAGACACATAGACACAAACAACCAACGCATTCTTATAAGATGGAGCCCAAAAGGATATTGAAATCTAAGAACAATTTTCTCAAAAGAAGACAATTCAATACAGCACAACAGCACACTGAAAAATGCTCATCATCACTCGCCATCAGAGAAGATGGACAAATCAAAACCACAATAGGATACATCATCCACCAGTTAAAATGGCAATGCGTTAAAAAAGTCAGGAACAACAGGTGCTGGAGAGGATGTGGAGAAATGAAACTTTTACACTGTTGTGGGAATTGTAAATCAAGTTCAAACCGATTCTATATTTTTTCTCAAAATATACGGATAACCATGTTAACTCAGCGATTCCTCAAGGATCCGAAGAATCTATGATTTACCAATTACGACCCAGCCATCCACTACTGGGTATATACGCGAAGCGATATAATCATGCTGCTATAAAGACACATGCACACGTAGTTTATGCGGCACTAATTCACAATAGCAAGACTGGATCACCAAATGTCCATCTATGAGATGACAAGAACTGGTATAAGAAAATGTGCACATTATATACATCCTAAATTAGGAATATTATGCAGAACCATAAAAAGGATGAGATTTTTGCGTCGCTTTGTAGGGAACATGGATGCAGCTTGGAAAACGCATCATTTAGCGAACTATCACAAGGAACAGAAAACCAAAACACCAAGCATGTTTCTCACTCATAGGTTGGGAACTTGAAACAAATGAGATTCACTTGGACTCGGGAACGGGAACATCACACACTGGGGCCCTATCATGGGGAGGGGGGACGGGGGGAGGGATGCTTGGGAGTTATACCTGATATAAATGAGAACTTGATGGGGCTGATAGTTGATGGGTTGCAGCACACACATGGCACAGTAATAACATTTAAACAAACCCACATGTTTATGCACATGTCCCTAATACCCAGAACTTAAAGTATAATAAAAAAAAGAAAAGAAAAAAAAAAAAAAGAAACTATGTTCTTCCCTTCAAGGTTTTAATAACAAATCTCAATCAGGGATAAATTCCAGTGTCCTGCAAGTAGAAAAATTAGAACACGCATAGCAGCTTGTAAATATGTTCCCCCACTGCTATCGCCCCATCCCAATCCAGGCCTCCATCTTCTCCTGCCTGTGGCAGCAATGTCTTAACTACTTTGGGGAGTCTGTTCCTCTCAGGAAATTTTTCTAAATGATCTCTCACAAAACAACACTATTCATTTCCAGTTAAATATTGGATAGTGTTTTAAAACAAATTAGACAGCTAGCTCAATTTCTAGCATAACACAATCACTAATCTATGTTGGGTGACCTGAGGTGGCCACATAACACTAGTTGGAATCTCATTCTTCCTATTTTTTTGAGACGGAGTCTTGCTCTGTCACCCAGGCTGGAGTGCAGCGGCATGATCTTGGCTCACTGCAAGCTCTGCTTCCCGGGTTCATGCCATTCTCCTGCCTCAGCCTCCCGAGTAACTGGGACTATAGGCACGCACCCGCCACCATGCCCGGCTAATTTTTTTTTTTTTTTTTTTTGTATTTTTTTAGTAGAGACGGGGTTTCACCGTGTTAGCCAGGATGGTCTCAATCTCCTGACCTCATGATCCACCCACTTCAGCCTCCCAAAGTGCTGGGATTACAGGCGTGAGCCACTGTGCCCGGACTCACTCTTCCTATTTTTGATAATTACGAGAGTGCTTCACATAAAACCAAATTCTCCTACTGGCGCAGCACCTGAGATACAAATAACAAGCCTTCTGACCCCACTTTTGAGAACAGGCATCCTTGAGATCTGCAAAGAGTTAAACATTCTGTGACATTACATTATATCTTTGCCAGAGAGGTACCTTCCTTAGAAATCCGACTCCATTTAGAATGTTTTTACCCACTGACACTTAATGATGGAACCCAGACAGACAATTAATTCTTGTTGCCTAGAGATACAATGATACACTCGGGTTAAAAAAAAAAAAAAACACCGGGTAAAAAAAAAAAAAAAAAAAAAAGGGCAGGAAAGGGCTACATCTAATTTTCAGAGCCTGCATTCTTTCCACTAGATTACCCTGCTGAAATGCATTCTTAATCCTCTAAAATTAAATATTGACAATACACTAAAAATAATTCCTAAGACATGAAAATTATCTTTGTACATGCTACTATATGCAAATATTAAAAAGCAAACTTTCCAGAAACAGAAAAGAAGTGTAAAACCCAAAAGACACATACCCAAGAAAACAATCTGTATCATTCATCCACTGATTTATAAACTGTACAGTGATAGGTCCAGGGTTGTGAGGCAACTGAATTCGTTCTAAAGTATGTAGCAGCAAATCAGGGTTGTAGTACAAGGCAGCAATTGCAACCTGAAGACACATGGTACGAAGCTCACTAGTTTTGACCCCTCGAGTTAATCTCTCCAAAACAAGTTGAACGAAGAGTGGAATGCACTAGAAGACAAAAAGAAAAAGAGAGTCAACCACACAGATAGCCCAAGTAACTTTTATAGAAAGCTGTATATTGGCAGAGTATTCTCAATAAATAAGACAGTCTTAATGGCAATGAGACTTTTGACTAAATCATTTTAGAGTTATTTAAAATATTTATAAAAACCTAGAGAGACTAACTAGACAAAAACACGTCCTATAGCAGTGCCAGAAAATCTCCTTCCTTCTTAAGTAAATTAAAGTCAGCTGAAGATTGTCCTGTAAGAGTCCACGCTCAAATGGTGTCAATAATCCCTATGTGGACACAGCCACTTGCACATCTAAGGTGAAATCACTGCATGCCATTTTCTTTGACAAATTAAATTGGAAAGAAATAAATGGGGCTGAAAATAATTATGATGTAATCAGATTGTTTTTGAGAAAGAAAATTCCTGTTGGTATAAGATGAAAAAGGCTGAAGAAAAAATGGTGGAGCCTGAACATTAAAATAATACCTGACTCCAATTCTAAGGTGCAATATTGATGAACTAATTTTACTAGAACTATTTCCCAATAGTTACTTTCAGTTAAAGGGGATGAGCTGAAATGATTTGTATAAAATAAAATCTGAGGTCTTACTATAAGCCCCTTTTTAAAATAAACTTTAAAAAAAATCAAGGTTTTGTGTAGAAATTTAAGAGTTATATTATTTTCTTTTTAGTAGGCCAAACTGCATATATATCTGGGTCAGCAGACTATTAGTCTGGTTTAGGATAACATATTGAATCAAAATACATGACTACACATACTTTTAAGACTATAAAGCTCTTTACAAAGATGAGATAACTAGTTTAACTCTATGTCTACTTATGCTGATACAACATATTCTGTGTTCTAATTTGAGATAACACATACAAGCTATATTAAAAATTATTACCATGGTCAAATAATTAGTTGTGGATAAATGCAGCCACAAGAAAATATAAATTAAGTTTGAAAAGCTCTTTTCAAGATGTTTTAAAACTAAAGCTTCAAAATTACAGCTGGATGGGAAAAATAAGTTCTGGTGTTCTATAGCACTATGAGATGACTATAGTTAACAGTAATGCATAGTTTCAAATAGCTAGGAGGAGGACATTGAATGTTCCCAACACAAAGAAATGATAAATGTTTGAGACAATGGATATGCTAATTACCCTGATCAGATCACTGCACATTGTATCAAAACATCACTATGTATTCTATAAACATACAATTGTATCAGTTTAAATAAATAGAAAATAAAGTTTCATTTTAACAAATATTTACTATTATACACAAAGCCATAAGAACATAAAGGAATTGTGAAGTTTTAGAACTAGTAAAAGAATTCCATTATATTAAAACAAAATCGATTATGGAGGCTGGTTGGACAACTACGTAAATGCACAATTAGAGCACTGTGCAGCTGCAGAAGGAATGCAGAATATCTCTATATGCTACTATGAAGTGATCTGCAGGATATGTTACTTAGTGTAGAAGGCAACACAGAAAATGTATAGTATGCTACCGTTTACCTAAGAAGGCAAGGTGAGAATATCTATTTTTCGTTTTTGTTTTGTTTTTTAATGAAAGGATGAACTAAAACTAGGGGAAGAAACAGAGGAGAAGAAGGGTAGAGGAACAGGGTGGAAGCTGGATTTCTCTGAATATACCTTGTCTTATAAATTAGACCTTAGAACTGTGTCTATGCTTTACATATCTGTTACCAAAAAATTAAGCTATTTCTTTTTCTGTTTGTTTTGGAGACAAAGTCTTGCTAGAGTGCAAGGCTAGAGTGCAAATTAAGCTATTTCTAAAAATTAAACTAAAATGAAATAAGTGAATCAACCAAATGAGGATTATTTTAATAACTTTAAATTTTAATTATTTGACTGTATTTTCACTGTATGTTGCTAGTGTATGAACATAGCTTAGAGATAAAAAGAACTACCAAAAAAACAAACAATAGTAACCCTTTCTTGGTAAGGTATAATTAGTCTGAGAGTAAATGTATCCATTCGTGGGATAAAGCAAGCAATTAATTAAGACGAGAACCAGAATTTTTGGTGTGGGAGATATAGAACAGTATCAAGTAGGTTAAGGATAAAGAATGTAGTCATGAATTTGAATTAGAAACATCTGTGTGTGGCCGGGCACGGTGGTTCACGACTGTAATCCCAGCGCTTTGGGAGGCTGAGGCAGGAGGATCACCCAAGGTCAGGAGTTTGAGACCTGCCTGGCCAACATGGTGAAACCCCATCTCTACTAAAAATATAAAACTTAGCCGGGTGTGGTGGCAGGTGCCTGTAATCCCAGCTACTCGGGAGGCTGAGGCAGGAGAATCACTTGAACCCAGGAGGCAGAGGTTGCAGTGCGCCGAGATCACACCATTTGCACTCCACTCCAGCCTGGAGTACAAGAGCGAGACTTCATCTCAAAAAAAAAAAAACAAAAAAACCTGTGTGTATTAGAGTATTAGAGACATAAAGATGGAAACAATAGACACGGGGACTCCAAAGAGGTAAAGGAGAGAGTGGGAGAGGGTTAAAAAATGACCTGTTGGGTACTGTGTTCACTATCTGGGCAACAGGTTCAACAGAAATCCAAACTTCAGCATCACACAATATATCCAGATAACAAACCTGCACATGTACCCCCCACATCTAAAATTTAAAAAAAAGAAAGATTTATCTGTGTACATTAATACTTTATTCACTAAAAAAGCCAAACAACATACTTCTTGGCTCTATTTTGTAGAAACACGGACCAATCCAATATCAATGAATATATATATATATATATATAGTGATATATTAGTTATATACATTAATATGCATTAGTATATATGTAGCTAATTATCAACTTATTAATATGACATAAATAGTATCTATTATATGCATATTATATATACACACACATATATTATACATATGTATATTTTAGATATGTATGTATAGCAATGAATATCCCTGTGCCCAGCTTGTAGTCTTGAATACCATTTCCCAGGCTAGGACAAGACATCTATAAGATAAGCCTGGAATATCTAGTCATACCAAGACAGCAAGGAAACTACCAAAGACTATTAAAATCAGGTTAAAAGGGCTCTTAAGACAAATTTAAGAGGCTCCCACTGGACAAAAATGAAACTATGTATACTTAAAATACACTGAAACATAAAGAGTAAATTTGGATCTATACATTCATAAGGATACTAAATATTTTTAAAAACCAAACAACATAATAGAACATTTTACTGATCATCTTTGGAGAATGCTAGGTAAGAAACTTATCTTGAATAATGGTAAATAAAGGGAAATACTCAAGCTGTTTCTCAGAGTAACCTGATAATTTATGAGAAAACATTTCTCTTTATAGGAATATTTCAGCTAATAAAGAAGAAATGACAGAATTAGAAGATCACCATCAGCAAAACTAACTTCATGAGAGACAGACCACCAGACATACTGTGCCTCCGAGTAAAATTACACACCATCACCCATGAAGCACATGAGCTGAGACTGCGCCATTAACACTAAATGTAATCACCAATTTACAGGAAATTTAGAGGAATGGCATGCCAATCAACACAGTCCTTCAGCTGTACTTGAGTGCACTGTAATGGTAACCTCACTAACGTAGCAATCACCTTAACTTTCGGATACACAAATTCTTGAATACTGCTATGGTCTCAATATAGTTTGTCCTCCCGAAACTCATGTTGAAATTTGATCCCCAATGTGGCAGGTTTTGGGAAGTGGGGTCTAGTGGGAAGTGTTTGAGTCATGGTAGTGGTCGGACCCCTCATGAATGCCTTGGGGCCATTCTCCTGTTCTGATGTAATGAGCGAGTTCTCACTATCATTCTGGCACAACTGAATTACTTTTTGTGGGAAAGAACTAGTTCCCATGACAGTAGGTTGTTATAAAGCAAGGTCACCCCTGGGTTTTGCCCCTTCGCATGTATCCACTTCCCCTTTGACCTTCCACCACATTGTGATACAGCACAGGCCATATCTTGCCAGCTTCTGGCATACAGAATGGATTCTAAAGGATTCTAAAGTCTTTGGGGTGGATTTATTCTATAGCCTTCTG
Source organism: Rhinopithecus bieti (assembly GCF_001698545.2). Taxonomy (NCBI): domain Eukaryota; kingdom Metazoa; phylum Chordata; class Mammalia; order Primates; family Cercopithecidae; genus Rhinopithecus; species Rhinopithecus bieti. The sequence continues at coordinate 56,851 of NW_016814574.1, forward strand.
AACCTCTCCCCAACCTATATTTCCATTATTAAATCCTATTGCTCAGAACCCTCCAAAATCCAGTAAACAGAACTAAATCCTTCTTTAGCCCCGCTCATGTCTTGTGCTTTACTACCTTCTTATTTTGTTAACATCATAATTTCTTTTCACCTCCACTATAACACCTAAAAAGTACATAATAACAAAGGGGGAAAAGAGCCTTCACCTGTCAGGGACAGGTGATAGTTCACACCTGTAATCCCAGAACGTTGGGAAGCTGAGGCAGGATCACTTGAAGCCAGGAGTTAGAGAGCGGCCTAAACCACACAGTGAGACCCTATCTCTACAAAAAATTTGAAAATTAGCTGGGCTTGGTGGCATATGCCTGCAGTCAGTCCTAGTTACTCAGGAGGTAAGATGGGAGTAGCTTGGGCCCAGGAATTTGAGGTTACAGTGAGATATGATTGCACCATTGCACTCCAGCCTAGGCAACAGAGTGAGATCCAATCTCCATAAAAAAAAATTTTAAATAAATATCAGTAACACTTTATGATTTTTTAGAAAGGTCATTTTTTTGTCACTAATACCCCAATAAAGCTTGGAGGTAGGGAGAAGTCATCCTCAAAAATAACGAAGATTTTGGTGGTAAGTAAATAAGAGGAAGCTCTATTGAGAGCAAAAAGATGGGCCAGCAGTTCACCAGAGATGGCCAAGAAAAGAGACAGTCAAAGCAAGCCCCCTTGGGTCCAAACAAACCTCAAAGATGAACTTTGCTTTTTGGTGGTTTTTTTTTTTGGAGATGGAGAAATTTTGCTCTTGTCACCCAGGCTGGAGTACAATGGCACGATTTCGGCTCACTGCAAACTCCGCCTCTGGGTTCAAGTGATTCTCCTGCCTCAGCCTCCCAAATAGCTGGCATTACAGGCGCATGCCACCACGCCCAGGTAATTTTTGTATTTTTAGTGGAGACAGGGTTTCACTATGTTGGCCAGGCTGGTTTCAAACTCCTAACCTCTGGCGATCCACCGACCTCAGCCTCCCAAAGTGCTGGGAATAAAGGCATGAGCCACAGCACCCCGCCACAAAGATGAACTTTGAAAACAGCAAATCAGCCATTATAATGCTTAAAGAATAAAAGAAACTACTGTTAAAGAAAGCTATGAAACAATATCTCAAAGATAAAATTTCAATAAAGATACAGGCATTGTAAAAGAGAACCAGGTCAGGTGCAGTGGCTCACGCCTGTAATCCCAGCACTTTGGGAGACCAAGGGGGGTGGATTACCTGAGGTCAGGAGTTCAAGATCAGCCTGGCCAACACGGCGAAACACCGTCTCTACTAAGAAAAAACAAAAATTAGCTGAGTGTGGTGGTGCACGCCTGTAATCCCAGCTACTTGGGAAGTTGAAGCTCAAGAATCACTTGAACCCGGGAGGCGGAGGTTGCAGTGAGCCAAGATGTGCCACTGCACCCTAGCCTGGGTGACAGAGCAAGACTTCATCTCAAAAAAAAAAAAAGAGAGAGAGAGAGAGAACCAAATAGAAATTCTGGACTTAAGAAGTATGCAAACATCTCAAATCAATAATCTAACCTGTTACTTTAAAACACTGGAAAAAGAACAACTAAATGAAAAGCAAGCAGATAGGAAAAAATAAGGATTAAAGTGGAAACTAATGAAATGGAAAACAGAAAAATAGAGAACAAAACCAAAAGTTAGCTCTTTGAAAAAATCGAAATTGATAAACTTTTAACTCAACTAAGAAAAAAAGAGAGAAGACTCTAATAATAACTAAACCCAGGAACAAAACAGGGTCATTACTATGGACCCTACAGAAACAAAAAGACGTAAGGAAACACTATGAACCACATGCAACAAATTAGATAAATTACGTTGAAAAATTCCAAGATGCAAACTATTGAAATGAATTTAAAAAGAAATGTAAACTACAAATAGATCTATAACAAATAAAGAGACTGAACTGGCCATTTAAAACTACCAACCAAAAACAAAACAAAACAAAACAAAACACAGACAAAAACAGGCCCAGATAATTTCGCTGCTAAATTCTACCAAACATTTAAAACAGAAGAGCAATCCTTCACAACTCTTTGAACAAAGAGAAAGGATGAACACTTCCCAACTCAATGAGTCCAACAATACTCTGATACCAAAGCTAGACAACTAACATCATAAGAAAAGAAAGTTAGAGATCAATATCTTATGTATCAATAGTATTTATGCACATAAATACTTTGTAAAAACTACCAGGAAATTTAATCTAGAAATATATACAGAGATCATATTTGATAAGTATGCTTTATACCAGGAATGCAAGTTTGATTTAAAATCTGAAAATCAACGCAATACATCTCTATTCTAAAAGGACAAAAACCACATGATCATCTCAGTAGATGCAGAAAAAAGCATTCTGCAAAATTCAACACCCTTTCATGATAAAAGCAACAAGTTAGCAACAGTCAAGAACTGAACCTGACAAAGTGCATATATGAAAAGCCCATAGGTAACATCAGACTTAATGGTGAAAGACTAAATGTGTTCCCTCCTAAGACCAGGAACAAGATGAGATGTCTCTTTTCATCATAGCTATTCAACATTGCACTCCAGATTCTAGCCAGGGCAATTAGTCAAGGAAAATAAGAGGCACCCAAACTAGAAAGGTAAAACTCTATTTGTAGATAATATGATCCTGTTTATAGAAAATCCTAAAGAATCCACTAAAACACTATTAAAATAGTTCAGCAAGGTTTCAGGATACAAGATAAACATGCAAGAACAATTATATTTCCATACACTCGCAACAAACCTGAAAATAAAACAACTCTATTTACAATAGCATCAAAAGAAAATATATAAAAATAGTTTAGGAATAGAACTGAAAAACTTATACTCTGATAACAACCAAACATTGTTGAAAGAAATTAAAGAAAACCTAAATAAAAGAAAGTCACCCCATGCTCAGGGATTGAAAGACTATTTTTAAAACAGAAATACTTCTCAAACTAATCTATAGATTCAGCACAATGCCTGTCACAATCCCAGCTGGCTAATTTACTGAAATTGACAAACAGATCCTAAAACTCGTATGAAAATTTAACGAACCCTGACTTAGCCGAAATAATCTCACAAAAGAATGCAGTTACAGGACTCAAACCTCCTGACTTCAAAACTTACTACAAAACTAAAGTAATAAAGACAATGCTGTACTGAAATAAGAACAGATAAGTACATAAATCAAATAGACTGAGTACAGAAAAAACCCTCACATTATGGTCAACTGATTTGACAAGAATGCCAAGACAATTCAATGGGGGAAAAATAGTCTTTTCCACAAATGGTGCTGAAACAACTTCGTAACTACATGCAAAAGAATTAAAATGCAGACCCCTCTTCACACTATGTACAAAACTAACTCAAAATAGATCAAGACCTAAATGTAAGAAAAAAACTATAAAACTCTTAGAACAAAACAGGATAAATCTTCATGACACTGGAGCTAGCAATGTTTCTTAAATACGACAACAGCCGGGCACAGTGGCTCATGCCTGTAGACCCAGCATTTTTCTACAAAAATTAGCCAGGTGTAGTAGCACGTGCCTGCAGTCCCAGCTACTCAGGAGGCTGAGGTGGGTGGATTTGGATGTCAAGGCTGCAGTGAGCCAAGATTGTGCCACTTCACTCCAGCCCAGGTGATAGAATGAGACCCTGTCTCCAAAAAAAAAAAAAAAAAAAAAAAAAAAAAAACAAAAACAAAAAAAAAAAAAAAAAAAAAAAAAAAAAAGGACATCATCAAAATTAAAACATTTGTGCTTCAAAGGACACCATCAAGACAAATTGGGAGAAAATTTTGCAAATGATACCAGATAACAGGCTTCAATGTAGAATATATAATGAAGTCCAACAACTAAATAGACAAGTAATTACAAATGAGAAAATGATCTGATTAGACATTTCTCCAAAAAAAGATATACAAAAGGCCAGTCAGTACATGAAACATGCTCAAGATCATTAGCCATCATAAAAATGCAAATAAAAACCACAATGAGACACTACTTCACAAATGAAATAAGTGCTGGCAAAAACACAAAGAAATTGGAACCCTCTATCATTGCTGTAGGAATGGAAAATGGTGCAGCTGCTTTAAAAACAGTTTGACAGTCCCTCAAATGATTTTAAACACAGAATGACCATATTCCACTCCTAGGAAATGAAAACATATTCACACAAAAACTTGTACACAAAAGTTCCTAACAGCATTATTCATAATAGCCAAAAAGTAAAAATAACCCAAATGACCAACAACTGATGAATGGATAAAATGCGATTTAACCAAACAATGAAATATTATTTGGCATTAAAAGAAATAAAGTACCAATCCACACTACCACACAGATGAACCTTGAGTACCTATGCCAAATGAAAGAAGCCAGTCACAAAGGGCCACATATAAGATGATTCCATTTACATCAAATGCCCAGAATAAGCAAATCTATGGAGACAAAGCCATAGTGGTCGCCCAGAGCTTGGGGCAAGTGACTGTTAATGAGTTTTTTGGGAGAGGGGTGATGAAGTATTCTAAAATTGTGATAACAGTTGCACAATTCTGTGAATACACTAAAAACCACATATGTATACACTTTAAATGGGTGAACTGTATGGAATGTGAATTATATATCAAAACTATTATAAGAAATACATAAAGCAAAACTTACAGAAAAGAAAAATTCACAATTTTACTTGAGTATTTCAACATTTTCTTAGTTATTGAACAACTTATCACAATAGTATCAAAATTGAATTAATCTTGTTGAAAACAAGATTAAAATTTATAACTTATGAAAATATAAAGTACAAAATTTAGCCTTTTAAAATGGTCAAAAAATACTTTTTTCTATAGTACCTTAATTTCTGGTTAGAAAAGGTACCTAGGAGTATTTAAATAGAATACACAAAAACAAAGGGAACATGAAAATCTCTGAGACTCCAACTGAGTAGCATTTACACACTTTCTTCATTTTTTTTGATAGCCCCTTACATTATTACATATTTTTCTGTGCATGCCTTTCTCAGCTACAAGGCAAGGTACAGTTTCCAAACTACCTGGCTCTTTCTGTCATTTAAACAGGATTTGTACCAGAAAGCACAATCTATAGGCTGTCCTTTCCATTTTTCATCATAAACGAAAAGCCAAGCAGGCATGTAAACTTCAAATGTAACCATCAAGTAAGACGCTTTCCAGACATACATTACCTGATCAATTCCCCTTCCTTTGCACTGAAGAATGATGACTTCCAGAAGTTTAGCTGCATGACACTCTGCATCTTCTCCTGCATCTCCACACAGTACCTGCAGTAATTACAATTTAGCTCAGCAGTAAATGGCACTGCGTAGAAGTTAATCAAGTCCACATGCACAAATGTCCCACATAAATTCAGCCATATGAACCATAGCTTTGCTTGCTGTGCAAGTTTACCTCACCAACCCAAAGAAGAATGGCCAAAATAAATTCCATCTATCATCTCATTTCTTATAAGGAGCAATAATTCACTATTTGACCTTAGATTAATAAAGTAGACTACATAAGCTAATTTTCCAGATAAATGAAGCTTCCCTTTAAAGACATCAAAATTATAAAATGAAATCAAAACAAAACCAAAATAATCTTATTAAACAATGAAACTATTTTCTGTTCCTTTTGAATCCTGGTCCATATGAACCCATTTTTTTCATAACCACCATAATTTCATATTACATACCTTTCAATTCTCCAACATGAACTTCATAATTAGGAATATTTTTCATGGACATTATAACCATTTATAATTATCCAATATGACAGTAGGCTAATATAACAAGGTTACCAGACAGTTTCCCTATTATTAATTCTGTATTTTCACTACTATAAACAATTCCACAATGTGCATGTTCATACATAAAATGTGGAATATGACTGCCTTATAATAAGATTCTCAAAAAAGTTCCTAGAGTACAGCATGCTTATATTAAAATTGTTTAAGATGAAAAGAATAGACTTAAAGAAATACGGGTGGGTCAGAAATTTAAAATATAGACAAAAAGAGGTAACAGAGAAACCAAACGCATATTCATTGAAAAAAGACTTACTGAAGTATGCAACTTTTGTGTACGTTATTTTAAGGAAAAAAAGCAAAATATTAAAATATTAGGAGACACAAATACACACAAAAGAAGGATTAGAAATAATACTATAAAGAACACTGTATTCTTTACATTTAAAAGCTTAGATTCGATACTTTTCTAGAAAATAAAATTTAAGAAAATGAATTAAGAAATTCCAGATAATTCTGACAGATTTAACATTCCCATTTAATTTCGCTCTCTCCCAAAATGCTATCAAAATGACAGTAAAGAGATTTTAAAGATGTACATATGCAAAGACAGAAAAAAAGTAGAGATTACAGCAATAAACATTTTGGAAGCTGGAAAATAGCTGAATCATAAGCAGATATCAGGCAAAGCCAAGAATCAACTATATTTACATAAATTTAAAATGCTATCTCTACGACAGTATATCACAGTCTAGCTTCCAAATGTGCATGGACTCTGGAACCAGGCTGCTTAGGTTCAAACCGCAGCTCTTCCACTTATTAGCTGTGTTTTTAGAAGTTACTTAACCTCTTTGTTTGACTGTCCCCATCTATAAAATGGGAATAAAAGAACCTACTTCACGGGGTTGTATGATACAGAAAGAAAAATAATTACTCCCTTTTCCCAAAATTGCATTTACTTGGGGGCCTTTTGTTTTGGTTTGCCAAAAGGAAAGAAAACAAAATGTATCTTGTAATTTTAAAATGGGCTCTGGAGTCAGACTAGGTTCAAATCTGCCTCCAATACATAGTAGTAGCTATGTGATTACAACTATTTCCTAACCTCAGGCACAGTGCAAGAAATTATGTCATAGTTTCCTTTTGATACAAATATGATACCTTCCTCATGCTGTCAAAAGGTTAAGTTAATATTGTAGAAAGTACTTAGAAAATGTCTGGTATATATAATAAGAATTCAAATATTCGGCAGTATTAAAACTAGTATTTCATATTCATAAAATATTAAATATATTTTAACTACTTGATAAGTATAAGGAAATCATTGTATCAATTTTACTATATCTGCAAACATACAGGGAAGCTGTGAATTACTAATGGAATACACCGAACTGTTATACTTGTTTTCTTTCCCACTTTCTCTATCAGCTACCTCTCTAACAGGGAAAACTGAAGATTGCCACGTGATTATGATTTAACAACATGGGTTATTCGCAGAGGTAAATGAATCATTACAACTCACAGTTCAGCCCCTTCACTTTATACCTGAAGAAGCTTACTGACTTCCCAAAATTTCCCTGACTCTTTAGAACTAAACTAAGACCTAGACCTAAACCAGATCTACTGATTATCAGTGCAGAGCTCTTACCAGATTTTGGGTACACCCCTTCTAGTGAGGAAAAAAAAGTGTGTTGTGGGTGTTGTACACTAGCTATTTTACTCCCAACTCTATGGCCAAACTTCTTGGTGTCTGGTTATCTGAGCTTTATAAAATCTGCCTGCCAGCTTTATGCAATATAATTTCAGTTTCATATTTATGTGTGTGTGTGTATATAGACATTTATTTATTTATTTATTTATTTACCTAAAGAAGAAGAAAAACGTTATTTAGCCAAAGATCCCAAAATATAACCAATAGTGGGCCAAATCTATCTTGTGGCAAAGACAACATGGTAGACAATCATGTTTGCGTATAAGGATAACAGTAGCCATTATGTAGATTGTACAGTATAGATTATCTTGTTAAATGATGCTTTTCCAACTATTATAATTTTTATCTTACGTTGTTTATGCTCAAGTTACCTACATCTAGTGGCTTCCAATATATACATTAAATTAAAAAATAAAAAAGACCATTCCATTTGTCACTGATTAACAAAATGTGTGGTTAATTTTCCTAGTACTTTTCTTTAATCAAGTAGAAAATTCATTTCCAAAAGAAAAAAAACACAAAGTAAAAAGTACAGATATAAAAGTGGCAAACATTCATAAGCACGACACACAATATCAAACTTTTAAATCCCAAAGATCCTTTTGAAAATACAAATGAAAGAATATATGTTGATGAAGATAAGGCAGAACTAAATGCATAAGAAACAAACTGAAAAAGTATCCTGAAGCAAAACAGGCAGACATTAGTAAGACCCACTGCAACAATAGACAAGGACATCCTTACCTTCCTACACATTGTAAAAAGAATTTCTAAATGTTTTGGATTTGATAATAAGGTATCTGTATCTATTGTCACATAATTATGGAGGAGAGGCATCATGTCTGAAAAAAAATCAAAAATTCAAATGAGACTTGAGTGACAGGAATAGAAATAAATTATTCCCACTGAAACCATATTTCTGTAGCACCCACACATTAGTATCTTCCCATGCAACCACAAAAGGCTAGAAATGAAAGTAATAAGTCTGCTGTATATTTATAGATGGGGAAAATGTGAAGCAGAAAGACTAAGATGCTCATCATTATGAAGCAATTGTGCTGAATTTTTTCCCTTTCTCCACTGCACACTCATCCCTATCTGACATATTTTATATTTTCTTGCTCATTTGTCTGAGTGATTCCCTACCCTCCCAACATCCCCATTAGAATGTAAGCATCACTTGATCTTAGCCAAAAGGCCGAGAAGCGATGAATGTAAGCTTCAAAAGGGAAAAGGCTGTTTATTTTGCTCACTGCTGGATTGCTGAGCTTAAAATAGGGCTTGGAATATAGTTGGTGTCCATAAGATACTTATTAAATTAACATATGGATATATGTTCTGGTCATAAACTAACTTAAGACTCCATAAGAAATACAGCCTACCTCCTCTGCCTATATACCTAGGGCTGAAAAACACTGCTACAATAGCCCCGGCTTTCATGTGACCGGGAAATAAACACATTTTCTGATCAATATTGGAATCATATGTGTTTTTATTTCAGGTGTCGACAGGAAGTAATATCTAGACACAGAAAAGCAAAAATTTTATATGGTCAAAGCCATACCTGTAAAGTATTCAAAGCAATCCTGCTGAAACACTTCATATAGTATACCTAGAAGCTGCCACATTTGAGGGGAAATATTGTGGCAGGTTAAACTGTATGCCAGGGAAAGAATTTCTTCATAGAATTCTGGAAGAAAATCTCTAGTTAGAATGCTAGGAAATAGCAAAAGTTAAAACAAAGACCACACAGAGGAGGGTTTAGACTACCTACGCACACATAGTCCTCCTCTATCCAATGTACTCATAAACTTCCCTTTCTCAGTATTTGTATCTTCGGCTATGTATCTGCCACCTTCCATTTCTTACCAAGATCTGCCCCTCTGTTCAATAAGGCAAGGCAAAAATTTGTTTTCACTAAACTTTCTTATACTATTGAAAAAATAAAGTTGTTTCTGTTTTATTATATATATTTACAAAATTGTATTAGAAATAAGATACAAGAAGGAATAGATTATCATTCCTCTTTCATGTCAAGGATTTAAAATGTACAACTGATTAATAATATTCTTTGGAGAGCTTAATTATATCAGACTAAAGTATCTACCTATCTCAAATTTATACTTTTACTAACAACTATATACCAGGCAGTATTCTGTCAATTTACAAAACTTGTAAAACATACAGTATTCTTCAAGTTAATCAAGAAAATAAGACCCACTATAAAGTAGAAGATTTCAAAGGAAATGTTCTTATACTCACGAATATCATTATTTTCAGTCAAAAGTAAATTATATCTACACGTACAACCAGGAAACACAAACCTCAACAAAAATTTCAAATAGTTCCTACCACATCACTGAGCAATGAAGTCTAACTTGAAAGGTTTTCTCTTATAAAACCAGCATTCACCCTGGAAACTTGATTAAAGTTTCTCTAATATTACTTAAAACTTGATATTTTCAAAAGCTAGCAAAATAAAATGGAAATTACAAATATCGAGAAATAATTTACGTAAGGAAATCATTTGAAAAATAAATTATCTAAATATAGAATTTCTAAAAGTTCTAGCATGGCACTGGTATAAAAACATACACACAGACCAATGGAACCGATTACAAAGCCCAAAAGTAAATCTACCCATTTAGGGTCAATTAATTTTCAACAAAGATGCCAAAAACACACAATGGCGACAGAACAGTCTCTTCAATAAATGGCGCTGGGAAAATTAAATATCCATTTGCAAAAAATCAAATTAGACCCTCATCTTATACCATATACAAAAATCTACTTGAAATTAATTAAATACTTAAGCTTTAAGACCTGACATGATAAAACTACTAGATAAAAACATAGGGGAAAAGCTTCATGGAAACTTGGAACACTGGTGTGGGGAATGATTTTTTTTTTTTTTTTTTTTTGATACGAGGATATGATTCCAAAGCACACACAACAAAAGCAAAAACAGACAAATAGGATTACATCAAACTAAAAGACTTTTGTATAGCAAAGAAAACAATTCACAGAATGAAGAGACAACCTCCAAAATGAGAGAAAATATTTAAAACCTATATCAAACGAAGATTTAGTATCCAAAACATATAAGGAACTCAAATCATTCAGTAGAAAGAAAATAACCCAGCTTAAAATGGGTAAAGGAACTGAATGGATATTTCTCAAAAGATTATATAAAAACAGCCAACGTATATAAAAAAATATTTTAAATCACTAATCATCGGGGAAATGCAAATTAAAACCACAACGAGATACCACCTCATATCTACGAGGATGTCTATTATCAAAAAGACGAATGTTAAATGCTGAAGGGGATGTAGAGAAAAAGGAAACTGTTGTATACTCTTGGTGAGAGAGTAAAAACAGCCACTGCGGACAGCAGTATGGAGGTTCCTCAAAAAATTAAAAATAGAACTACCATATGATCAAGTCATCCTAGTACTGGGTATATATCCAAAGGAATTAAAATCAGGATCTTGAAGAGATAATGTGCCCTCCTATGTTCACTGAAGCATGTTTCACAATAACTAAGATATGAAAATACTTAAGTGTCCACTGACAGATGAACAGATAAAGAAAATGTGGTATTTATACATGATAGAGTACTAGTTCACCTTAAAAAAAGAAAATCCTGTTATTTGCAACAACAGAGATGGATACACTATGCTAAGCGAAATAAGCCAAAACAGAACTTTCAGAAATTCTTTTATTATTAATTAAAGGCCATAGTTTACATTAAGGTTCACTCTTTGCATTGTTCATTCTAAGGGTTTTGACAAATGTATAGAGACATTTGTTCATCATTATTGTATCATACAGAGTAGTTTCACTGCCTAAAACTTCTGTGCTCTACCTATTCATCCTGCCCTGTCTCCCACCCCCAAGCCCTGGCAACCACTGGTCTTTTTATTGAAAGATGTACTTTTTAAAAATATCTTGAATTGACAAATAAAAATTGTATATATGAAGTATACACCGTTTTGAAATACGTATATTTTGTGGAATGACTAAATCTGGCATCCATTACTTCACATAGCTTTTCGTGGTGACACCACTTAAAATCTACTCTTAGCAATTTTCAAGTATATAATACATTGTTATTAACTATGGTCACCATTTTGACCAACATCTCCCCTCCCTCCACTTCCTGCTAACTAAATTCTGTTCTTTCTATGAGTTTGGGATCTTGTGGTATCTTTCTGTGCCTGGCTTATTTCACTTAGCATAACGTCCTCTAGGTTCACCCACATTGTCACAAATGACAGGATTTCCTTTTTAAGGCTGAATAGTATTCCACTGTTTATATCTACCATGTTGTATTCAGGTACTCTTAAAATATTATTCACATATATTAACAGTGCACGCTCAACTTTTCACTAACAGAGTGAACAATAAAAGGCCTTAATCAGAGACATGGTTTTCCTGCATCCTTCTATCTGAGTACTACACAGCTTGCATCTCTCTCACACCCACATGACGTGGGGCTAGCATCTTCAAAATGCTTGAATACGATGGAAGACTCACCTCCTCTACAAAATTCCCATCAGCTTGTAACATCTAACATTGGTTACTGATTCTACTCAGAAGTCAGATACCATAACAGACAACAGGACAATTAACTCATACTTTATTTGAGACAGGATCCCACTCTGTTGTCTAAGGGGAGTGCAGGGGCACAATCACAATTCATGGCAGCCTCTACCTGCCAGGCTCATGTGATCCTCCCACCTCAGCCTACTGAGTAGCTGGCACCACAAACACATGCCACCACACTCAGCTAATTTTTTGTATTTTTTGTAGAGACAGTGTTTCACCATGTTGCACTGGCTGGTCTTGAACTTCTAGGCTCAAGCAGTTCACCCACCTCAGCCTCCCAAACTACTAAGATTACAGGTGTGAGCCACAGTGCCCAGCCATTTCACATTTCTGATTTTTAAAAATGCCTATCAAACATTTTTTGATCCCAGATTAAAGTAACCTCACCTAAACCTCAACACAGTTCATTTCTAGCAATGTACAATTTAAAATTACTGTCCTTTAAAGTTCCAAAACCAAAAATTCTTCGTTGGATGCATAATTTTTTTATCTCTAAATGAAAATACAGATATTTAACACCAGAAAGGACATCCAAAAATTAAAGTGATTATGCTTCTCTTTCTCAAATTGTCAATCCTGTTAAATCTGAAGGGCTAAAATTATACTTTGAGTTCAAATTTTTAAAATTTTTTCAATTTATCTTTTTATTTAACCTTTGAACTTACCAATTACATGTTTCTGCAGAACAAGATCAATGATCCGTAGACAGATATTCTCTAACTGATGTGTAATCTAAAGATAAATTTTAAATATTAAGCTTAAAATTATCACAATATATAAATTTAATATTGTGCCAATAAAAATATCAACAGGACATTTTTCAGACGGTAACCTGACAAGTTAATTCTAAACTTCATGTGAAAAAGTAAACATGTAAGAATAATCAGAAAATTTTGAAAAACAGACTAATGACAGAAATGGGGGTTAAATCCATAATAAACTTAACGATTTAGCTCCTTACCATGTATTTTATACCAAAGTAAATTCCTAATGGATAAAATATTTCAGTGTGAAGAAATAAACCATAAAAAAATAATAATAACAATTCTTGTATAACCCTGAAAAGGGAAAGTGACTCAAAGCCCAGAAATAATAAAAAAAAAAAAAAAAAGAAATCATCTAACTAAAAAATTAAAAAATTTTGCATGGGGCATTGGGAAGTCAAAAAATGAGTGAAATATTTTCAAATGGTATCACAAAGATCAAATTCCCCTTATATAAAATTAATTTTAAAATTGAAATACAATAGAAAACAAATGTGTGTTTTTTTAAATAATCTTTGCCTGTGTTTATAAAAAGATGTTCATTATAATACATGGTAAGAGTACAAATTCCAAGTGCAACATTAACAATTTTGACCTTTTAAAACTGGCAATGATCACAATTATGGGGCTGGGAAGAAAGACCCTGTTTGTGTATTGATTTGTGGAGTGTAAATGGTACATACAATGAAGGACAAGTTGGCAACATCCTTCAAACTTATCCATACAAATCATGATGCAACCCAGTAATTCCATTTCAAGGGATTTACCCTTTACACATATTATGTGTGCAAAACAACACGTAAAATGCCATTCATTCATTTCAGCAATGTTTGTGATTACTAGCAATCAAATGTCCATTTAAACAAGAGACAGTTAAATTATATCCACTAAACAAGGACTGGTGAAATAAATTTGACACATCATACAAGGGAATATTAAGCAACCATTAAAAATATATAACTTTATTGACATGGAAGGATCACCAAGATATATTAAGTAAAAAATGGCAGATAAAAACTGTGTGTAGCATGCTATCGTTTTCATAAAATAAAATATACACATTCACTTTTGCTTATATGTTAACAGAAAATCTCTAGAAGGGCACAAAACCTGGTTTAAAAAAAAAGGAAAACATAGCTACTTCAGAGAGGAGAATTAGATAGCTGGGGAGTTGAGTGAGAAGATAAAATTTCAATGAATTTTCTTTTCACATCTTTTTAATTTTTCAACATATGTTTGTATCAAATATTCTAAAATAAGTTAAAATCCATGATGGGTTACGTTTTTCATGTAAACGTCCTATTTCAACTGTCAAGTATATTCTAATATTCAACTTAAACCACTGTCTTAAGGTTCAAATGATCCAAAATTTCCCAGTTTAAAAAACTGTCAGTAAGGTTAAAACCATTAAACAAAAATGCATATGCTTAAGCACCTATTTTAGATTCACAATTTTGTGTTTCATACACTATTTGTCAGTGTTTCATAAATGTGCTTTTTCCTTTTAAGGATATATCTTTTTCGAAGTTTGCTTTTAATAAGTTAAAGCTCAAAATCTTGGTCAAGAGACCAAGATTCCAGTTGGTTTTGCCTGTAATTATTCATGGCCTTGGTAAAGCCATTTAGCTGAAGGCTTTAGGTTTTTTTTTTTTTTTTGTCTTTAGGTAAGGATGCTGTATTAGTGTGTCTCAATTTTCACCCGTGCCTCTCTTGATAATTACAGTAAGTTCACATGTCCCTTTAATATTATTTGGAATTCAAAATAAATTTAATATCAAGAGAAAAAATAAAAACAAAATGATGCTGTTTTGTTTTAAAACTATCCCTGCAGCTCATTCTTCCATGCCCCACACACACTTGTGAAAACTGGACGAGGTTATTTCTAAGGTTTCTTCAAATTTAAAATACAAGTTCTAAGTATAAGACAAAAGAACGATCCCTTAAATGTACTTGTAATTTTGTAATTTAATTTGGAACATCTCACTGTTACCAAAAGGACCACCTAGTTTCAATACAGAAGGACGCAAAAATAAAATAATGAAAATGAAAATAAAAATTAAGCCCTTTAGGCATATGAAGACTAGTCTAGAAGAGCATCAAGCCATTTTTAAGAACCAAGTCAGCCAGGCACAGTGGCTCATGCCTATAATCCCAGCACCTTGAGAAGCCAAGGCGGGCATATCACTTGAGGTCAGCAGTTCCAGGCCTGCCAGGCCAACATGGTGAAACCCCTTCTCTACTAACAATACAAAAATTAGCCTGGGGTGGTGGCAGGCAGCTACTCGGGAGGCTGAGGCAGGAGAATCACTTGAACCGGGAGGCCGAGGCTGAAATGAGCTGAGATCATGCCACTGCACTCCGGCCTGGGCAACAGAGCAAGACTTGTCTCAAACAAATAAACAAATAAAAACCAAATCATCTTCCATTGGCATGTGATAAACACAGGATAAACCAACAGCTACATGGTTTAACAATGCTATTTAAAGTAGTGGTAGCAGTCAGGCATGGCAGCTCACGTCTATAATCCCAGCACTTTGGGAGGCTGAAGCAGGTGGATCACCTGAGGTCAGGAGTTCAAGACCAGCCTGGCCAACATGGTGAAACCACATCTCTACTGAAAATATAAAAAGTACCTGGGTGTGATGGTGCACACCTGTAGTCCCAGCTATTCGGGAGGCTGAGGCAGGAGAATTGCTTGAACCTGGAAGGTGGAAGTTGCAGTGAGCCAAGATCATGTCACTGCAAGCCAGCCTGGGTGACAGAGTGAGACTGTCTCAAATAAATAAATAAATAAATAAATAAAGTAGTACTAGCACTTGCTTCCTAAGTGTTCACCTTGTAAAACAATAATTGCCATCAGTGCCAAACAAGTCAACTTGCACTCACAGAAGCAATGAACAAAAATCTAATTTGAGTTAAGGAGAGGCCATGGGATACTTGGGAAGAAGCTGTAGGTTTTAAATGGGGATAAACTGATACATTATCAAAATGATCTGACTACAAACCCAAATGTACAACTTACTAGCTCTGGGACCATGAGCAAGTTTCTTAAATCCACCTGAACTTTGTTTCTGCTTCTGCAAAACAGACCACCATTACCTGTGCTATCTATGTCATGGTGGCATTACTAAGATCATACTAGCTGATGGATGTGAAAGTACTAGATAAATAGCTGTATAAAGCCTTATCCCAATAACATTCTGGAATTCAGTTGAGTATGCTTTTCAGCTCTTTCACTTATTCCTTTCCATTTTTACAGTACTTGTTATATCAGAATTCTGTTCCATCACCTAACCCTTGCCACTGTGATTGGCCTGCTGTCTGTCACTCTCTACCAAGAATTCTAGATTGTTGGTTCCCAGAAAGCTGGGCTCATTTCTTATTCAATTTGGTATTCCCCAAGAACCTAGCCTGGTACATAGCAGATATGCTTAACTGAACTCAAATTAATAAAAAGGGATACACTATATACTTCATAATATTTACATTATAATATTACAAATATTACAATATAATATTATAATGTTAGTCATTTAAATATGTTTCTTTAAAACCTGAGGGCAATTTTTAAAGCCTAGCAAGATAACTAAGTAAAGTTTAAAAGTGGAGACTTCAAATTTCATGCTCACTGATCACATAAATTTCAGTTAAATGCTACTATTGTATCATAAACCACAAATAAATCTCACCTCTTTATGATCTTCTACAACTGTTAAGATAGTATCAATGGTATGTAAAATTCCCATAGCCATTACTGTTTTGTCTTCAACTTCTTCATATTCATCACTTTGAAGAACTTTGCCAAATATCTCAGCCTATGAAAATAACATTAAAGTATTCCGTTAGTACTGTTATGTTCCCCCTTTATAAAAGTTAGCAAAATGGCAGTGTCACACATCTAAAGTCTACATTGCTCAAACTTTGAAGTCTGCACTTTGCTGACTGAATCATCTGTCTTCTTAAAATAACAGAATCTGTCATGTTTTAAGTACAGCTATTTACATTAGCTATTATACCCAGAGAGCTAATATTTAACTTCTGGTTGTCACTAAGCAAGTAAAATCACAATCAAGGACAAGTGAAATCAAGTAATACTAAAAAGAAAAATGCAACAGAAGATTGAGAAGTCAAGGAATCACTTAGAAAATGAAACAAAAAAAACAGACATGGAAAACAGGAGGAAAAGTTTTAAAAAGAATTAGAGACACAGTCCAGATGTAATTCTCCACATCAGGAAATACAGAACAGAAAAAAAATAGTAAGGAGAAATTTATCAAAAAAGTATAACAACAAATTGCCCCAAACTGAAGGAAATGAACTTCCTGATTCAAAGCCCAGAAATTAAAAATTTAGAAGGCACATCATAAAATTTCAGAATATTCTAGATGAAAGAAATTATCCTAAATATTATTAAAGTCTAATTAACTATAGAAATATCAGAATAATTTTTTATCAATATTTCAGTTACAGTCATGCATCGCTTAACATGGATATATTTTGAGAAATATGTCGTTAGGCAATTTCATCCTTGCATGAACATCATTGAGTGTACTTAGGCAAATCTAGATGGCATAGCCTACTGCTCCACAGCCACAAACCTGTACAGTTTGTTATTGTAGTGAATACTCAGGCAATCATGACACAATGGAATATTTGTATCTAAACATAGAAAAGGTACAGTAAAACTACGGTATTATAATCTTATGAGTGTACCATCGTATACGCAATCTGTCATTGACTGAAATGTTATGCAGCACATGACTGTACAAATAGAACTGAACTCCATATTTTGGAATTTATTTAGATTACTCAAGGTTTCTAAACCAAATTAACATAAAACTGCCCAGTCTTACCAAGTGTTGGGTCATATCAACAGCAATTGAGGCTACCTCTTGACTGTATTCACATATCATCTTCTGGATGACATTAGTAACATCATCATTTTCTGTCTCTCTAACAATGTGCAACAGTTCCTGCATAATAGGCCTCACATGTGGCTTCATATATTCCTTAGCTAATTCAATAAAACAAACAAAAGTAATAAAAATTACCATGCCCAGATGATAAAAGGAATTAATTTGGTCACAAGGTCAAGTGATCCAGGGTAATACCTAAATTAGGTTCTAGATACACACTTGCTCTGTGGTAAGTTACAAAGCTGTACCAAAATAATGTTCACCAATATATCAATTCCCCAAGAGTAATATAAGGATAAGAAGTTCTGCACAGGAGAGAACTGTCCTGTGCAGAAACTATCCCAAAATACTAATAGCCCCCACTGAGAAATTCTAATTATACATACACTTGGTCATCAGAATGACTTGGAAAACATGAATCAGTTCTCAGGACAAGTTATAAAAAAATCATGTACTTGAAGACTATTCAGAACACTGATGGGGCCCCTTCCCTGCCCCAGGCCATCTCTACCACCCTCCCTTGCCATGTATACAATATCCAATCCTCCCACTGAAACACTGTTGAATAGAGGCAAAGTAGGTTCATGTTCTTTGTAAAGCTGAACTTACTTTCAAAGGTTTATTTGAACTTTCATCAGAACACTCTGAACAAATGAGACTCTGTTATCACTCATGAGAAATACTACTTGCTACTTTCAAAACTAGGGGAATCAGAATCCTAGAGGTGAAAGGAATCATGAAGTCATCCAGTCCAACTCCCCAAACTTAACTATGTGGAAACCTGAGCCTTGACAGATCACGCACTTTGCCCAGGTTTCCATGGCAAGTTAGTAGCAAAATCAAAACTGGGCCCAGGTCTCTTTACACCCTGCCTATCCTAGGGCCCCACAATGATTAACATGTTTCCTAATCTAAAATTTTGAAAACTACAGTCAATAGCAACACCTAAAAAGGACAAGAATAAACTACAAAATTCTGAGAGGGCAAAACCTCAGAATTTCAAACCCTGAATCCTCAGACATGGAGATGCATCCTCATTAGGGAAGAAAGTAAATGAAATTATTTGAGAAAACGTCTGAAAGGTATTTTGGCTTTACCTTGTATCTGGTTAGAAATTAAGGACTGAAGAGCAAGGGCAGCTTCAACTTTGACAGGCATCTCTTTATCTTCAATCAGGCTCTTCTTCGCTAATTCAACTGCATTTCTTAGATTGAGCTCATTATGGAACTTCAAAGAACTAAATGCATGAAGTACCCAGCAAGACTGTATTATTAAAAAAGGTAAGTAGGGAGCTATTAGGATTATAGCATTCTGTAATAATGTCACAGATATAAGAACTTCTTAGTAACATATCAGCAATTCTATGAAGAAATGTTTGCTTTTGGGGTAATATAGTAGCCTTAGTTTCTAAATTCTACATCTCCCTTTTTACAAGTAAGGCATTTTCATTACTTCTAAATCACCCATATGCAATAATGTTTTCATGGGAAAGAGAAAAGAAGCCAAATATGTCTTTGAAAAAAATATATTTATGCTTTTAATAAATAATATAACTCATAATTAATTTGTTATATGTAAAAGCAACTCTAAACCAGTATCTGAAATTCATTTGTCACACTTAGGTAAAACATTATTCTCCCTTACACTAACTGGTTTAGCAAACTTCCTTTTTTTCACTCACATAGGTACCAAAAATTTTAAACCTGGTATCACATTTTAACTATTAGACCACAGAATCATTATTATATTTTACTCTCTGTGTAAATCAAACACAAACAACAGAAATTAATTTTAGTTACTAAAGACTTTTAGCAAGAGAATCACAATTCATACAACTTCTCAAAGGTAGGAGCCCAACTGTAAAAATGCTCATGGGCCCTCAGCGTCCCTACTCCACATTCGTCCAGATATTTCGCTAGTAACTATTATTTTATAAAATGCTTACTAGCGTACAAGGCATTGTTAATATATGTTGTTTTAAGCAAGACATTTTTTGTGCTGATATATTTATAAAGAGAAATACTAGGCTCTTGAGTAAAAGTCCTGTTTCTATTTCTCCATAAAATACATTGATTCTAAAAGAATATACACATAGAGCACAATTTCACATGCATTATTAATCTCTCCATTTTACTAAGGCAAATCTACCTAATATACTGAAAATCAAATTCGAGTTCTTAGCTAATCCAGAATTTCACGTCATTTTATACAAAAAATAAATCCATTTGTGAATTTAAATTGTATCACTGCTAGAAAATCACCTTTCTCATTGCATGTTTTACATATGCAGCAAGTGAGGCTAGGGTGACAAATGAAATAAAACCAGCAGGAAATAAAATCCATAAATCTTTTCCTTTTTTTTTTTTTTTTTTTTTTTTTGAGACAGGATCTCACTGTCGCCCAGGCCAGAGCACAGTGGCACAATCTCGGCTCACCATAACGTCCGCCTCCCGGGTTCAAGCAATTCTCCTGGCTCAGCCTCCCTAGTAGCTGGGATTACAGGTACCCGCCACGAAGCCCAGCTAATTTTGTGTATTTTTGTAGAGATGGGGTTTCACCATGTTGGCCAGACTGGTCTCAAACTCCCCATCTCAAGTGATCCGCCCACCTCAGCCTCCCAAAGTGCTGGGATTACAGGCATGAGCCACTGCGTCTGGCCCATAAATCTTTTTCTTTAATAGTCTGTCCGTCCTTTATTCAGCTGATGTGACCAAAGGCAGACATTCTAATTGTCTCTATTTCATCTCAGTATGTGGTAAAAGGTCAATTTATCCAAAAACATTTATTTGAATAATTATCTTATGAAGATTTAAGATACATAACAAAAATATGAGAAACTTATTTAACAGAAATATGAAACACTTACTCTAGCTCGAAGATATCCCAGGTTAGACAATAATAATGGAAATACATGATTTTGTAGAAACAACTCCATTTGGTCCTTGAATAAACTCTTCTATTAGGAAACAAATTTCAACTTATCAGTTTCTTTTTCATATGTAAGAATCACTTCCTAATCAAGTATGTTTACTACGACTTGCATTTAATATACTTCTACTTATAATTTTGTGAAATTATTTGACCTATATGTTGCATGTTTTAAAAAAAGACAAATACTACCTTAGATCAGTTTGATATTGATTTTGTAGAAATAAGATATTTTGTATCCCCTTCACATAGCAATGGTTTCATACTGAAAATGTTAAACAGTCAAATTTTCTTTTTAATTAAAGAAATAGGCGATAGAAAGGAGGGTATTTGTCAACTCAATTATCCAGAAGTAGTCACCAGCTTTAAATTAACCATAACTTTCATATTCTCTCATTTGTCTGTGCTTTACAATGTTATTAAGTAAATTAAATTTTGATTATCTTAACCTTCAGTAAAATCTCAGCTAGGGAACCAATCACATGCAGGGCTCCATCTTTCTTCCTAGGGTCAAAGTTCGGGTCTGTTAGGATTTGGTAACAGAATGCCATCATTTTTGGCAACACCTAAAGAAATAGAAGAATCCATTTTAGTCTACATGAACTTTCATTGTCTTACTATAGTATTAACTGTGATGCACAAACTTTTAAAAATAAAGCCATTTTATTATGTTCTATCGAGCAACCACAAGCTCAATAAGGAAAGTACAATTTATTAAGAAAACAAAATAACCATGATACCCTTTCCCCTCACCAGGACAGAAAAAAAAAAATTCTTAAGGTGACAAGTTATAATGAATAACAACATAATTTCTCAAACACCAGGGATATACTAGAGTATCAAATCAACACAGGCCACTTTTGTTTTGGATTTAAAAGAAAATGAAATACCTCTTTTCTTTTCTTTGCAGCAGTATATAAGAGAGTCTGGGCTGCTGTGGTGGGAGAAGCATAGTCTTCAAAAATATCTAAGATTTTAAAAGTTTAAAACTATGTTAGCAAAAATATAATTACTTATTCTAGATTTTAAACCTGACTGACTGCTATTCCAAACCAAAAATATAAAATCATCCACATACGACACTGGTTGACAGCACTAAAAAGCTAAGGATATACAGTGGCACCACAACATTGCTGTCTCCTGCACAAAACAATGTTCTTCAAACTCTACAGGTTGTCCTTTCAAACTATTATATTGAAGAAAACAATACATTTGCACATATGTTTCACTGAGAACAGAAAAAGTGCTTTATCTCTATCAAAAAACAACAAAAATATACTCAGTTCTTACTATGTGCCAGGCACTATTCTAGACCCTGGGATACAAAGATCAAACAAAAAGGTTCTCATGGAGCTTACGTTGTGAGACAAAGAAACAGAGTGTACATATATACACACATAATAAGTCAGGTTAAGAACAAATGTAAAATAGGGTAAAAAGACAGAGTGACAGAGTATAGGGTGCTAGTTTAAATAAGGTGTTACGGAAAGCCTCTCCAACTCTGTTAAAGTAATGTTTAAGCAGAAATTGAATGAAATGAGGGAGAAAGCAATCCATGGATAAAGCACTCCAAGCAGGGGAAACAGCAAGTATAAAAGCCTTGAGGTACTGCTAGGATCATGCCTGGCTCTGTTGATACGTAGGTTCACCGGGTCATCAATGGATATTTGTTGAATATATACCTATCTACAACTTAACATATCACTTAATACCATGAACATTTTCACAAATTTCAGAATAGGCAGTTTTACATAATAAACTGAAATCTTGAAAGGTATCTGATATGTCCTTGTTTAAATATAAAAGCTAAAATCAAATCTAAGTCTACCTCAAAATATAAAATACAAACATAATAAGAACATTTTTGGAGTACTGTCCTTACTCTGTGCCAGGCCATATGCTACAGTTTTAGAAGCATCTAGTATTCTATGCTAAGCAGTCAGTTCATGTGTATTATCCCATTTAATCCTCCCAGAACTATTATCATCACCCGTTTGACAGCTGAAATCACTGAATTTTAGAGAGGTTAAGTAACCTGTCCACAGTCACACAACAGGTAAGTGACCAAACCAGCATTTATACCCACGCTATCTTAACATCAAAGCCTGAGCTCTTGTTAGTTTTTACCAAATCAAAAAACATTATTGGGGGAAATGGGGAGATGTTGGTTAAAGAGTAGATAAAAAGAAACTAAAACATTATTATTAACCAGTCAATACATTTAGATAGGAATGCTTTGTTTCACATAAATAATTCCAAGTGACAAACATATAAAAAGAAAATAACAGTAATTGTTCTTCCCTATGGTTACCCAAAAGTAAAATACACATATCAAATAAAAGCCACTGCATTCCAGTCTACAGAAAGAAACAATTAAAGAAAACTCACTTCAGCTAGTCAGTCTTGAGTTACCCATATCCGCTTTTAAACAATAAAATGTAAATTCCCACTGTTAATCAACAGACATAGAGTTCTTATTTTCTAAAAACTGGGATATTAATACCTATCTTATCAGATATGAAGAATACATAAAATCATGGTAACTTTCTGAAAGGTAAACAAATACTCTGTACATCACAAAAACACATAGGTATTATAAAAGAAGTAAACACTAAAAGAATGCCTTGCAAGGCAGGAGGATCACTTGAGCCAGGAGTTTGAAACCAGCCTGGGAAATACAAGGAGACCCTGTCTCTGCAAAAAATAATTAGCCAGGTGTGGTGGCACCACACCTGTGGCCCCAACTACTTGGAGGCTGAAGTGGGAGGATCACTAGAGCCTGGGAGGTCAAGGCTGCAGCGAGCTCCGATTGTACCACTGCACTACAGCCTAATCAACAGAGCAAGACCCTGTCTCAAAAAAAAAAAGAGAGAGAGAAGAATGGTTGGCTAATCACTCAAAACTAACTAGAAAAACAAAGGCATAAGAATAGCGAAATAATAAGTTACACATATGAATAATGATTTTCAAAAGAAAAAGAACAAAGAAATCAAGTAGATGATAAATGTTTCTAATTCATTTGCTTTTCTTATACTTTGTCTCCAAGAGAAAACGGGGTCCTCACTTACTGAATCAAATAATATAAACACAAAGTTCTGCAAAACACAGCCCAAAACTGGCATCTGTACCAGTAGGTTTAGCTTATGTAGCTAGACACACCTGGCTCAACTAAGGGGAAAGCCCTGCTTTGTTACAGCACTTTCAGCATGCAGTGCTAGATTTAGCAATCATTTGTTTCAAAATTTATTGAAGGCATACTGGAGGCCAAGCACTAGTGGAGGAATGCAGAGGTGTAGAAGAGATAGAAAATGCAAAATAAAGCAAATAAATAAAATAAAATTCCTGTCCTCAGCTTCTAAGTTGTGGGAGATAGGTATGCAAATTAATATTTTGCTATGTTAAGTGCTTGAGTGTTCCATGAAGCAATTAATACAAACTGGGAATAAAAGGGAATAAATCAGGCCACCTACACAATTCAACAGTTCCCAGGAAGATCCAAGTTAAAAGGACACCCAAAGAACTGGGCCATACACAGTGGGGCCCCCATACGAAATTTATTTCCCTTGTGAAACACTTAGTCTCTCAGATAAGCAAGCAAACCAAATTGGGGTACCCCTAAAATATGCAGAAATCCAAAGTATTTCCCACATGAGTACAACCCAATCTATAAATGAGTCTCCCAAAAGGCACAAAAAGGGATAATCCCTGCAGATCAGCATCACAACAGCGTGAGTAACAGATGGCTCCATGGGAACTTCAGCACCCGTAAGAGAGATGAATGAGGTGGCTTTTCATCCCCCACATCCGACAATCTCAAGTTCTCTAGTTCAACAAAATAACATCAAACTCTCAAAGTTTCAGATTTTATCATGAAAGCAGAACGTGGGAGACTTAACAAAGTAATAAAATTTGCTTAAAAATATAAATTTAGTTATAATACTTTACATATCCAGGAACTGATGAGAAATAAAACCATCTCAATTACCAAATTTCATCCTTATATACTCATATGGATCTTCTTGCCACAGCTCTTCATCCTCATCTTTATAACACATCACAGAAAAAATCACATCTTCAGAGATATTCTAAAATGAGAAAAAAAAAAAAAAGTAACAAATGTGTATAGGCTATTTGAGTTTGAGGAATACTAATAACATATTTGTTGACAGCCTTTATGATGTTAGTTTTCCAAACTCTGTGTGTGTAAAATGTCAAGTCAAGGTTCTATTTACTATTATGGTTCTTATTTTGAAATTTTTTTTAACATTTCCATTTTGGTCCTAAATGTCCATGTATTAACAAAATTAAAGGGCCAGGCATGGTGGCTCATGTCTGTAATCCTACCTCTTTGGAAGCCCAAGGGCAGAAGGATCGCTTGAGGCCAGGAGTTCAAGAACAGCCTGGGTACTGTAGCGAGACCCCATCTCCAAAACTATATATGTAAAAATGTAGCCAAGCATGGTGGCGTGCATCTTGGAGGGTCTCTTGAGCCCAGGAGCTCCAGGCTGCAGTGAGCCATGATCATGCCACTGCAGTCCAGCCTGTGCAACAGAGTGAGACTCTAGCTCAAAAAAAAAAAAAAATTAAATTTTCTTTACTTCTATTTCAACAAAAAAACTAATTTCCTACTCTACAAATGTAGGTTTTAGTTAGAGAAAAGTCGCATTTATTAGCCTCTCTGTGCACTGCTACTAATGCTCTATTAAGCCCTTTTATGCTAACAATTTATATAAAAACAGGATCATCTCTTATCACTTAATCCAAATTAAACAATTCTAAGAGAAAAAATTCAGCCTAAGGATCAGCATTTTCTTATTCCTACTTTACAGCTACATAAAAATAAAGCCAAAGGTATGAAGTAGAGAAGAAATGCTATCACAACTCACCCTTACTTTACAGGAACACAGCAAATGAAATCAGTATCTTTATTAATTGCAAAGAAATTATCACTATTTGATCAAAGTGATTAGGCAAATAGTTATTAAGATGTCTACATAAAACAAAGAAAAGATAATCTGTTGGTAAGATGGGTAATAACACTAAAATTCTATCCTGGACAGCAAACAGCAAAGTGAAAGATTTTTCTTTTCACATATCATTTATAAAATGTAAGAATTTACAGTTTGGGAGAGGGTAGGTATTCAGTTCCTAACATTCTTGAATTATCCAATTATTTGTATAGAAATAAGTATTTATTTATTAGTGGCCTATAATTTTCCATTCTCATTTGTTCTTTAGCTAAATAACAATGCTGAATTCTACCTTTAGGCAAACAATTGATATAGAAACAATGATGCTATTGAAACTTAACAATCCAAG
The DNA here is from genome assembly GCF_001698545.2 of Rhinopithecus bieti. Classification (NCBI taxonomy): domain Eukaryota; kingdom Metazoa; phylum Chordata; class Mammalia; order Primates; family Cercopithecidae; genus Rhinopithecus; species Rhinopithecus bieti. Next base: position 82,901 of record NW_016814574.1, read on the forward strand.
AAAAGAAATAAAAACCTTGCTCATACCTACAAAATAAAAACGGTCACATATCAGTCTTCAATTCCTGCAAAATAACACTACCTTAGTAGAGCCCTGGTAAGTTTTCAAAATGCTTTCACACAAAATACCTCATTTGATCCTAGCAACTTTTAGATAAGGACAGAAAAACACTATCTGCCTTAACAGAGGAGAAAATGAGGCTTAATGAGATTAAGCAAGATCAAGTGAATCCAGGTCTCCCAACTCATAAAACTTGAAGGCTTCGCTTTTCTCAAATGCTTAAATTTCTAAGCCCATTATATCTGACATAGGACTTCACTCATTAGAAATTATTAATGGTAAAATGCATATATAAAATGTAAAATATAGGAGTAGTAATACTAACTTTGTCTAGAAAACCTAATTTAACCAGAGAATAATTTTGGAGAGCTGCTCTCTGACACTAACCTGTATGTGTGGCTTCATCTGCTTCCAGGTTATAGAATGAACCACCCCTTGGTTGAGATAGTTGAATGCTTGCTGGAGAACACGGGGAGCTACATATTCTTTCTGTCTATATTGATCTAAAATTTTTAGTAGCACCTACAAGAATATAGAAAATATAGAAGAACATAAACAATTTTAAGGTTAAAAGGGGAGGTGGCATTTTGGCATGGCCTAAAATTCAAAATTCATAGAGAGAAAATTAACAGATTTGGGAGAAAAATCAATGTTTTGTAAGAAAGCTCAGATAAACAGTTTTAATTATTAGACAGGTCTATGTTATATTGAACTAAACAGTGTCTCATTGTAAGTTCCAGGCAAAGTCTAAATTTCTATTGCACTGCTAGCTCTTCAAAATAAGTTAAAACTCCTGTTTAAAAAATTACAATAACAGATCTGACTAAATAAACATTAAAAACTTCCATATAACAAGACACAGCACAAAGATGTTTCATTATCTGATAACGACTCCTTCAAATTGGAAGAGAAAAGTTGTTCAAAAAATAGTTTTGGCACAACTGATTAGCCCTCTGAAAAAATTTAAATTAACTCCCTAAACTTCATACCGAAATAAACCTCAGATGGGGAAATATTTTAACAATGACAAAAAACAATAGCACAGGATTCCTTAAAGAAAATGTGGGAGAATTTTCTTTTATAATCTCAGATCACAGAAGGTCTTTGTAAACACAACACAACTGAGAAGTTATTTTTTAAAAACTGATTTAAAAAATTATTTAGAAGGAAAGAACCACACCAAAGCAGCTCTGACTGGCTCAAGGACCTTTAGTCAACTTTCTTCACTACAGAAAGTTGCCTTCCAACTCCTGGTCTCCAGAGCTCTTCACCATATCAAGCTTATAAGTGAGCTGCTGAATAAATAAAAAGCATTCTTTCAAAATAGGTACAGAATTTATAAATTCAGAATATGGATTTTATTCAAGTTTCCTAAAACTCAGGTTTACCAAATTTGTCAGAAGTCCTATCATCATGTAGAAACCCCTTCTGTGATGCAAGCTAGAAATGGATGATACTGAACATGATTCTTTCCAATACAGATGTGGCTCATACAAAGTAGGGGTGATGGGAGATGGGAAATGGGAGATTATCTCCCCACACAACAGTGGGGGAGAGAAGAGTCCCTGATAAGAAAACTATTTTTAAGTATCAGGAATATAGACCTTAAATAACCATGGTACCAAGAGTTTATAACACGGATATAATGGCATTTTTATATGTGTGTATACATGTATACACACACATACATGTTTATGACACTGAAAAAAAAATCGACTCACCACTCTTCAAGTGGAAATTAACTTTAAGATACTTTAAGGAGTTTAACAGTAGTGGACAGCAGTGGAAGGGGCAGAAGACAGCTGACCAGTTTCCTGATTGTGCTGGTTTTATTCACTAATTTTCCCTATAGATTGTCTCACCAGCCAACAAAATAACTTGTGAGAAATTCAACTATATAACTACAGCCTTCCTGAATTGTTGCACTGTACTTTTTAGAAAGCATTCTACTAGGCAAAATGATAATCCATAAAAGGGAGTACTCCATCTCAAGACAACAGGTTCTAAGTACTTAACACTATAATGCTGACAATAAAGAGCTATTTTTAAAAAAAAAAGCCTCTAGAGCTGGGCATGGTGATTCACGCATGTAATACCAGCACTTTGGGAATCCAAGTTGGGTGGATCACTTGAAATCAGGAGTTCAACATCAGCCTGGCCAACATGGTAAAACTCCACCTCTACCCAAAAATATAAAAAATTAGCCAGGTGTGGTGGTGTGTGCCTTTAATCCCAGCTACTTGGGAGGCTGAGGCAGGAGAATCGCTTGAACCCAGGAGGCAGAAGTTGCACTGAGCTGAGATTGTGCCACTGCACTCCAGCCTGGGTGACAGAGCGAGACTCCATCTCAAAAAAAAAAAAAATCTAGAAACACCCTCTATGTCATTAAAGCTTTTTCCTATGTCTAATTAGTCTTTGCTTCCTCAATATGGTCCTGACACAGCCAGTGGTCAATAATTAATAAATTTTATTGAAACATAAACAAAAATGATTTAAATGGTAACACTGATCAACCAGTCTTCCTCCACCACTTGTCGTTTGTAGCTTTTAAAATTTTTAAACATTGTATCAACTTGGATTGTTTCAGGAACTAATTTTCACTATACAGGATGGTTCCCAAACTTCCATAGAAATGTTTAAGTTTTCAGCTAAGAGTCTTGACATCCAATAAGCTCAACTACTCTTCCTATACCAATTCATATTATATGTCTTCTAAAATAAAAACTTAGAACAAAGAGGTGAAGAAATAAAGATAAAAAAACTCCAAAGAGGTCAGAGAATTAATAGAAGAGCCCAATCTAATACTGGTGACTGCTACACCGCTATCAACTTAAAAGGTTTGAGTCCAGAATCTAGGATTCAGTTCTGGTGGTGGCTGTCTTGGGACATTTGGTTCTAAAACTAATTGCACTGGAAACTCGGTTTTAAAACTAATTGCACTATAATAGATTCCCAGAACCATCCTTTCATCCTCTATAAATATGTAATGAATCAGTATGTTTGTAACCTACTTCCGATAGAAATGACTTTACTTTCAGTAGTAACCATTCTTCTATTTTAAAAGCATAAGTTTATTACCTGCTGAATGCCCACCGCATAGGTTTTCAAAAAGAATTCAGAAAATTCGAAGTATTCTTTTGTGACATTTCCTGGGCTTCCATATCTTAAAATACAAAGAGACAATGTACAAATACCGTGAATTTTACAAACAGCATGCTTGCTAGTTTAAATATAGGCCCTTATTCAAAGATGGATTCTACTGGGACAGAAAACTAACACTGCCTTTTTTTCCCACAAGCCACAAAATGAAATCAAGATAACCTGTACTTAGACTATGGGCCATACTGTAAAGTTTTAGACAGAAGCTTTCACTTGCTAAACCAAGAGCTCCTAAAGGGTGAATATTCGAAATTAAAATGTTACAACTGACATACATTTTTTCAATAAATGCTTTTAAAATTAAATTTGACATTATTACGGAGTGACCATGCAGCTTCTTGCATAATTCTTAGATATTACCAATGGGCTGAACAATGTTATTTTTCCAAGTTTTTCACAGACGAATAGAAAAGATCCAGAAAACACCACCCACTTCATTATGATCTCAAAGCCAATGATTCAAATTAAGCTGCTTTAAACAGAGTGACTCTTGGTTCTCGGTGGCTCTAAAGACAAATAATCATATCTGATACTGAGATACTGGCTATATGATCATCAATGTAATAAACAGATAATTACCGCTCAAAGAGCCGAGCTACGATATGCAGTGCCCACTTCTTACACTTCCACCATACCAGTTCTGGTCTATCATCCTCATCAATGTGCAGAGTCTCCTAACAGGACAAAATTACCCAGATTAAAGTTCTGCATAATAAAAGGATTTATGTGAATAAAAAAGGCAGGATAAATCTTGATATAGGTTAAGTCATATTAAACATGAAGTTAGATTGCTATATAAATGAAAATTCTTACATTATAGATTGCTAGGTAGGAATTAAATAAGCAAAGTAAATTTCAACTAACCAATGCCACTGTTCACATTTACCTCCTATCTTCGAAAGGCCTAAATAAGCAGAGGACAAAATACAAAACACCATGGTTCCTTCAGGAAACTCTGAGATGATGAAGAGGTTCTACATTTTTATCTGGGTAATAACACAAGTGTATGTCAAAATTCACTGAACTAGTCATTAAGTTCTGTGCATTTATGTATGTAAGTTAAACATCAAAATACTTTGTCTCACAATATGGACAACAGAAACAATACTGCACATTTTAAGACAAACTAAAATTTTAATAGATACAAGAACTAATGTGATAAATTAAAAATAGTAGTATTGCAGATCAAAATGAAACACCATCTTTTCCCTATCAAATGGACAAACATAGAATTAAGTGTGTACCCATAACAGGCATTCTCAATCACCGCTTATTAAAGTATAACTGAGGGCACACTTTCTTGAAGAGCACTCTGCAAGATTAGTGAAAAGCCTTACATGCTTCTAGTTTACCCAAAGAAAATAATCATATATGTGCACAAAAATTTAAGTACATTCTTAAAACACTAAAAAATTAATGCCTAAACATCCAGCAAGTAAAACATTCAACAAAAATGACAGTATAGGCTGGGCGCGGTGGCTCAAGCCTGTAATCCCAGCACTTTGGGAGGCCAAGGCAGGCAGATTATGAGGTCAGGAGATCGAGACCATCCTGGCCAACACGATGAAACCCCATCTCCACTAAAAAAAAAACACAAAAACAAAAATTAGCTGGGCGTGGTGGCGGGCACCTGTAGTCCCAGCTACTCGGGAGGCTGAGGCAGGAGGATGGCATGAACCCGGGAGGCGGAGCTTGCTGTGAGCCGAGATTGCCCCAGTGCACTCCAGCCTGGGCAAGACCCTGTCTCAAAAAAGAAAAGTATAAAAGCATTGATAAATCATAAAAATATTTATAAGTTTTCAGTGAAAACTGAATTTCAAAATAGTATCAATAAATACTTTTTTTTTTTCCTTTTTGAGATAGGGTCTTGCTCTGTTCCCAAAGCACAGTTTACTGCAGCCTCAAACTACCAGTGATCCTCCCACCTCAACTTCCCAAGTAGCTAGGACTACAGGCACATGCTACCACACCTAGTTTTTTTTTTTTTTTTTTTTTCATTTTGTAGAGTCGAGGTTCCACTATGTTGCACAGACTGGTCTTGAACTCCTGGCCTCAAGTGATCCTCCCAGCTTGGCCTCCCAAAGTGCTAGGATTACATGTGTGAGACACCATGCCCAGCCAATATATACTACTTTTATAAATTAAATATGTTGTGTATAGATGCAGAGGGAAAAAAAAAGACTAGAGGAATCAAGTTTTAAAAACGGTTTTCATTTTGGTAGGATTTAAATTGCTTATCTAAGCTTTCTAAAAATGGTATTATGAATTATTTTAAGAATTTATTTTATTATAGTAGTAAATTTTTTCAAAGAGCAGGCAGGGATAATGAATCAGTCTACCACAAATATTCCAAACCCGTCACCCCTATTTTTCTTGGGAAAAGCTTTTTCTTACAGGAGGAACGGTCCTGTCGATAATAGTTCGGAAGATCTCCATCCACGTTGTCATGGTTTGGTTATTCACTAGCTGAAGAGGCAATGCATACTGGAAAACAGAAGAACAACAACATGAACAATAATTCCTCCCATCCAAAAAGAACAGCAATTTTATGTATATCGTAAGGCTAAAATATATGAAAGGGCTAACATTTGAGAATGAAAACAGCAATCTTATATGGTTCAACCTAACTTAAAATAGATTCATATGTATATATAGAACTTAAATTTTTAAATTTAGAAGACTACCTGCCATGAGTTGTTTCTTGGGTCTACTTTTAAAAGGAAAAAAATAATGAATACACCGAGGTCTCATTTATTCAGCATGAGACTCTAGGTGAGTGATTTTTATGACTTACCCCTTTGAGGGTCAAACTTTCCATTTTAACTACCTTGATGAAAATCTTTATCTCATTATATGAAACTTTTTTAAATTACTTTCCTCTACACTGTAGCATAATAATTACAGTCCACTTTGTACTACACAGATATGTGGCTCACTTCCGCTGTACCCCGAGGTGCAGAAGAAGAGGGATATTGTCTCCACATCCATTCAGTACAAAACATACTACAGACAATAAAATATACAATCTTTGCCCCCACAAAGCTTACACTCAAACTGGAAAAAAATATATATAGTCATGCACCACATAACAATATTTTGGTCAATGACAGGCTGCATATACAACAATGGTCCCATAAGATTAGAACACAGCTGAAAGATTTCTATCACCTAGTGACATAGTAACCATCTTAAAGTCATAGCACAATGCATTACTCAAATATCTGTGGTGATGCTGGTGTAAACAAACCAACTGCTTTGCCAAATGTATGAAGTATAGCAATTTTATACAGTACCTAACTGGTAATGACAACTATGCTACTAGTTTATATATTTACTATACAATACTTTTTATCATTAGTTTAGAGTGTACTCCTTCTACTTTTATTCTTTTTAAGTTCTCTAAAACAGCCTCCAGTAGGTCCTTCAGGAGGTATTCCAGAAGGCATTATTATCATAGATGACAGCTCCATATTGCCCCTGAAATGAAGACACTCCAGTGGGACGAATATAGAAGTGGAACACAGTGATACTGACGATCCCGACCCTGCACAGGCCTAGGCTAACATGTGCGTGTCTTAGTTTTTAATGAAAAACTTTGGGGAAAAAAAAAATTCTAAAATATAAAACCTTTTAAAATATGGATATAAAGAAAATATTTTTGTACAGTTGTACAACATGTTAATATTTTAAACTGTTAGTACAACAGTGTCAAAAAGTTGAAAATTTTAAAGTTTCACTGGGAGTGGTGGCTCATGCCTGTAATCCCAGCACTTTGGGAGGCCGAGGCAGGCGGAACACGAGGTCAGGAGTTTGAGACCAGCCTGGCCAATATAGTCAAACCCCATCTCTACTAAAAATACAAAAAATTAGCCAGGTGTGGTGGCAAGCGCCTGTAATCCCACCTACTGAGGAGGCTGAGGCAGGAGAATTGCTTGAACCCAGGAGGCAGAGGTGGCAGTGAGCCAAGATTATGCCATTGTACTCCAGCCCAGATGACAGTGTGAGACTGTCTCAAAAAAAAAAAAAAAAAAAAACTAAAGTTTATGAAGTAAAAAAGTTACAGTAAGCTAGGGTTAACTTATTATTGCAGATAAATTTTATAAATTTAGTGTTGCCTAAATGTTCAACATTTGTAAGCACAGACTAACATCCTAGGCCTTCACATTCACTCACCACTACCTCACCCACAGCAACTTCCAGTCCTGCAAGTTCCATTCATGGTAAGTACCCTATACAAGTGTGCCTTTTAAAAAATATCTTATGCTGTATTTTTAGCATATCTTTTCTATTACTTACCATTGAGTTACAGTTGCTTTCAGTATTTGGTACAGTAACATGTACAGGTTTGCAGCCTAGGAGCAACACATAGCCTAGGTATGTAGTAGGCTATAGCATCTACGCTTGTGTAAGTATACTCTACAGTGTTCACACAAGGACAAAAATTACCTAACAAGGCATTTCTCAGAATGTATCCCCAGAGTTAAGTAACACATGACTGTACATGTACAAAGGTAGGAATAAGAGAAGAAGGTGGGGGAGATGAAGGGCTTTATGGGCTATATTAAGAAGTTCACACTTAATTCTAAGTGTATTTGGGAGCCATTTGGATTTGATATAGGGAACAGAGGAGAAGTAGGCTGAAGGTTAGCATGAGCTTCTGTATAGAATATCCACGTGCCCTGTACAAATATTATAAATGCTACTTAGACAACATCTGTTGTATTACAATTTAATTTTATTTGAGGCGGAGTCTCGCTCTGTCACCCACGCTGGAGTGCAATGGTGCAATCTCGGATCACAGCAACCTCCGCCTCCTGGGTTGGAGCGATTCTCCCACCTCAGCCTCTGGAATAGCTGGAATTAGAGGCACCCACCATCATTCCCGGCCAATTTTTGTATTTTTCTAGAGATGTGGTTTCACCATGTTGGCCAGGCTGGTCTTGAACTCCAGACCTCAGGTGATCCGCCCATCTCAGCCTCCCAAAGTGCTGGGATTACAGACCTGAGCCACCACACCCGGCTGCTCATACTTTTAAAAACAAAATTGTCGGCCGGGCGCGGTGGCTCAAGCCTGTAATCCCAGCACTTTGGGAGGCCAAGACGGGCGGATCACGAGGTCAGGAGATCGAGACCATCCTGGCGAACATGGTGAAACCTCGTCTCTACTAAAAACTACAAAAAAAAAAACAAAAAACTAGCCGGGCGAGGTGGCGGCACCTGTAGTCCCAGCTACTCGGGAGGCTGAGGCAGGAGTTGACGTAAACCCGGGAGGTGGAGCTTGCAGTGAGCTGAGATCCGGCCACAGCACTCCAGCTTGGGTGACAGAGTGAGACTCCGTCTCAAAAAAAAAAAAAAAAAAAAAAAAAAAAAAAAACCAAATTGTCTGCCCCTTCTCGTATTATCGCTTTTTACTTATGTCAGCATTATAATAGTGGCTTCTAATGCCTTCTAAATTTCTATTTCCCAGAGAATATTAATGTATTAGTACATAATAGATTACCAAAATGGTTAAAAATATTGAGGTTTTTCAGGTTTTTAACAAGTATAGACTGAGAAAAATATGTAGATTCTGTCCTCTTAGCAAACCAATTAGAGGTAGAGGCTTTAGAAAAATTACTTCATCAGCCTTTGTCTTACTTCCCAATTTCTAGCTGTTTCTCCCAATAAAAAAGGGAAGTCTGGCCTCTGAATATTATTTCAAAACAAGTGAGAACATATTTTCCCAGTATTCTAGTTTCTTCTCCTCTCACATTTGACTCCTTCCCCTTCTCTTTCCCTGCAAAAGTCTGCTCTGGGGAAAAAAAAATCTGCCCCAGACTACCCCTATTAAAAGTTTAAAAGATGAGGCTTTAATAAAAATATAAATCTTTATTAAAATAAAATATTCTGGGGCGGGCGCAGTGGATCACGCCTGTAATCCCAGCACTTTGGAAGGCCGAGGCGGGCAGATCACGAGGTCAGGAGATGGCGACCATCCTGGCTAACATGGTGAAACCCGGTGTCTACTAAAAATACAAAAAAAGAGCCGGGCGTGCTGGCAGGCACCTGTAGTCCCAGCTACACGGGAGGCTGAGGCAGGAGAATGGCGTGAACCCGGGGGGCGGAGCTTGCAGTGAGCCGAGATCACGCCACTGCACTCCAGCCTGGGCGACAGAGCCAGACTCCGTCTCAAATGAATGAATGAATGAATGAATGAATGAATGAATGAATGAATAAAAAGTAAAATATTCTGAAACAGTTTAAGTATCTAAGTCAATAAAAAGCCAAAGACGGATCCAAACTATCTTGGTTTTTGAGCTCAACAAAACCATCCTCTTCTCATGACAAATTCAACTAGAAAGCATGTAACAGAGTTTAATTCATTCGTCAAACAGTTAAGACTGAAAACAATTATTCTTCCTCCAATCAGAACTAAATAATTTACCCAAGCCTTTCAAGGATTTGATGTTAAATATTTTTATATTTCAAACATATTCCATCTTTCTAGATTCCCATGTTGGTATCCCTTATAGCATTCAGATATTTTTTTAGGCAGTATTTTAAACCAAGGAAAATGAGCCTTAAATCTTCTGTTAGCTTTGAGTCAAATGCAAAGAAACTACCATCAATATGATTTCCCAATAGAAGAGGGACTCTCTTCTTCTTTACCTTCTTCCTCTCTCATAACTAATCTACAGGCAGGAATGCTATAGAACAGATAAGTCGAGTAATCAGGTTTTAGAGCAGGTAGGTTTACCTACCCTGGTTGTGCTTTACCCATGATTTCAGACACTAGAGTGAAATGCACACAGGGGCAGATCTGCCATTGAGATGATCTTGGGCAATTAATTTCTGTGAACCTGTTCCTCAAAAGCATTTTTTAAAGAAATATATGGGAGAATATATAATAATTTTTAATAATAAGTGATACTTACTGAGCATTTTCCATGTGTCAGGCAGAAATACAGGACTCCATATTTGTTTTCTGCAATAGAAACCTACCTGAACAAGTGCATAAAAGATTTTCAGAATTTGTTTCTGCAGTAATACAGAATAATAGGAGGAATCAGGAAGGAGCTGCATGATTTGTTGCTGAATACGAGGCAGGAATATCTGCATTGCTATTATAAGAGGTTCTCTCTCTTCTGCTTTCTTATATCTACATGAGCAAAGACAAAAACAGAAAAGTAATTTTTCCCACCCAAAGAACTATCAATAATAAATTAGAAAATATTTTTAAATACATAAAACTAACAAAACAAAATCATTAACATTGTTTCTGTTTGAATTGCTAGAATTAAGTTGAAAAGAAATTTAAAATAACACATCCTGTTTTAGGCACAGTTTATACTAGTTTAAAGCAATTCGAGACTATTTTGCATTTTTCCTACATGAATGTTTCTAGTATTTAAATTAATTTTCATCAAGCCAAAATCCATACTATAAAATACAAGTTGCTATGCTATTTTAAATAGACAAACTACGTAACAAATATGGGGGAAAATGTTTTTTTCTTATATTACCCTAAATTGAGCAGTTAAAAGAGTTTAAAATTTAGTTGCTCTTAGATCACTTTAATTGCTAGAAATCTGAAATATTTTCTAAAAATTCCGTAAGTAGAGTAGGAACTAACCAGTTTAAAAGGAGAACTACAGGACTTTATATGCACATGTAGCAATCTTCCTAGAAACCAGAAAGCAATACTATTAAGTGTGATATTAGTCCTCCACCTACCCAAACTGCTTTTATGGAAAAGAATGTCTTTAGCAAAGAAACGTTAACATTTTCTACCTTGCATCCAAAAAAGTACACGTTTTGGTTTACTTAATATACTCCCTAGAAGACAAATATTAAGGTATCCCTGTATCAGAGTTTCCAAGGAAGCTGTTAATAAATGGTCCTGTGCAACTAACAAGTTTTTGAAGTGCTTCATATTATATCACTGTCTCAGAGGTTAGCAATATCTATCAGCACATTAAAGTTTCTTTCAATAACTGCAGCAAATAAACACATTTAAGCATGTTTAACCCAACATTTCCCAGACTAATCTGATAACCTGTGCAGAACATCCACAACAGACCACTCTAGGCAACTTAATTATTTCTAAGTTACACAAGGCTGCTTTCTTCAGCCAATGGAAACCAACTTACTCATATGTCTTCACCAGTTGATACAGACATAATAAACTGCCAAGCCAGCTTCCACTGCTCTGTGATTGCAAGTAATAGTCTATCTTGTCAACCACTGCTGGCCAGTGACCAGGAAAATCATGTTTTATGATGGCACGGAGACACATTGTTAACTGGACTCTACAAGGTAGGGAAGAAAAGTCCAAAATCCAAGTAGTTATAACTTAGATTATACTAAGAAAATACTATAACTTAGATTATACATAGAAAATACTATGTTTCAAAGCCTTCTAATATTTTACATAAAAGTTTGTTATCTCCTATTTACCTGTATTATATAATTATATACGTGGGATGGGGAAAAGACATATCTAAAAAAAATCTTCAGTGGCTCAACTTGCTGAAAATAAACAGAATGGGTGAGTTCCTAAAATGAATGAAACCTTTCAAACTATCTTATCCTAAATACAGTTCAAAAAAAATTTTAAATAGTTTAAAATTTTCAAAAAACTCCAAAGAATCTACCTCCGCTCTGTAAAATTTCCCAGCTTATTATATCTCATATTTTGGTTACCATATCCTAAATGGGGAAGAAAATAACACTTCAAACAGACAAACTTAGTCTAAAGAAGGTACAAGTAAGTACAAAGAAGGCCTACATAATTGTGGAAGCTTCTCTATGGGCCAAAACCTTGAACTCATCCTTTATCAGTTAAAACCCAACACCGTATGTTGAATCTATCCAAAACAGTCTGAGATACTAATTTGTGTATCCCGAGTATAAGAAAGAAACATGTATTAGCGAGGCAATTCCTGAAGAGGAGACCTAAGAACTACTTCCAAAGAAATAAATGAAAAAGCCAACAGAAGATACATAAAACAGAGGAAGAAAATATTCCTTTAATAAAACCACAAAGTTAAATGCTAAAATAGGTTATCTGATAACATAGATCAGTAATCATTTCCTCAATGAGATTTCCACTTTAACTGAAACTGAAAAGAAAACAGGGGCAAAAATTTCTTTTCTACAAACTATCAATTCAATGTTATCACCAAATATGGCCTTACATGACATTTTCAAATAGTTAAGAAACAAATCTGGCAAAATTAGGATTCCACAATGCAACTAAAAAAAAGAAAGCATTTTCAGTTGAACAACCAGTAACTCAGATTCACTTAAACTGGTAAAATTAAACAAAATGATGCCTTTTCTTCACATTATCAAATCTATTTGAAAAATCCCTTTGTAATACTCCTAAACTTTGAGAATAGGCGGAAGAACTTTCAACAATGATTATAGTTAAGCCTTAAGGACATAAAAGGGGCAAAGTCACAGAGAACTGTCCCATAATAAAGATAAAAATCTCCTCTAGTGCCAGTAGTAGCTGCTCCTTTAAACAATAAATGTCATATTTGTATACAATAAAACTGAAGCTTTTCATTTTTTTAAATCTCATTTTCAGGTTGATCCTCCCAGTCCTTTCTCATTCCAAGCAAAGGATGGTTATGAAAGGCCATCCTTCATGCATTACTGTGTAGAGCCACTCGAAGATTAAGGGACTTCTGAAAATGTAAGATTTTGAAAATAAACGGATACATGATGGTACTACAGGGGTATCAGTCCCATGACTGGCATTTGGGCAACCAATGGGAATAATAGTGATTTATTTTTAACCAGTACACCTATTTTCTCCTCTTAACAAATTAATTGCTCTAAGGGTTCAATGCTTGTTCTCCTTCCTGTTACCCGTCATACTTTCTTCCTTTTCCACTGCTTATGTCATGATGGCTGTTAGATACTCAGAGCTAACGTTATATTCAACCTCTTGACATTAAAAAGTTTCATTCCTCTACCACTGTTTTCACCTACTTGTCCCTGCATTTTCAAAAGATACCTAATTACTATCTCGTATGTTGAAAAGAATTTGTTTCTCCTATTTTAAGACCGCAAAATTTTTAACTATACAGCTGCTCTGTCCAATAGAGCAGCTGCTAGTTACATATGCACACTTTAAATGAATCAAAAGTAAATGGAATTAAAAATTCCGTTCCTCAGTTACACTAGCAACATTTCAAGTGCTCAACAGTCATTGATGCCATGTGGCTAATATCAGACAGCACTGACACAGAACACTGTCACTGCAGAAAGCTCTGAGGGACACTATTGCTCTACGGCATCTAATCTATGATTTTTCAAAAACTGGAGACAATTCTTCTAGTTAATACCTACTCTATCCTGTCTTCTCTGAAGGAAAACATGCTCAATTCATAAATGTGAATAAAAATACAGGGAAAGATTAAGATAGGTGGTAGGTAAAAATTCCCAGAATCAATCTCTCTGTATCAAAGAAAAGCAGGTAGTAAAAAAAGTCAAGAGATCATTACTAAGAATAAAGGTCATTTAAGTAGCAAGATTTACACAATTGTTTTGGTTAAGTATAGTTTTTTTTTTAATCTTACCTCTTTTTGTGGCAACATATGGCAACAAAATCTTTTCCAAAATATCTTGAGGCAAAGAATTACAAATGCAAAGACCACTAAGTAAAATAATATTCTTTGAGTGTCCCACTTTATTACTTTACCTCTTTAGAAAAAGAAACATGAGTCTGAGGATTAGATCCAACAGCACCTACCCTCAGATCTAAGCATTTCATGCTTTCTAGTAATCCTAAAGATATAGCACCACATACCTCACTAAATCTGGAGACCGAATTATTCCTTCCACAATGTTATCACGTATTTGCTGGCGATCGTTTTCGTGAATGTTGAATGGAAATATTGCTTCTCCTGGTGGAGGTTCTCGATCTGGCCAGTATTGTGTCACCATGTTCTTCAGGTAAATGGCAGCTGAGTTTGAGAAAAAATGCTAATGTAGCGGTACCAAAAAGGATGGCTTTAATTCAGCCTTATAGAGCATGAAAGTCCAAACCCTTCAATGTTAAACATGAAACCCAGCAAAATGGATACTCTTCCATTTTGGTGAAATCAGGAAGGGCAAGTGGATAAGAATTTAAAGGTTTCACTTCAGCTAGTCTAAGCAGAAAATATTTCATTAAGTCAAGATCCAGAGCTTACAGGACAGGAAAATTATCTAGAAATCATGCATAGTAAACATACTTTGAGATCATAAAATCATACTTTTTGCAATGCCTAATTCTGAGGTGACAACAGGTAAAGTTCTACTTTCCTTCATGAAGGTGGCTTTTTTGGTTTTTTGTTTTCCCACTGGCTACTATCAAACACTAGCATTTTGGAGTATCTCTGCTTTTTATAGTATTGGTAATTTTCCTCCAACCTTTTTGAAATATTTACTACTTGTAAATATAATAGGGAAATGAACATCAGCCTTCAAAAATTTTTGGAAAACTCAAGAAATTTTATATGTTCTCATGTATCAAAATACATAATCTGATTTTGTTCTATTCTTTTTGTTTTCAACTTATAACAAAAGCCTTCTGAAAGAAACAGGCTGACATATTGCTACAGCATTTTAAGAAGGAATGTGAAGCTTTCTTTTCTTTTTTTTTTTTTTTTTTTTTGAAATGGAGTCTTGCTGTGTGATCTAGGCTGTAGTGCAGTGGCAAGATCTTGGCTCACTGCAACCTCTGCCTCCCAGGTTCAAATGATTATCCTGCCTCAGCCTCCCAAGTACCTGGGATTACAGGCGTGTGCCACCACACCCAGCTAATTTTTGTATTTTTAGTTAGACAAGGTTTTACCATATTGGCCAGGCTGGTCTCGAACTCCTGACCTCAGGAGCCTGACCTCAGAAGCCAGTGCACCTGGCCAGAATGTGAAGCTTTCTAACCATCCCAGTTGAACAGTGAATGTAAGTAAATACTTATAATGTCGTGTGTGTGTGTGTGTGTGTGTGTATAAGAATAAAGATACGTGATTTGGAAAGCAGCATAACTTTCTTCCCTTAAGCTTATCTTCTTTCCCCACCCAACTCTTTCCTCACCCAACTTTTAACATAAAACTATATTGGTGACCCGGTTTAGTGGCTCACATCTGTAATCCCAGCCCTTTGGGAGGCCGAGGCGGGTGGATCACCTGAGGTCAGGAGTTCAAGACCACTCTGGCCAACATGGTGAAACCCTGTCTCTACTAAAAATACAAAAATTAGCCAAGCATGGTGGCAGGTACCTGTAATTCTGGCAAACTGCTTGAACCCAGGAGGCGGAGGTTGCAGTGAGCCGAGATCATGCCACAGCACTGCAGCCAGGGCAACAGAGCAAGACTCCATCAGAAAAAAAAAAAAAAGCTAAATTGGGTAGTAAAAGCACTATATACCATGAAGAATACACCAATACGTTCTACATTAACTAAAACATAAAAGAAATTTAGTGAAATTATGAACTTGACATCCTGTAAGCTCTTCTTTCGTTAGTTTTGAGTAGCTAAAGTTCTGAAAAACTGTTCCATCTATGATTTCAATTTATTTGGGTAAAAACAAAATTATATAAAGCGGGATGTGCGTTAGGGTTTTCTCTCTTCCCTTACTTGTTTCTAATTCAGACCACACAGGCTCTAGACTAAGTACCATGTTTTATCGGGTACAGTCATTATATTATGTAATAGTGACTGGCAAATAATACCTATTCAATAAAAATGTATAGACTATTCAAAAAATAATGAATGAATGATCTAAGGATATGAACCAACGTTGTCAGCAGTTCAAACTGATTTCACAGGATTTGGGGGTTTTTTTGAGACAGGGTCTCACTCTATCGCCCAGGCTGGAGTACACAGACACAATCACAGCTCACTGTAGCCTCCAATTCCAGGGCTTAGGTGATCCTCCCACCTCAGTCTCCCAAGTAGTTGGGAATACAGGCGTGCACCACCATGCCAGTTAATTTTTTGTATTTTTGTAGAGAGAGGGTTTTGTCATACTGCCCAGGCTGGTCTTGAACTCCTGGGCTCAAGTGATCCACCCACTTTAGCCTCCCCAAGTGCTGGGATTACAGGCATGAACACCCAGCCTGATTTCACAGGATTAATCTTTGCAAAAAGAAAAATCAACTATATTATTCACAAAATCATTTTGATCCCTACAGAACTAGTCTTGAAAACAAAAAGCAATCTTTAGACAGTAAAGATACAGACATGGTAAAATCATGGGCTTATTTATGATTTAGTCATTAAATACTATTAATATTAATTTTATAGCTGAAAAGTTTTAATTTAAAAATTATGGTGCATCAAACAAGACAGGCTTTTAAAAAAGCACACTGACTAATTTGTATATGCCTAAATAAATGTACAATTAGGTAAAATAAAATTGAAAATATATTAAAAGAAAATTTAAATTACTATTATGGATAATTATGGATTACTAAAGATAAAGGAAAATATCAAAGATAACTGTTACCATATCAATCAATAATCTAAAAACCTCCCTTTAATCATTTAATTCAAGTACGTAACAACAAACCATTTGCCAGAACTAAGAAACAAAGGACTAATATCATCTTAATCCAATTCATAAAGGAAGTATTAAACTTACTTAAAATACAAGGAGCATCCTTGTATTTTAATAATAGATTAAATAGAGAAGAAAATTTACAAATGGCACTTAAATTTAGGATAGTTGTAATATAGAATTTTACAAATGTATTTCAGATTCTATGATAAAAAATGGCTGCTCCAAGATAGTTTTCCTACAAAATCCACTCACCATTTTAAGCATCATAAATTGAAATTAACTTTCTAAAACACAAACACACTTTTCTCCTTCAGCACAATGAATCATCACTTAAGCTCTGGACCCAGAAACACAACAACAGAGGTCAACTGGGTTTCATAACCTCAAAGTGAAGAAAGTACTGTTATCTCAGTGGGCAGAATGCCATGCTTTTAAGTTGATGTTTCTAAGTCTTGCTGTTTTTCCTTGTAATTTTGTAGCCCTTCTCTCCCTTATTACTCTGTGAAAGGCTAGATTAGATAACAAATGTGTCAATTATATCAAAATAATATTAAATAGATTCTGAGTACAAACTACAAAGCTTTCTACAAATAAAATGCATGAATGTTAATAAAAGTTTCTTAAAGTGCTTCTGGACTGATCAGAGGCATCTTTCTGTTTATTTCTACGTTCTGCACTCTATAATGCTGAGGTCAATCTTAACAAATAACCTCTGAACAAATAACCACAGAATGAATTGCTGTATCTTCTCCCTGTCCATCCTTTGGAAACACAAACAAAAAGAAAGAACAAGACGCAGGCAAACATAGACATCAAAAACCATGCTATTTTTTTAAATGACAGTCCCACATCTGTCACCACTGATGACCTCTTCAGGTCTAATACCTCTCAACCACCACTTTTAAATCCAAACTACTCTCTGCTTCTCATAGCAAGTCCAAAATGCGCTGAAGAAAGTACATTTCTGAGCCTAAATTTACATATATTAGAGAAATTTTACTAAAGAGTCTCTTCTCTTCAGAGGTAAGGAGTAAAAAATTAGAAACAAAAGTGACTTGACATTCCAGATCATAACTATCCTAAATTTAAGATAGGCTTCCTTCACTGAACATAATATTAATAATGCTATTTTCTTATCAACACCTCAAAAGAAAAGCAGCAGACCAAACGTTCAAATTTTTTGGTTTTGCTTGGCAACATCAAAATACTGAATTTTTTCCTGTTTCTTGAAAACTCACAGTAAGACAAGAAAGGACATTCACCAGTAAGCACGCTTGATGGTAGCAAGAACACTTTACATTGCCACAAACAAAAGAGAAAAAGTATTTTGCAGATGTATTTCCACTTAACATTAGCATAATTTTTTTTTACAGCTTTATACAGGCTTTCTTTTAAAGCAAAAATCATAGCATTCTTTTTTAAGTGTCATGCTAAAGATGATAAATTATGTGTCTGGGGGTCTTGAAGCATCCTTATATTTTAATCATAGATTAAACAGAGCAGAAAATTTATAAATACTACTTAAATTTAGGTTATAATGTAGAATTTTAAATGTATTTCAGATTCTATGACAAAATGGCTGCCCTAAGAAGGTTGCCCTAATAAGTTAGGAAATAATCACCAAGATAAACTTTATAAGGTAGTTAACAGATTTGAAATCTAAATTACGAAAAAACAAATTATGAAGAAAAAATGCCTTTCAATGCTGTTTACATTTTATATCAAAACTTCATTAAGTTGTACAGAGTTGGTAAGGATTTGGGGAACCTAGCATTCTAATGCACTGCTGGTAGAAAATGTAAGCAAAAGCAACTTAGTGAGAAGATTCTAAATTCTAAATGTCATAAATATCCATTAGCCTAGCATTTCCCCTTTTATAATTTATTCTATAAAATACCCCACAAGTACCTAGATACACATCCAATGACACTCATTTAGCATTGCTTCTATCAACAATGAAAAAAAAACGACAATAAGCAAAATGTCCATCAATATCAAATTGTTTAAGTAAACCATGGTAATTCTTATATAAAGAAAAACTCCACAGCTGTTATAAAGAATGAAGTATGTATATGCACTGACTTGGAGCAATCTTCAAGGGTACATGGTTAAATGAAAAAAAGGAAACTGTAAAACAGCATGTGTAATATAAACAAAAGAATTGGAGAACCATGCATCAAAGCTGATGGCAGTCATCTTTGGGTGTATGAAGAACAATGTAAGGTATAAACTATGTTTTTCTAATGTTTCCATGTCATTAAAGGAAGGCATTAATGTAATAACTTGTTTTAAGATCTTTTAAAATGTTATTTCTTAAATGCTTCATAGGAATTTTACAATGGCCCTATAAACACTTAGGTTTTTAAAATAGGTTCCATTCAACAAAATGTTGTTTCAGAACAGCCCTATTTTATAAAACAAAGATGAAACAAGTGCAAATTATGGTTTCAAAAATTTACACAGAAGTCTTGTAAACCTTATAAAAGCAAAAAATAATTCCAACATCAGTGTTTTTCCATAGGATTTTCTTTTTTATCTTAACCACAAACGGATCTTTTAGGAAATCATATATAGTGTTACAGATCTTCCCAAAGCTTAATATTTATCTTTTTATTCTACGTTCAAATAAAATTAAATACTTTCATTAGCATGTAGATTATGACCCCATTTCTATAGAACTGTTCATTGATCCTTCTACCTGAACACATGGAAAAAGGCTAATGTTCACCTAACGTTAATGATGGTCATTTCTGAGTAATGATGGTGGTCATTTTTGAGTAGGGATGGCCATTTCTGAGTGACGAATGCTGGGTAATTTTACTTCCTTCTTTGTATTCTTCTAAATTGTCCAAATTACTTATGCGTATATGTCACTTACATAACAAGTCTTTTTAAATATTTTTAATTAGCTATTGTCGTTTACCTTGTTTAGCTTTTGATTATTATCTTCTGAAAATTCATGACACTCTAAGGCTCTAATTTTTAACCTTCCGGGCACTAATGACCAGTCCATAAAAAAACAAGACAAAAGAACAATATACAGCATCATGAAACACCGTAAGATCCCACAGACTTAAAAGTAAGTTTCATGTTTAAAACAGTCCTGCTCCGCAGTCACCTGGGTTAGGAACATCTGGGCAACACATTACCTCCATGATTTGCCACATAACAGAGCTTGAATTCACATATATAAATTCACGGTTTTAATCTATGGGCCCAGAGGCTAGGCTACCAGAAATCATAAAACATTAGGAAGATTAGCTATTAAAATTGAGAAAGCTAACAAAAATAAGGGCAAAGTTACAGAGGCAAGGAATTGGTGGGTGGAAGGGAGAGGAGGAAAAAAAAGAGCTAGAGGATATTTGAGAGCTCAGTATCTACCTCTAAATTTCTGAGGGAAAAGAAAGTAAGTTTTTAAGTCACTAGAAATACTTCATGAGTGCTTCCGAATATTTTAATAAATTACAGATATTTAAAATTAAAATAAAACTCTCATTCTACTGTCACCTATAAATAAATTTATAAAGGATAAAAAACCAACTCACCTGCCTGTCGTACTGGGAATTCCACATGGTCAGAGACTATAATCCGAAGTAAACTGGGGGCAAAATTGATAATCTTGTAGGACTGAAATTACAAAGAAATGTTTTATAAAATAGGGCAATATAAGTGAGTAGCTTATAAGTTAGCACCGGTTACTGAATACATTACTGTCCAAATAGAAGAAAAACTTTTAAACTGAGACAAACCCTTCAAGGCAAAATGAAGATTATTAAAATACTTCAAGTCAAAAAATTTTCCTGAGTAGAAACTGACGAATAAAAGAATACGAACATTTTTATGATTTTTTTTAACATATTGTCAGAATGGTCTCCAGAAGGAGTATACCAATTTACGATGATAGTGTCCATCTATCTAACACAGGTATCATCATTCTTTTGAAACTTTAATGTTTTATTAATGTTCTCAATTGCATTTTCTCTATTACTAAGGAGGTTAGATGTTTCCCTCTTTGTTGGCTGTTTTTTCTACAAATTCCTTACACCCTTTATCCTTTTGTAAATGGAGTATTTGCTTTATTCTTAAGAAATGCTAAGAGCTATTTATGAATTTAAAATCTCAATCTTTTATTTGATCTATACATGGCAAGTATTTCTTCCTAGATCATTTGTGCTTCAATTTTGTTTATGGTATTTTTGACAAACAGAAAACAAAAAAAAACAAAGGCTACAGGAAATAGGAGACCTAATAGAGCAAAACAGAGTAGATAATGTTACATAGTTGAGCATGAGCAATGGAGAGAAGCCAGTCCAGATTGGAACAGTGTGACTCACGAGACGGTGTTGAGCGCTCCGTCATCACCAACTGCCCTCTACTGCTGTACTATCTTTTAAACTTAATGCCTAAGTGAATCTGTGGGGATGAAGTTCCTGCTCTGCCCTGTGGCCTGAGTCACTTCAACCCACAGGTGTGCTCTACTTTGATCTGCTTCTGAGTTTGGGACCTTCAAAGCAAAAAAAATGCAAAGCATCCACTCCTTCTGATCACATTATATCCAGATTTACAGTACCTGGACTATAGCACAGTCCTGTCACATTCCAGAGTCCACATATGCCTTTGTCCACTGACATTCATTTGAAAAGACTCAAATTCCAGTGAGGCCAAACCAGACAATGACCCAGAGAGTCTGTTTAGCCCACCCCTCTCCTCAGAGCCTGGATCTATGTAGGCATCCCTTTCAACACACAGCTAGGTTTGGGCATATTACTCATTTTTTAAATTAAAATAGCATCTATGAAGGTAAATGTTTGATTACAAAATTAATTTGGAGACAAGTGGCATTTTTAAAGTATTAATCCTTTTCATCCAAGAACACTGTGCTTTCCAAATCTTTCTATATCCTTCAAAAAACATTTGAATGATAATTGTTCTTCCTTTCATCCTGTGTAGTCTTCAGATCTCAAATCTGTGGCATGTAAATTCTTTTTTATCCATAATTGAAACCATCAGAATTTTAAAGCAGTCTTTAAGAAAACAGATTTGTTCCAACAACAGTTGATAGGAGGCAAAATTAATACAGATTCACCCAGCCTTCACCTTCTACATATGCATTATAACTCATGTTTATAACTTTCTAAATACTGAAAGATCTTGTCATGAATTGAAGATTAAAACACCTATATAGTTTATTCTAAGCATAAAAAAAACTGACTTCCGTTATTTGTTTAAAAATCTTATTCCACACATACAAACTAACCTTTACACCTAAATAAATGCTACTTATTTGAAAGTAATATACCTATTGCAGAGACTACTTTTATTTCAACACTGTTGCCATTGTACATATTTTGAAACTCCCCTTTTGCAACTGTCTGCTATTTTAAAATGTCAGAAACCTTGTCTTCTTTCAGCATTGATTCATTCTATGTTAGCTTGGCCAGCTAAAACATTCAGGGATAAAATCAGATATATGTTCATACTACTTTACTCAGAAATAGTTACCCAATTTCTTTGTGCCTCTTCAGGCTTCGAGTTTCTAAAAAATAAATAAGACTAATTTCTCAATGATTTCCTGAGGATATTTTGTATCTGTGAAGTTTTCTGCAAATAAGCAGTTTGCTTAACTAAATGCTGCATTTATGAGAGCTCAAAGCAAAAAACTGATGTCTCCTCCCATCCTCTGACTCACTGCTCTGCTGTATTAACCTTTCTAGTCCTCCAGCACGCCAAGTTGAGGGCCTTTTCTGAACCATTATTCCCTCTCAGTCCTCCAGCACATCAAGTTGAGGGCCTTTTCTGAACAGTTGTTCCTCTCAATTCTTTGCCTGGCCCATTCCTTCACAACATCCAATGCTCTACTCAATGCCATTCTTCAGAGAATGGCTATACATCCCAACACTCTTGCTCGGGCTTTACAGCACTTATGACCTGAAATTATATAAGTTACTTGTCTGTATCCCCAGCTCCATGGGAACAAATTCTTATACCAATATCTGCAATATATTAACTCAATAAATATATCTGTGCTATTATATAAACAAATTATCTTAATAAAAGGTAATGCAAATGGCATGTACACATGCATGGAAAGCAGATATTCCAAAGCTTGGCGATGAAAGTGAAAACTTATTTCCCTACCGAGGCCACGTGAAGGATAATTTATTAAAAGACGACACCTTTCTGGATGAATTACTTCAGCAAGGTACCTACCCATTCCTATTCCTCTATGCTGCCACTAATAGGACTTCTGGTCTATAGAAAATGAGGAAGACGTATAGGGTTCACGCTTAATATCCTGAGATAAAACTAAAAATACATTTTCCCATAGAAACAATATCACAAATAGCAGTCAGAAAACTAGTCACTAGTAACAGAAAAATGCTGGCCTGAAAAAAATATACAGCTCCAAATAAGAATTTATCCATTGGAACATAGGCTGTTGTGCAGAAGCTGCTTACTTTTCTAAACGGCAATTGACAGATCCATCAGTACACCGCAGAAGCTGCTCCCATTCCCTACGCAGAGCATACTGCTAAGGGGAGATCTAGACTAGTCAAAGAGGTGGACCGTAAACACTTATGGTGATTTACCCACCCATTTATCCAACAAGGTCTGATGTTACAGTGGTGGCAAAGGACAAGCATGCAAAACCCATCATTATACGCATGTTTTACTACATGGTTAGGTGACATTATATTTTGTTCTACTTACAGCCGATTCAAAAACCCTTAAAGCATTTCACTATGCTTTATGTAAAATATAAATGCTGAATGAGTGGTATAGCAATAAGCTACCTTTAGAAATTGCTGGGGAAATCACGGTCTGTGATGAGGTGGGGACACTATGGGGCAGGGCAGAGTGATGATGGAATGGATTTGGACTGAACTACCATCAAGAGTCTATGGGCATACCACCCTGAATGTGCCTGCTTTTGTCTGAAATACCATGGAAAAAAAACAGGACTGGGTCTTAAATGTTTCCTAGTTCTGCCGGCTTTCTCATGTACTTTTTCCACTTCTATAACATCAACTGTACTTATATACTGATGAATCAGAAAGAAATGAAGGTTAGGTGAAGGACAGGGAAGTGTAACCTGATATCAAAGGAACACCTGGCCTCATTGTGAGAAGGGGGTCATAAACAGGCCAACTCCCCTGTTCATACTAGTAGACTGCAAATTCAGCTCGTTTTGTTCTTCCTAACTAACCCCTGGATTACTATTCTTCCAGCCAGCCAACATACAGTACTTTTACTCTGCAAAGTCTGGGACAGGTACTGACTTCAACTTCCCGCTATTCTAAGTGACAGTCCATTTCTTTTTGAGGCACCAATACATCATTTTTGAGCATTAGTTCAACCCAACCTCCTCTGCATTGGCAGTGTTTTCATTCTCCTTTTTATCTCTGGGGAATCCTGCATTCACACCTACTCAAAACTCCACCTAGATTACCTATTAAAATAATCCCTTTCAAAGATTCCCAACACGCAGCTGCCTTTTAAAGTCAATTCCAACAGAAACATTTACTTAGGACAGTCACACTTTAGTCACACTTCCGGAGGCACAGAATCACCTGGGGGAGCTAGTTAAAATACAACTGGCCCCACCCCCACAGTTTCTGATTCTTTAAGTCTGGACTGAAGCCCCATAATTTGCATAATTTGTGAGTTCTCAGGTGATGCTGAAGCTCCAGGTCCTGGGCAACTCTTTGAGAACCGCAGATTTTCAAATATTTACATTTTACAGGTTATCACAGCCTAACACAGCTGTTGCTCCATCCCAGAGGTAGCTCTTAATTCCTACTTTTTAGTAAGGGGTCTATGATTCTCAAGTACCGGTAGGGAAGAAGAGATAAGCTAGAGTTTGGGGTCATTAAAATTTTGAAGTGTGGGGGTAACGCTGGAAAAACGTCAAGGCTAATCAGGAAGAACAGAAGACGGAGGAAAAAAGAAGTCTTACACATTTTAGCATTTATAAGAAATTTCTCCAAACACATCTTGGTTTAATGTGTCCTAGATAAAGCAGTACCACCATGAAAACTGCCTATTCTCCCCAGAGCACTCTCCCAACAGCACTGCCCAGCGCTCCGCAAAACTCGGCCAATCAGTGTCAAAACAGTCCTGCCAACCCGACAGGAGGCGGCGGTGGGCAGAGTGCTCCACAGCAACACCTAAAAAGGGCTGGGTTTGGAGAAAAGATGAACTCAGATTTGAATTTTAAGTAAAATTCCCACCTGCTCCCCAAGTCAGCGCACTTAAGGAAAAGAAATCACATCCTGAAAACACTAGCACAGGTTGCAAAAACTGCTTCTTGCGGACCAAGTGGGCTGAACAAACTGCACTGGAGAAGGAAGACGACACGAAAAGGTGCAAAGGTGGCCAACAGGTGCGCGAGCTGCTCGGCAAAGATCCTAGGAGCCCTGCTCTACTGGACCGGGGGGCAGTGGGGAGGAGGGCGGGACCCGCCGTGAGGCGTCAGCCCCAGCCTGGTGGGGGTGAGGACGAGGGGCGCCGGGGAGGGGGAGCCCGGCCAGCCGGCAGGGGCGCCGCTTCGGCGGAAGAGGAGCGCCGAAGGCCCTCTCCTCACCTGGTTGAGTTCGTTCTCGGCTGCAATCCGCAACTTCGGGTCGATGGTGCCCTTCAGCGCCTGGATGATCCGGTTGAGGTCCATCTCCCCGGGTGGGGGCTCCGCGGCCCCCGGACCAGTAGGCCGGACTGCAGCTTTAGTTTTCTTTTGACCCTCTCAGCCTCCTCTTCCGCGACCCCTGGATTACCTCACACCCCAACCCCCGCCACCGTCGCCACCTGCGGCCACTTGCTGCGCCACTCTGACTCCGCGCCCCCTGTCCTCCCTTTTCCCCCCCACAACTCGCTCTCCATTCACCCTTTTACGACAGCCGGTGGGAGGCGGGAGAAGGAAGAAGAGGAAGCAGAGCTTCCTTTACGGCGGCCTCTTCCCCTGGCGTGATGCTATGACCGCCTCCCGTTGGCGGCCGCCATGCTGCTGTACGGAAAGCGGCCTCGGCTTCTTTCCCGAAGAGGAACCTAAGCTCCCGAACTCAGGCAGGCGGCCGCCATCCTTCCGTACGGTAAGCAGCCTCCCGCCTCTTCCCAGGTGAGGAAACTTGAGCTGGCCGGGAGTCTCCTTACAGCTGCTTCCAAATTAAGCATATCTGGATGGTGTGACACTTTTTGTTAGTCCGAAAACTGTATGGGCATCGCAACTGGGCCTGTTTCAAGACAGACTTGTTGGAACCTTCAAATCATGTACCTTACAGGTGAGCAGGGTTCCTCCGTGTGCGGGAGTCATCATTCATTCATTCGCTTTCACTGAACATTTGTTAAACATTTATTTTTGAACCAGAGTACTAGGATTTTTAGGTACCACATTGTAACAAGATGAATTCCATGCAAGTTAATGTGAAGGAACTCACAAACCTGATAGATGAGACAAATATAAACAAAAAAATATTTACAGTGTAGAAATGATAGGGGAGTGCTGGGAAGAGAAGAGCGTGGTCCCTTTAAATAATAGGGATGGGGAAGTGAAGTGCTGGGTAGAGGAGAGTGTGGTCCCTGGCTAGGTTTCCACCCCCACCGACCTAGGTGAGGACTGGCACTCCTGCCTTCCTGCCCAAATGTTGCATTTCCCAAGACCACCCTGGCCTGCCACTCCCCCATCCTGTGCCTATGAAAACCCCAGACCCTAGCAGGCAGGCACACGGGCAGTCAGACGTCCAGAGGAGCATAAGGGTAGAAGAGGAGCTCGCTGGCACATCCGCAGACCATCCACCGGCAGAACGATGCGGAGTTTGGCCCCGGCAGTCGGAAAAGAGCCCGGGGAAAACCATTTCCTTTCTGGGTCCCTCATCTGCTGAGAGCTACTTCCACTCAATAAAACTTCGCACTCATTCTCCAGGCCCACGTGTGATCCAATTCTTCTGGTATACCAAGGCAAGAACCCAGGATACATAAAGCTTGCTGTCCTTGCGACAAGATAGAGAGTCTAATAGAGCTGATTAACACAAGCTCCCTCTAGACAAACTAAAAGAGCGGCCTGTAACACACACCCACTGGGGCTTCAGGAGCTGTAAACATTCACCCCTAGACACTGCCAAGGGGTCGGAGCTCCACAGCCTTCCCGTCTGTATGTGCCTTTAGAGGTCTGAGCAGCGGGGCACTGAGGAAGCGAGCCACACCCCCCATGCACGCCCTGTGAGGGGGACAAGGGAACCTCTCCCATTTCAGAGAGATAAAAGTCACGGAAACTGAAAATTACATGCCTGAGAGTTTTATGAAAAAATTTCAGACCTTCTCAAAAATGTAGTGAAAGGTAAGGAGAAAAGTTATACTGTTTCTATCCACTGTGGCCATATCTGGCGCCACAATTTCAATGGCATGAAAATATTAAGGAGCTAGTTTTTCCTGAGGTTAAGCCAGAAGCGAGGGTTCTAATTATATTTAGTAAAGATGATGATGTGGGCGAAACACAGCTGAGGGGACATGATCTTTTCTGGAGCAGGTAATTAAGATAGATTGGGTCAATTAACTGAGTTCAATCGACAGAGTAGAAAACATGTGGCTGAAAACTTGGTGGCTTGAAAGCTTCCCCCTCAGTTGGATGCAAAAGTGCTTCGCAGTGAATTTAACATGTCTAATTGCTTCCAGTATTGCCCCTCTTTAATCCATTATTCACACTGTCATCAAAAGAAAGTTTCTGAAAGGTTAATATTGCTATGTCTCTTCCTTGATTTCTCATCAATTTCAAGATAAAATAGAAACTCCTTAGCACTACAGAATCTTATGAACAAACCCCGTTTCACTAAACCACTCTCTTGGACATCATGGTTGTCTAAAAATTTTTTTATCTCACCGAACCCTGCAAAGATGAGCAAAGCCCTCAGGCTCAACTCAACAACAAATTCATCTCTGCTTACCCCTCTCATCTCCTCTCCAGTCTGAACCCAATTCACTCCCATCTCCTCCAGGACCCTGTTCCATAAATCTCTCCTCTCTTAAATGCATTTTTTCACTAAAATAAATTTTAGTCATTATAATGTGCTCACTGTTGACAATGTGTAAGTTTTTTTCCTACCTTTTCAGCCTCTTTCCCTCCACTGATTCAACCTTGGCCTAAAACATTTCCCCAGCAAAAAAAAAAAAAAAAAAAAAAAACTTCAGTAATGCTGATTATTGCTCATTCTTTTCCTCTTCATTCCAAAGAATGGTCTTCATTCACTGTGTCAGCTTACTTCCTATTTATGCTTCAACCACCTATCCCCAGTTTTCTCCCCATCATTTCCCACTAAAACTGCCAAGGAAAGATGAACACTGACCCCTTTAGGGGCATACCAAATGCAAGAGACATTTTTAGTTCTCATCTTAAATTCTCTCTCTCTCTCTCTCTCTCTCTCTCTCTCTCTCTCGTGTGTGTGTGTGCGTGTGTGTGTGTGTGTGTGGAGAGAGAGAGAGAGAGAGAGAGAGACTGAGAGAGATTGAGAGATTAGGGGAGGGTGTCTCACTTCCATTGCCTAGGCTGTAGTGCAGGGGCATGATCACTGCTCACTGCAGCCTCGACCTCCTGGGATCAGGTAATTCTCCCACTTCAGCCTCCAGAATAGTTGGTACTACAGGCGCATGCCACCACGCCCAGCTTTATTTTTAGTAGAGACAGGGTTTTACCACATTGCTCAGACTGGTCTTGAACTGCTAGGCGCAAGCAATCTGGCAGCCTCAGCCTCCCAAAGTGTTGGGATTACAGGTGTGAGCCACCACACCCAGCCTCTAATATCTGGTATCATATTTCGTACTATTTTTAAATTACCTCTTTTCTTGTTTTCTCTTACAGAATACATTCCTAATCCTTTGTTTACTCAATGGCCCAACTCTTTGATGCTTCTCAGGACTCTGTCCTCAGCCATCTTCTCTTTCTTGTCTACCCATTCTTCAGTCATTTCATCCACTTATATAACTTTAACCATCAACTAAACAAAGACAGCTCACAAAACTGGTTATCAGATCTATCTCTTCCCTTAAACTAAATATATCCAAATGCCTATTACATTTCTACCAATATCTATCCCCCAAATCACTTAAGGCACATGTCTAAAACTGAACTCAGATAGCACTAAAGATGATAGTTTGGAGAAGGGAGAGACTTAAAGCAGTTATTCCAATAACATAAAAGGAGAGATCAAAAACAGTGACACCAGCGAATGCTGGTGAGGATGTACAGAAACTGGATCACTTATATGTTGGTGGTAACATGTACAGTGGTACAGCCATTCTGAAAACAATTGGGCCGTTTCTTTAAAAAACTGAATATGCAACTACCATATGACCGAGCAATTGCACTCCAGAGCACTTGTCCTAGACAAATGAAGACTTGTACTCATAAAAAAAAAAAAAAAAAAAAAAACAACCTTGTGAGTGTATATGCAGCTTTACTCATCATAACCCAAATCTGGAAACAATCCAGATATCCTTCGGTGGGTGAATGATTATATAAACATGGTACATCTATACCATGGGATACTACTGAGCAACAAAAAGGAATGATGCATGCAACAACCTTGACAAATCTTCTGAGAATTATGCTGAGGGAAAGAAGCCAATCCCAAAGGCTGCATCTTGTCGAACACCATTTATATAACTTTCTTAAAACTAAAAAAATATAGAACGATCTGTAGTTGCTAAGGGTTAAAGTGGAGGTAGTGGCAAGGGGGAAGTGGGTGTGACTATAAAAGGGCAATATGAGGAATTCTGGTGATGGAAATGTTCTGTAGCTTGACTGTATCAATGTCCATATCCCAGTTGTGATGTTGTACTATAGTTTTACAAGATGTTACTGTTGAAGGAAACTGGAAAAATGGTACATAGGATCTATCTGTATCATTTCTTACAACTTCATGTGAATCTACAATTATATCAAAATAAAAATTTTACCCAAAGTACGTAATTAAAAGAGCTGATGTTCCCATGAAAACTTTGAATGTTTTGGACAGACTCACTGAAGACAAGTTACTCAAATACAATGCCATCAAATTAGGGGTGGCCAAGAAAATAGGAAAGATCAGAAAAAGCCATGAGCTCTCAGATTTTGCTCTCAGATTTCTTGGCAATTGTCTGAAAATGGCTTTCCCTAAACTATAATTTATGTTCAACTTACATATGACTCATAATTTAAATCGTTTTTTTCACTTTGCATAATGAGAGGATTTCTATACTTATTGATGCCCTCAGCTCGTTTCAGGTAGAATTTGAACCAGTGATATTGTCTTGTATTATGATGGTTTGAAATATGCCTCTCCTCTCTGTGCCTGTTTCCTCATCTGCTTCCAAGAACTGTTGTGGGGACTAGATGAGATAAACCCATGGGACATGTGCAATAAATACATCATTTATACATCTTAAATACATCTTAAATAGAAGAGAGGCCCTATCGAAAATTGCCATATCAGACATCATCTCACACATAATAAACAATCCATCAGTACTGGCTGAATGAGTACATGAATACCTGTGAGAGAGAAGGGGTCCAAAACAGGATATCCACAGTAGGCATGAAGGCCAAAAGATAATAAGCCATTTCACAGGAAGAATCAACAGTAATTTGTGGTGGGTTAGGTATACAAAGTAACTAAGGTAAGTCAAGAACAATTTTAAAGTTTCAAGCTTTTATGACCTATGGAAGTCATTAACGAGGGAAAACATAACTAGATTTTGGAGGAAAGATGAGTTAGCCTTTGGATGTGTTGAACTAGAAGTGCTTATAGTTTACATGGCTAGAGATTTCCAGTGAACAACTCATCAATGAGCTCAGTGAGGAGGCAGGAAGCTGTGGCCAGTGGAAGAGGAAGAAATAAAGGGATGGAGTTAAGAGAGCTGTAAGTCTTATGTGCACATAGGGCAGTTGACATCATAGAAGTGGATGGCATTACTCTAGAAATAAAGCATACAGAATAACTGGCATGATTACAGCTCAAATTACAGCAAGTAAATTTTACTCCAAGCGCTGATACTGTGGACTTTTTTGAGATTTAACATTTTAGTCATCTAAATGGAATATCACACAGCTGTCCTCCCCATCTGTTGGCAGCCGTTCATCTGTTGGTGTGTGTTAACAAGCTTGAATCTAATCCATAAAGAGAAAATGAGAGTTAAAACCAACACTTAAAATCCTATCTGTAAGTTTAATAATGCATCTCTTAAATACTATAAAGTTTATCATTAAAAACCTCTGCTCCAAGTGTCTATACTGAGCAGCCGAGTGAGTGGCTTACACCTGGAATTCTAGGACTTTGGGAGACCAAGGCAGGTGGATCACTTGAGGTCATGGGTTCAAGACCAGCCTAGTCAACATGATGAAACCCCGTCTCTACTAAAAATTCAAAAACTTAGCCAGGTGTGGGGGACACATGCCTATAATCCCAACTACTTGGGAGGCTGAGGCAGGAGAACCACTTGAACCCAGAAAGCAGAGATTGCGGTTAGCTGAGATCATGCCACTGTGCTCCAGCCTGAGTGACAGAGTGAGATGCTGTCTCAAAAAAAAAAAAAAAGAAGTCTATACTGGCAGAGGTCTATATCATAAGCACGTGAAATACAGCTGCTCGTATGCCCAAGGGATTGGTTCCAAGACATCCATGTATACCCAAATCCGTGTATACTCAAGTCCTCTAGTCAGCCCTGCAGAACCCCAGGATACAAGAAGTCAGGCCTCCTTTATATTTGGATTCCATATCCTGCGAAAATTGTATTTTCTATTGGCATTTGGTTGAAATTACATGTAAGTCGACCTGCGCAGTTCAAATCCATGTTGTTCGAGAGTCAACTGTAAATGTGAGAGAGTATACATACACATATATATATATTGATTTATAGAGAGGAATTTATATATATAATATAGAGAGAATATAAAATACAGAGAAATTGTTAAGAGGAATTTTTAAAAAACAAAAAATCAGTGATATATAAGCTAAAGTAATAGGAGTTACAGCAGTGTTACAAAGTTTCTAAACAGAAGCTAGCAACTTTCTTCTCCAGAGGCTACAATGATAGCAGTGTTGGGAAAGGATGCAAGGTACAAATAGTGGTATTAACTAGGACAGAAGAAAAAATATTACTTTCAAGTAAATTTGTCTTCAAGATGTTGTTTCTTCATCTCCTCGGGCTTTCCACTTTTCACATTGAAAAAGAGGCCATCCTCTTCCTCAGCTTCAGGACCTCTTGAGAAACTATGACTTAAGACAACCTCAACTGAATGGTTCGTATAGTTCACAAAGTGTCTACTTTGCCATAGTGCACCAAAAGCATATGAGTGAGACAGCAGTGGAAAATATGTTAACAGCGGCAGCACTGGAGAGCTAAAGGAGATACTGCAGAGAATGTTGCACTGTATTTGGACTTGAGAGAGCTAACTCTAACTCAGCA
Organism: Rhinopithecus bieti; assembly: GCF_001698545.2. Classification (NCBI taxonomy): domain Eukaryota; kingdom Metazoa; phylum Chordata; class Mammalia; order Primates; family Cercopithecidae; genus Rhinopithecus; species Rhinopithecus bieti. The sequence goes on from NW_016814574.1 coordinate 115,085, forward strand.
CTTCTGATAATGGCCTTAGAAAGTCAATCTCCAAGAGTTTCCATTTTCTTATCCCCTAAAACAATATCCACCTCACCAGGGCCACTGTCAGGAAAAAATAAGTTTACACATATGGGCCAGGCCTGGTGGCTCATGCTTATAATCCCAGCAATTTGGAAGGCTGAAGCTGGTGGATCGCTTGAGCCCAGGAATTCAAGACCCGCCTGGGCAACATAGTGAAACCTCATCTCTAAAAAACCCCCCAGACAGCCGGGTGTGGTAGCTCATATCTGTAACCTTAGCTCTTTGGGAGGCTGAGGTAGATGGATCAGTTGAGGTCAGGAGTTCAAGACCAGCCTGGCCAACATGGCGAAACCCCGTCACTACTAAAAATACAAAAACTTAGCCGAGCATGGTGGTGCATGCCTGTAATCCCAGCTACTTGAGAAGCTGTGACAGAATTGCACAAACCCAGGAGGCAGAGGTTGCAGTGAGGCAAGATCACACCACTGCACTCCAGCCTGGGTGACAGAGCAAGACTCTGTCTCAAAAAAAATGAAAACAAAAACAATTTCCCAAAAATTAACTGGGTGTGGTAGTGTGCACCTGTAATCCTAGCTACACGGGAGGCTGGGGCAGGAGGTCACCTGTAATCCTAGCTACACTTGAGCCCAGGAGGTCAAGGCTGCAGTGAGCCATGATCACACCACTGCACTCCAGCCTGGGGGGACAGAGTGAGACCCTATCTCAAAACACAAACAACAAAAAAGTTACATATATGGCAGTACTTTGTAAAGTATTAAGTGAAATGCAAAAATTAGTGTAATCTGGATAATACTTAGGCTTTTAAATACTTAGGCTTTTTTTTTTAAAGTATTATCCCAGACTTGATAATTTAAAAAACCCTCAAACTCTATCCAAAGAAAGACAGGAAGAGTAGGTAACATAGCAATCTATCATTTTATCTCTTAGTTTAAAATTTTTAACAAAAAAGTGATATATACCTTTTAAGTTCTACAGTAGAGTTCAGAATGAAAAGCAAGTCTTCCTCCCGCAACAAGTCCCAAACCCTTTCCTTAAAGCCAACACCTTCAAATTTCTTGTACCTCCTACCAGAAGAGAAAAAAGTTCAAGCAATCAGATATATGCTTTTAAGATTTTTCAGACAAATGAGATGTTATCAATTCTGTTCTACTATTTTGTAGGGCAAATTCCTAGCAGTGGAATTTCTGGGTCAAGTGTGTGTGTGTGTGTGTGTGTTTTCTGGGTCAAAAGTGTGTGTGTGTGTGTTTTACCTTAACAGTCATCACCAATTTACTCTCCAAAAATATACTTATTCCAAACTACAGCATGAATGCCCATTTCCTCACATGCTTGCCAAAGTATGTGCCTTAAAACCTTACATATGTTTACTGAAAATGTTTTCATGTATTAACTGCCTCTTCACATCCATTGCCCTTTTTTATTTATTGATTTCCTCCCACTGCAGGTGGCCATTTTGTCTTTTGACGTTGATCTTTTCCTCCAATCAAAAGTCTTGTGGGAATAAATTCTGTGTGTTTAATTTATCCTTATGGCCTCTGCGTTGTGTGTCCCACTTATAATGCTCTTCCATACCCCTACATTGGTGTTCCCTACCCTGACAAAAAATAATGCTATCATGAAGCCCCAAATGAGTAAGCCTTACCTTTTACATTCAAGCTTCCAGTCATCTTTTTGGTGACCCTTTTTTTTTTTTTTTTTTTTTTTTTGTTTTTTCCCCTTCATTTTAATAAACACTTTAAAAGTACAAAATATACTGTCTTTTGGGGAAACATTAGGTACTTTTTTCTCTCCATCATACAGTTACATGAATCTCAAGAACTTTGTTGTTTCTTCAACAAGAACATAAGCATGAAGGCCCCAGGAGGTTAGGAAAGGATGGTCAGTTCTCCCCTTCACCTAGACCTTGGGACCAATGAAGCATCACTGCTACGGATGGTGACCTGTGCTTGCCAAGTGAGGGCCAGAGGGGGCCATGGGCAGGCAGGAAGTCCTCCTATTTAGCTTTAATGATCAGTGTTCCATTGTGAGCCTGATGATAACTATGATGTTATTTTATGTATTTTAAAGGTAAAACAATTGTTAGCTAAGATGGGGTTCTGGACAGGGCCCCTCAGAGCTCCACCACACACCCACTATCCACTCATCCCCATCTCTCAAGATACACATAAATGATTTTGGCATACAGCAAGATGAAGGCTTGGAACTGTTTCGCTCTTAGCACCCTAATGTTTTGGAGCCAACTCTGCTCAACTCTTCCTGGACGATCTTCTGAATGTAGGTAAACTGAGGCAGTGGACAGGAAAATGTACTGAGCTTGGCCTGTCTTGAAACCTGAATTTGACCTGCTTTTCACCCCACACCAGAGTTGGGGTCTCCAACTTTCTTGGACACCCTTCCAGGATGACCCCCAATAGGTGTGGGGTTGGTACTCCATTCCTAAACAGTCAGCCAATTATTACAAGATTCTGAGCAAATAGAACAATGCAGATAAGTGAATGGAATAGAAAAAGTGTAGTAAATGGACTACTTAGGGCAAAAAAAAATCTTTTAAAAAACTATCCTTAGAGTAATGAGAAAATAACGCAATCGTGAAACAAGAACAGAATACATACACAGTTAGCCCTCCATAGCCACAGGTCCCACATCCACAGATAGAAAATATTCAGAGAAACAAGATGCTTGCTTCTATACAGAACATGTACAAACCATTTTTTCTTGTCATGATTCCCTGAACAATCCAGTATAACAACTATTTACATAGCATTTACACAGCATTAGATATTATAAATAATCTAGAGATGATCTAAAGTATACAGGAGGATGTGTGGAGGTTTTTGGCAAACACTACTCCCTTTTGTATCAGGGACTTAAGCATTTGCAGATTTTAGTATCTGTAGGGGTCCTGGACACAATCCCCCATAGATGCTGAGGGACAACTCTATGTAATGAACATTCGGGTAACAGGTCTAGAGATTTTGAATGTTAATGAAAATTTAAAACTTCATAAAAAGGTAGGAAGATAAAGTCAAGGAAATCTCCCAATAAAAATCAGAAACAAGAGAAAAGAAAGTTAAAGAAGTGATCCAAAATCTAGTTTTGAATAGTAACACTTTCAGACAGACAGCAGGAAAAGTGTGATGAAAATTAAATGAATAATTAAAGAAGAGACTTGCTGTCGATGAAATGGACATACCTGAGGTGTCTGAATATTTGAATGTCATTCATCTTTGTAGTCCCAGAGTCAGATACAAATCAGATAACCCAAATATTTGAAAGACTAATCATTACCAAAGTTTGGGGTCTTTGAAATAAAATGAATAAAGGAATAATGCTTGAGAAACAATTAGGCTAAGTCCTCTTAGTATTAATATTGAATACAAATATTTTATAATCTAGCCTTCAGTATCTTGCACTGGTAGCAAGTGAGCTGTACCTGGAAGCTGTCACCACTTGCCCAAAAGCTGAAAAATGAGAAACAAGCTACTGTGGCCTAATCAAAACGTGGTCAGTAAGAACACCCCTGATATAGAGTAGCAAATAGAGCAACTAGAGAGCTAAATTTTTCATCAAAATTATTTGTATTTGGCAGAGAAGTGATACAGATAAACATTTTATTTTCTTTGAGACAGGGTCTCACTCTGCCGCCCAGGCTGGCGTGCAGTGGCACAATTACAGCTCACTGCAGCCTCAATGCCCAGGCTTAGGTGATTCTCCCACCTCAGCCTCCTGAGTAGCTGGGACTACAGGGGCATGACACCACACCCAGCTTATTTCTTGTATCTTTTTGTAGAGACCAGGCTTCACCATGTTGCCCAGGTTGGTCTAACTCCTGCACTCAAGTGATCCACCCACCTCGGACTCCCAAAGTGCTATGATTACAGGGATAAGCCACCATACCTGTGTATATGCTAACAATTGTTTCACCTTTAAAATACATAAAATAACATCATAGTTATAAGGCTCACAATGGAACACTGATCATTAAAGCTAAAGAATTTAACTGTGCAAACAGGAAAGATTAAGAGTATAAAAACACAGTATGTGATGTCATAAGATTGTAAAAATAAAGCTATTATGGAATTGAGAAAGGTAAACAGAAAAATGGGATGGTTGACAGATAACTAGTACAGGAAACAAGTAAGCAAACCTCTCAAAAAACATCCTGCTTTAAATGCCTGCATTTACTCAAATCATTTTCGAGGAGGTTAAGAGTCAGCGGCTTACAACTTTGGATGTAGGGAGGAGACATCACTTAATAAAAGACTAAAAAACTTTAAAGAAAAAACTCTGAGGAGAATCGAGTAAACAGGAAACTTATTTTACCTCCCTCATCTCTGCTTTTAGTAAAACAACTAAGTATTTGTATATTCAGATACTTATATGGAATAATTATATGGAATATCTCTCCATGTCAGCCATATTTACAATAGGATCTTCCCAGCAAAATAGAAGTTCTTTCCACCAGGTCCACAAATGGACTTTAGGTATCTCTGGATTCCTACTCTGTCTCTTACAAATGTATGTAAATTCTGTGTATGTGCACATCTTTCTGTAAAGACGTCTTTTAGTAATAGCTTCCAGAACTAGCTTCAAAAAGTTATACTGCTTCAGAGTGAAATATCTGGTCCATTCATTAAGTCAAAATATGTCTAGTTCATTATCTTTATACCTAGCCAAGTAACATTTCAAATACTCTCCTATAATATGACTCTTATCATAGGGGGATACCCTAAGTGATGAATCTCTTGATGTTGGACACTTACCTTAAAAATAATATAAAGAGTTGCCCAAAATATTTTAAATAAACATTGTGTGTATAAGAAAAAGACTACGCTGAAGGCCTTAATGCAGTAGGAAAATCATCACTACAGAAAGGCCCTACTGAACTTATCACCGGCTGTTCTTAAACATCACGTTTCCCCCTCCATCATTCAATCATATTACCACTTTTCTATATGCTTTTTAGTTGTGTTGTGGACATAAAAGCCATGAGCTAATTTTTTTTAACTGGAATACTATTATCCCTACCCTACAAAGTTCCTACCATAAGCTGAAAAAGTTCTGTGAGGTACTGAATCAAATCACATCTTGTATATTGAGAACACTATACTAGTATTTAACACCATGGAGGGATAAACATGGCTTCAGGGTGTAACTGCTGAACCCACACCCAGCTCAAAAATATTAACTGTAATAAACGTAATGCTCTTATACCATTTTCCTGAGATTACTCAACACCTCAGAGAGGAGGACCAGAACAATTATTGTAGGAGTTCAGACAGGGTGGTGGGAGAAATTATAAGAGGAAATTAGAGAAAGAAGCAAACCTTGTTGGAAGGCCAGGTTTTGCAAAAGCTTCAAAAGAAAATTTGGCTGAAGGCAGCTGAATTCTCCTTAAAAATTAGGTTAGATAACAAGGGCATGTAAAGGAATTGGTCTAGATTACTTAGGCCTCGGAACCTGGCCTTTAATCATTTGCGCACAGGACTGCTCTCTTGGTGGGCAGGAGAGGGGAGCAGGCATGCTAATTACCCAAAAGTGTGTTGACTCAAAGCCTTTGTCATTAAATCTGTACTAAATAAATACAAGCAACGCCAGCTTATCAGGGCTTCACTCTCGCTGGACTCTCTTGTCAGTGGTGCCGAGCAGTGAAGTCCTCTATTCGTGCTGTCAGGCAAAATACCTGTGTCAGCATACATTTTTTCATCCGTTGTTCAGCCAGGGTTTGTGGGTCAGACCCGGCAAATTATTTTCTGCCTCAGCAGATTACTTGCTTTAGTTGATGTGTAATAACGCCCTTCTCCAACCCTTAATATAGTCCTGAAAATGCAACCAAAATGCTCACTTTAAAAAAATAGACACATATATTTTTTTGAGACAGAGTCTTGCTCAGTCACCCAGGCTGGAGGGCAGTGGCATAATCTCGGCTCACTGCAACCTCCCCCTCCCAGGCTCAAGACATTCTCCTGCCTCAACCTCCCGAGTAGCTGGGATTACAGGAGCCCGCCATCACGCCTGGCTAATTTTTGTATTTCTAGTAGAGACAGGGTTTCACCATGTTGGCCAGGCTGGTCTTGAACTCCTGACCTCAGGTGATCTGCCCACCTCAGCCTCCCAAAGTGCTGGGATTACAGGTGTGAGCCACCACACCCAGCCAAAAATTATTTAAACTGAGAAACAAAAAACTTATTACTGAAGAGGACATACAAGCTTTAAGTGTGAGAAAGTATTATATGGCTAGAATGAACACTAAACTTTACTGCATTCTTAAATGTGTATGTGCCAGGCACTATGTTAAGTCTTTTAGATATATTCTTAAACTTCACAGCTGTCCTGATGGTAATCTACCATTCACATTTTACATCTGAGAAACAGTATTTAAAAGAGAGAGCGAGAGATCGATCTTAGAGGTAACATAACTTCTCTAAGATTAGCTACTAAGTGGCAAAATCAGGACTCTGAAAGACAGCATTGCCTGACCACAGAGCCTCTGCTTTTTAATGTCTTAGCATTTTGCCTGCTCAAATTAAATTGAGAATCCACTCGAAAGTGTAAGTCTTATTGATGGTGGGCCAGTAGTATTTCCTGTGTATCTCCTATTGTATATTACTACACATGTAGTAGCTACCAAAAGATTCTAACTAAAGGAAACCCATGCCCTACTGCAAAATAGAGTAGCTTCAAGAAGAATGCATGATTTGGCCCATGGAAAACAGATGAAATGTTTTGATGAATGGCATACATAATATCAGAGAAAAGTAACCCTGGAAGGAACTGTTATATATGTCTTATTTTAAAATAATAGCAGGAGCCCATGAAGAAATAACCATTCAAGAGTTATCAGTGATGAATATTAAAAAGCAGATATTTTACCTCTCAACTAAATGTTTAATCAAACAGGAACACTGAAGGTGCATGTAACTTTTTTTTATTGAGGCACAACAAGGCATTGTAACTTGCCTGGACTTGAGGCAGTCAGTTTAGTAAGCTGAACGTTAATACAGTTAAGGATTAAGTGCAAACAATATACATTCACAGCTTGACTAGCGAGGCTACATCACAATTTATAAAGTGCCAGATTAGTGCTAATTGTCATTCAGCTTGATTTTTCACCTTAGGAAGGAAAACAAAAAAGTAAGGACCTCCTCCTTCCTCTAGGAACAAAAACATTTTCCTAAACCAATCAGTCATGAAGGCAAGGACTACTTTTCCTTCAATCCCACTAATTAGAACACCATCCTTTTACTGTCAATACTGTACTGACTTTCAATCTTGATAAAGAAGATAGCCTGAAAACGTAGAATATTTCCAGCTACTTCCATAAATTGCTCCCCTGTGCAGACGTAACCATATCTGGTCTCCCTGGAACAGCTGAAGAATTGCATGATTGCTAGCAGTTTCATGATCTGGAGCACCATCATTGGCATAGGCTGATACCAAGACCTCTTCATTCTTCATGAGGTTGACATACAGTGGCACATTCACTGCCAGCTTTAGCATGTGAAAAATGAAAACATAAGTGCCATTCACTGGGCAATTAAATCTACCAAGCTGAAGATCAAAAGTTTCTCCTAAGTTGTTCAGAAGAAGATCAAACACAATAGGTTGGTCTAAAGTTCCAGGGGCCAGATTAGAGGTTCTGGCTGCTGAGAAGGCAACTCGCATCTGCTGAGGCAGGGGGTAGACGTGTACTGGCAGTATGGTGGCTGCTGGATTTGTCACTGGCACATCCACAGGGGTCATGCTACGGGAGTCGCCTTGTCCAGAGTCACCACTGTTAAAGGTTTCGTTGTCTCTTTCTGGGCTGCTCACCTGAGAAGAATCACTCCACCCTGCTGTTTTATTAGCAACAGTGAGTTTCTCATAATGAAGCAGTTAGCTTTGAACACAATATTTAACATTAGTCGGCTACTGAAACAGACAAAGATACATTTTACAGTAAATTCCAAAACAAAAGCAATATATAGCTAGATTATACTTTTTTAGATTTTTCTGGCAATAGGTTTTTACAATACTCTTCTAAAGCCAGAAAGGTCCAAGATAATCTTGTCTAATTGATCCTTCTTAAAGATTAAGAAAATGTGGCCCCCAAAAGGCTAGATAACTTAGCAAAGTCTAAAACTCAGGTCTGAACACTTTTTACTTCATCTTCCTCCTATAATTCTTAATTTCTCAGAGATCATTCTACAAAGCAGCTAATGTAGAAGGTCTCAAGAAAATGGAGACTACATAAAAGAACCAGTTTTTAGAACTACTAGCCACTAGCCATTCAGAGATAGACTGATATGGAACTAAGTCCCATGATGAATGCTTGGTTTTTTTTGTTTCCAAGTCATACACTTTTAATGTTTTCAGTGCCATACAAAAACACTGCTCAGAGGAAGGCAAAGGCAAACTGAATACTCGCTATTTTTTCAGAAGGAAAAGATTGCTTTCCTGTGACAAAGTTACTCTTCAATGATTTTTTTCTCCCTTATACAAACTTTCAATAGTTCCTTCACATTTTAAAAAGTGTTATAAGTATGCTGCTTTTGTTTCAAGTCACAGTATCTTAATTGTTGCTTATTTGAATCTATTAATGCAGTGACATTAAAGTAGAAGTACCCATTATTACAAAAACCACCATCCTGAATCATCATATGAAAATATTTGAAATCAGCATAGTGAATATATAGGATTAAATATGCTCTAGTGTCAAGTAGATTTTTTTAAAACACCCACCCTTTTAATTCAATTTGCAATTGGTTTCCATAGCCTATCTAGTAGTCTAATATCTCCCTTAGTACTTTAGTACTACATTCAAGCAAATTGAAAACCTCAACTAGACAAACGCTAAAAAGCAATGCGCTTTGGGAAGAACTTGGTAGAGGATGCAGAAAGAACTAGAGACATGTTTTGGGTAAAAAAAAAACTATTCAGTTAATTACTCTTACCTCTGGAATTTGCTCGTGGACCACCAGATGTCCCTCCTCGCTTATAACACTGCTGGAAATTATCCTAAAGTGAACATATAATATTTATCTTGGCATTAAAAATGCAGGACTATAATTGGTTATTACACAGGACTACTGGCTGGCAAATCTGTAAGATTAGTCCCTTTAGTTCTTTACCTGGCCTTCCCCAGCAACCAAAGAGGCTCAGATGTTTCCAAACACTAAGAAAAACAAAGCAAGGGCAACAGTGGCATTACCTGCTTCATCTGTTAATTAATCTGACCAATTAGATCTGTTAATAAATGAAAAACAATAAAGCACTTGGAGAATACAATGTAAAAGATACAATGCTGAGTAATGAGAGAAATTTTTACATGTGGCATGGTCCTCTGTCCCTCATCTCAGTATAAAAGGACATCATAAAGCAAGAACACAGATTTTTCTCAACCTTGCTCTATTTATACACCAAACTGGGAAGACCAATACCAACTATGTTGGGATTTGGGAATTTTTTTTTAAGAAATTGATAAAAAAGTATATTGTATAAATATATTTAGTGCCTAGAAATATAATCCAATATATTAAGAAAAAATGTTCCAGGGGCAGTACTTCAAACAAACTCAAGTATGAAGGAAGCCAAACTTCATACAACTCATGAAAAGAATAATTAGTGGTGTAATTATTATATGCAATAAAAAATTGAAACAGGATAAGAAGGTATACGGTAAAAATAATAAAGCCTCTTACTCCATACTCCCAGTCCCCCCTCTGCAATAGCAACTAGCATTATCAATTTCTTGTTCCTCAGGAAGAAATGTAAAAGAGCACACAAAATACTGTAATAGTGGTATTAAGAAGAGACAGTTCTTTTACTTAAGTCTATATTAATCAACATCCTCCCCTCACATACATTCCATGAGGATCACATAATAACATCTCGTATTTGTATGACTAATATACACACCTGGCTCTGTAGTGCTAAGCACTTAGGTGCTTTAGTTCATTTAATTCTCAGAATATCTCATGGAGAAAACCTCACTACCCCTCAGTGTTAGATGAAAAACTAACAGATGAGGAACTAGAGCTCAAAAAGTTTCACTAACATATCTAAGGTCACGTGGCAAGAGAAGTGATAAATGAGGGGTCAGACCCAAGGCATTTAGATTCCAAGGTGTTTTTCTTTTTTTTGAGATGGAGTCTCGCTCTTCTTGCCCAGGGTGGAGTGCAATGGCGCTATCTCTGCTCACTACAACCTCTACCTCCCAGGTTCAAGCAATTCTCCTGCCTCAGCCTCTCGAGTAGCTGGGATTACAGGTGTGTGCCACCACGTCCGGCTAATTTTGTATTTTTAGTAGAGATGGGGTTTCACCATGTTGGTCAGGCTGGTCTCAAACTCCTGACCTCAAGTGATCCACCCGCCTCGGCTTCCCAAAGTGCTGGGATTACAGGCGTGAGTCACCACGCCTGGCCTTCACCCTTTTCAATACTGCCTCTGTGTGGACATCCATCCTACCCCATGTAACTGTAAACTCCAAGGATACGTATTTTATATATTACCAACAGAACTCAGTATGATACCATACACATACTCAAAGACTTGTAAAACTTCAAAACTGAATATGCTGATGTATTATAGATTCAAATCCGTAAGTTCCCAAGGTTTGTTAAAGTGGAATTTCTAACATACTCTTGAGTCTTTTATCATATGTAGTAAAGAAAATATGCTGGGTTCTTCAAATAAGAACAAACAACAACAAAAATCTTATGAAAAAGGGCTTTGCTACATTTGCTATTTAGGCAAGTTAAGTCAAAGGCAATGTAGTAAACTTAAAATCATGGGCTCTGGAGTAAGAAAGTCACGTTCTAATCTTAGTTTACCATTTCCTTGATGAGTGACCTTAGATAAGTTATTTAACCTCTGAACCAGTTTCTCCTATAAGGTGGAAGAGCAAATGGGTTAATGCAAACAACATGATTAATAATGTCCTTAACACCTTCTAAGTTCCACATAACAAGCAGTTATCATTTATCTTTCTTGAGTAATTGGAAAAAGCTTCCAACTCAACTCTTCTCCATAGGACTTACAAGTAGTTTTAAAACTAAGAGTGCACTTTTAGAAAACAAATTATGACTCTGCTATATACTTCAATCACCAGCTTAACATCAACAACTGTACCATCATTCAACTATGACAACTATTCTTACTTACCCTTTGGGAATAAGGTGATCCAGAATACTCTCTAGCTTGGAACTGCAGCTGGCTATAATTTCCATTGGAAATTGAAGGGAGTCCTCTATAAGTATCAAAACCTAATAAATAAACAAACTTACATAAGATTATGTACAAAATCATATTAAACTTTTAAACAGTCTAATTCTATATTGCTTTAAAAGTTAAATTGATTGTATAATGCCATCATTAGAATTATACCCTCTTTAAGCAAACTACTAATATTGCTTCCACAGTAAAACATACATTTATATGTGATGTCTTCAAATAAGCCAGGTTTATAAATTTACTACTGCTAAAATGCAGGTTGGGGTTGGGAAAGCGTGGTGGTAGGGCAGTTAGCTACTTAGGGCCTCTGTCAAGGGTTGTTTTCTTGTTGTTTGCTTTTTTATAGGCAGTGCCTCACTCTGTTACTCAGGCTGGAGCACAGTAGTGAGATCACAGCTCACTGTAACCTCAAACTCTTGGACTCAAGCATTCTTCCCAGTTCAGCCTCCCAAGTAGCTGGGACTACAAGTGCACATCACCATGCCCAGCTAATTTTTAAAAATTCTTTGTAGAGACGGGGTCTCACTGTGTTGCCCAGGCTGGTCGCAAACTCCTGGCCTCAATGATCCTCCTACCTCGGCATCCCAAAGTCATGGGATGACAGGTGTGAGCCACTGCACCCGGCCTGTCTAGAGTATTTTGTTAATAATAAGTAGTGACTAGGATACTTGGAATCATAACAAAAGTTTAAGAGAATATCATTATTATAGTCTCAAATTCTATATTCTTTGTGACATAATCTAACAAATAACTAGATAATGGGCATTTTGTAAATATGATACACTTTTAGCAGAATTAAGTCAACAAAAGAAAAACATCACTCAAATATGAAAATTCATCCTCTGTAAAACAATATGGTGAAACCTTCCACTTCAGTAAGTCACAAAATCAATCTGCTTTTCATTCAGAAAATTAGTTCCTCTGTTATGAAGAATAGGTATATTAAAAATACTTTATTATTCACAAACAGGAAATTCTCTACTACATTGTAAATGACAAAAGGTTAGGTAAGAGCAAGGTTAGGTAAAAATGGTTTGAGTCAAGTAAACACACAGACAAAATAATTCAGTATAATTAAATTTTATTCAGGGCATACCTTTATAACCACCAGGGGACCGATAGGAATTGGTTATTAATCTCCCACCACGAGTACATCCTCTAACAGATCCCCGGCTATTGACAAATGGCTGAGTAGGTCTGGGAAATACATTCGTCTGTGCTGGGTAAAAGGCAAGGCTACCATTGCTTACTTGAATAGTTCCATCAGGATGATAATTTGCTGCTTAAGAAAAACGGTTTTGGAGTCCAAGAGTTAAATGGTAATAGTCTTTATACTTAAAAGCCAATATATATCAAAATCATTAATACAATTTGCTCCCTTTAAAAACAAATAGGAGATATATATTCATATATACAATTCATCTACATGACTCAAATACATAATTCATATATAATGGAATATTACTCAGCCTAAAAAAGGAAGAAAATTTTGACCCATGCTACAACACGAATGAACCCTTAAGACATGCCAAGTAAAATAAGCTAGTTTCAAAAGCACAAATATTGTATACCACTTATATGAGGTACCTAAAGTAGTCATTTTCAGAATCAGAAAGTAGAATGGTGGTTGCCAGGGGCTAGGGGGAGAGGAGGAGGAGTAGTTAGTATTAAATGATTACAAAGTTTCAGTTGGGGGAAGATGAAAAGTTCTGGAGGTGGACAGTGGTAATAATTACACAACAATTTGGTTGTACTTAATGCCACAGAATATCTATATAGTTAAAAAGGATTAAAATGGTAATTTTATGTATATTTTATGACAATTTTAAAAGCAGGCTAAATACTCTGGATGAGGGAGTAAAAGAAAATGGATTCTAACTAATACTGTATCTGAGAAGGCACATGACAAAAATATCATTTACGTAAGTCACCTGCCCTGTCTTTCAACAGTAGAGGGGAGAAGACAATTGGGTCATCTGTGCCTAGGTCCCAGAATTTATATTACCACCTCTTCATCACTTGATTAGCCAAGTACTCAGAATGCTCAATTCATTTGCTCCGACTTCAGTTAAAAAACTCAATAGGGATCTGAAATACCAATATGAAAAATCTACAAGTGCTTCTTAAATTTAAATTAAGAAATGAGTACAAAGTTACCTATTCATGATTTAGAACAGCATGAAAGATCAAAATAGTCTCCCATCTCTAAGCAAACTGTACAATGAGCATACTAAGTCATATCTTCACAGTCTTCAATCTTTTGTTATAAGATAAAAAGAAAAGGACAGATAACCATCTGTGTTAAAAGGGTTAACAGAATGGTTTCAAAACCTTCATACAAGCAGTCAGATAGTGCCCATCTACCTCAATCACTGTCTGTGGTAATCAAAGCAAATAGATTTGAAAATACAAACCCACTTCAAGGTTAAATCAGTCTTGTAAGTTCTATCTCTACAAAAATTAAAAATAGGTAAACTCAACACAGGAAAGGGCATTAGGTTTTTCTCAACACTGGAGGAACATGTGAAGAAATAATGCTTACTAGTCAGGAAAATACTTCTAAAGTGTCACTACAGACTTGCTAGACTTGCTTTCCATTCAATTGGCTGTCCATCTATGTCTTCCAAATATCATATGCAAAGATCTTACCAGTCTCTTGAGAATGGACAGTTTGTTCTACATGTATAGATGGCAGTTGGCACTGGGGTGGTGTTTGTGTACTTGCTGTGGTAAAACTTTGATTGTAGCCAGGTGAATAAGAGGATTCTTTTATTTCTTGTTCTTTCCGTGGAGGCAGAGGTGCATTAACATTAAATACCTTAAAAGACAAGGACACGCTGAGTCATTTGGGAAGTTTCAAAGAAAATTCTTAAGGGTGGTATCCAGAAAAATCGTACATTCAAAAACTTCTATTTTGCAGGCAAAGGACTTGAATAGACATCTCTCCAAAGAATATAAATGGCAAATAAGCACATGAAAACATGCTCATCATCATTAGGGAAATGTAAATCCAAACCATAATACAATACAAACTTTATACCCATTAGGAGGGCTATTATCAAAAAGACAGAAAATAAGTGTTGGCAAGGATGCGGAGGAACTGGAACCCTCATGCATTGCCAATGGGAATGCAAAATGGCGCAGCCACCCTGTGGAAAACAGTATGCTGCCTCCTCAAAAAGTATAGAATTAACATATGATCCACTAATTCCATCTCTAGGTATAGACCCCAAATAATTGAAAGCAGGACTCAAACAGCTATTTATACACCTATGTTCATAGCAGCATTATTCAGAAGAATAGCCAAAAGGTACAAACAACTCAACTTCCCAACAGATGAATGAATAAGCGAAATGAAGTACATACATTAAATGGATTATTCAGCCATATAAAAATGAAATTCTGATACACTCTATAACGTGAATGAACTCTGAAAACATTCTGCAAAGTGCAGTAAGCCAGATACAAGAGGAAAAATGTTGTAGGATACCACTTATATGAGGTAGAATAGGTAAATTCATAGAAACGAAGTAGAATAGAGATTAGCAGAGCTGTGGAGGGGGTTACAAATAAATAGAAATTATTGTTTAATGGATACTGAGTTTCTGTTTGGAATAATGACAAAGTTCTAAAAGTAGTGATGATGATTGCACATTATGAATGTACTATTATAATACCACTGAATTGTATACTTTAAAAAGGTTAAAATGGTAAATATTGTTACACATACTTTACCACAGTAAAAAACACAACAAAAAAAACACTCCTACTCGATTCCTGACAGAATTTACACATAAGAGCAAAAGTTAATCTTCCTGCTACTATGCTATCATAATAATGCTTACTGAGAATAAAAGCTATAAGGGAAAACGGTCTTTTTTCAAAAACTAAAGATGAACGAAATATTTCACCGTTTACTGAATCTTTACCATGTGGCAAGCAATGATCTGTCCTTCTATGACTCTCTAGCTCCCTGATTCTGCTCCATTTTTCCTTACATCACACAGCACCTAATATACAGGTATCTGTCTCCCCAGCCCTCCTACCTCCATAATAAAATGTTAAGTTTCCTGAGCATATTTTACTTTTTTTCACTGCTACAACCTCAGTGATTAAGAACAGTGCCTGGTTTTGTAACTATTCTTTAATCAATAAATGAGTAAGAACCAATGTGTACTGGGTAGGATTCAAACAGGCAGATAAAACAGATTGGCATGAGCAAAAGGTATTGTGATAAGAATATAGAAGGCAAGCCCAGAGGACCAGTGTGGCAGGTATACCAGACTTGAAAAGGTACTGAGTATCAGAGGACTAAATTTCATTCTGTAATGGAACACTGCTTGCTTTTAATTAGACAAAAGTAAAGGTAAAACCAATGTGGCTATCCTGTGCAGGATGAACTGACAGGAAAAGAGTGAAAGCAAGAAAACTATTCTGTCTAAAAATAAGATATTCTAAGTGATAAGGTGAGTGAATTCAACTGTCTGGACTCACCAGCCAATCTCCCCGGGTGATGCCTGCTTTCCATGCTACTCCACTGGCCCCACTACCACCATCAAAGTGCTTGGAGTGGGACACTAAGCACCAACAGGAAGGGTTCTTATTGGCTCACTAAGGCTTTCTTCCCCCCGAAGAACTGTTTTAGACTAGTCTGTGTTTAGAGAATAAACATACCAAACTAGCTGTAATATTATTAAAAAAAAAAAAAAAAAAGCCTTAACTACAATTTGTAGAAAAATACATAACTCAAACCACCACACAAATCTGAACAAATCTCCAAAAACCATCTTGAGATCAGGATAAAATAAAATGAAAGTTTCAGCAATGACAGAACACCCAAGTATGTGTCCGGTATTTCAGGTTACTGATGTTAGGGAATAACACTAGTACTGATATTAGTAATGGTTAGTATTATTAAGCTGTTGCTAGAAATTCTGTTTCTCACCCACACATTGTGTTTAATATGGGTCCTCGACTTTGCCTGCTACTAATTCTGAAAGAGGGAATAATGTTCTGATAAAACACCCATTTAAAATTCTAGAGCCTGCGGATTTCCTACTCTTCTACCACAACAGCATTGTCATTGGCCAAATGTAATTCTACGAACTCAAATAAATTTTACAAAAGGCAAACTTTTCACATAGTACCCAATAATTATGTAAGAGAAACAATGGCTTTTAACAGGAATAATGAACTGCAATCATCATTCATGTTTCATACTCACTGTCTGCATGGCTTGAAAGGGTGCTGTGTTAATGGTTACTGAACTACTACTTGCTGGAGGTGACTGGAGGCCCTGTTCAGAGCCCTTTGCCATGGGAGGATTTGGAGAAGCTAGTGAAGACGGTTGCTTGCCTGGGGGAATTGCTGCCTGGGGAGGAGAAATGCAGCATCAGCCAATCACCTGCCATATAACAAGCAGTTAACTTACTCTAAAACCCAAACTAGCATAAGTCAGCAAGTTCTTTAGGATGACATTTGGACACAGGAATGCAAAAGAATAGCTTTTGCTTACAACTTCAAATCTCAGTTGCTGAGGATGCATACCAGTATTTGCTTTGCACAGCTTGCTGACTAAGTGAAAGAGTCTTACCAATAATCAGTCTAACAGATGAGGGGCTGAACTTTTTTTATGCACCTCGTTCTTTTCAAACCCTGAAATGGTAATTTCCGGTTAAGAACCTAATATTATTCAAAATTTATACATCAGAATTGGATTTAAGAAAAAACTTGGGTTAGTTGTTTAGTGTTAATTTTTCTCTATTCTAAAGACTTATTAGTGGGTTTCTAAGTCAGCTACCTAAAACAGAAAACAACTCTGATCCGATTTAAGTAATCCTTACCTAAGGAAGCCCCAAGTTCTTGACGTAACAGATTATAAATCCAAAGGCTTTAAAAAATACCAAAAACCAATCTCAACTAGACTGTGAGGCAGACAGCTATGAGTTACTTGGTAACAATCACTTCTTCCTCTTCTTAAAATGAGGAATGAGTTCATTTAAATTCAGATCAAGTCAGCACCATAAAAACTAAGGATTATCTATATTTTCTTATCTTCTATAATGAATACATATTCTTGTATAATAGTTAACAAAAAATACCTGATAGTCGCTAAATTACCCCTCAAAATTCATCCTACTATGTCCATCTTAAGAATTTACTCAAACTTAGTAAAAACTGTAACTTAGAATTGAAATTGAAAGCACAAACATAATACCGTTAAAATGCCTTTTTTTTTTTTTTTGAGACAGCGTCTCACTTTGTCACCCAGGCTAAAGTGCAGTGGCACACAATCTCTGCAAACTCCGCCTCCCAGCCTCCCAGGTTCAAGCAATTCTCCGGCCTCAGCCTCCTGAGTACCTGAGACTAGAGGCACGCGCCACCGTGCACAGCTAATTTTTGTATTTTTAGGAGAGATGGGGCTTCACCATGTTGGCCAGGTGGTCTTGAACTCCTGACCTCAAGTGATCCACCTGCCTTGGCCTCTCAAGGCGCTGGGATTGCAGGCGTGAACCACTGCACCTGACCCAAAATATTTTTGACAAAGTTAGCCAAAATAAGATTGTAACTCATTCCAACTCAGTAAGTGCTAATATTAAAAATATAAAGTTATTGAGCTTTCAGTTATACAAATAAGAAACTTTTCTCCTAAAAGTCCTCCAGTGTAAATATAGTGAGAAATTTGACTTAATGCTACCTACACTTTTCATTATTTTAGATTAAAAATTGGCATTTATTGCACTAGATAAGGCAATACCATATTAAATCTATTTATATGCCAAAGCCACAATAAAGTTATCTGTATACGTTCTAAGATCACAGTATCTATAGAAAGCAATACATTAATAAAGTATAAATGGTACATCATTCAACTAATCACGCCTGTAATTCATAAGATAAACTGGTTCTGCTATTCTTTAAGACACAAAAGAAATTAAGACAATTGGTCTTTTACCTCAGGAGTCTCTGAGGTCATAAACTCTGTTTCAGATCCAGAAGAAGCCTGATCGGTAGTAACCAAGCAAGCATTTGAGCTACAAGTAACTGGAGAAGCAGCCTAGACACAGGAAAATACAAAACATTGTAAAAGGCACATTTTGTTCACTTTAGATTTCTTGGGCCCTGGCCTTCCTAATATGTTACTCTTACTGAACAGGCACATGTGTCAAGAAGCACTCTACTAAACACTTTACACGTGTTAATATATTTAATCCTAATGGTAATCTGTGAGGTAGGTACTATTCTCATTTTATTGACAATGAAGCAGTGACAAAGAAAGGTTAAGAAATTTGCCCAAGATCATACTACAATTAAGTGGCAGAGCTGAGATTCAAACACAAGCAGCCTGCTACACTGCCTTTCCAGGCCTGGTCACCAAAACTACACATCTCATCCCATTTTCACTGATTCTTGGCCCTGCAGTAGATAGCATCCATGGGAAGGTGAGCTCTGGGCATATTTAACACTGTAGGCACAGCTCTGCCAAGGATCATAGTAACTATGCTTTCATGCTAAGTGCTATCAGTGTCCTAAAAAGGCAGGCTAAAGCATAAATAGAAAGAATAAGCTCTACATAAATCAGAATGGCACCAAAAATGCCAGTGAAAAATCAAAGCTGATAGTATATGTAAAATAAAAATTGGGAGAAAGTACATTAGGAACAAAAGTTGTGACAACTGTAACTTACAGAAAATGAAAAGAGTGGCTAGGAAAGAATTCTATCACGCAACAGGTATTCAAAAATAGCAGAGAGACACCCATAAAAATCTGGCAAGAGCAAGGTCTAAAGTTTCAGTGAATCCACTCCTTTTATCTAAATGCTTCTATGTGGTTCTGAGGACCCCAAGTAATAAAATAGGTGAACTGGAAACTAATGAAGGGTAACAAAACAGAGAAATTATGTTTCAGTGACCTTCTTGAAGGAGGCATTATGATATGTTGCTTTTTAGGAAGGAGACTGGGGATTAAGTTTCAAGATCTCATGGAAAAAAATATTGGAAATCCTTTAGAACATCTTATATTACCCAAATAAATAGGCCTAACTTAGATCTGGCCAAAATATTAGAACCATTATGAGATTAGAGTGTTTCTAAAACTAGGTCTTTCTTCTGGCTCTGTCATTAAAGTAATGAGACAAGTGCCCAAGAAAAGTAGAACTGGCTGTTGTGGGGAAATAACTAACTCTGTTGCTAAGTGAAGATTCACAGACGCTAGGTTAAGGCATCTTAGGCCACTTGATAGTTAATCTTAAAATGGCTTGAATTTCAGTTAAAAGGTTCATTTAATAACAAAGACATTTATATTAGTATTTATTTAGAAGTGATGGCAGTTCCTGCTTCCAAATTAGTGCTTTTTAAGTAGACCAGTTGGAGGTGGGTTATTGGTAAATAAACATGATGTTTGAAACCAATGTTCCAAAAAATGGGAATGAAGATTCAACCAGTAAGTTTTTAAAAATATAGGTAACACCCTAGAAAATTCTGCTCTAACAGGTCTAAGGTCTTATCTAGAAATGTATACCTTATTAAAGTGACCAGGGGCTTCCGATGCAGCCATCCCACAGCCTCCACCAGAGAACTACTGAACTAGACCAGTGCTTTTCAAAAAATTTGTCAATTGAAAGCCTTATGGAGAACCCTAAACAGCTGGAACAGATAAAATTTAACTGCTTCAGTAAAAGCAGTGAGTGAATTGGAGGAAAGTAGGAAAAACTTCAATATACCCTGCTCAATAAATACAGTTTGAAAATTAAGGCTGGGTGCAGCAGCTCACACCTGTAATCCCAGCACTTTGGGAGGCTGAGGTGCGTGGATCACGAGGTCAGGAGTTCAAGATCAGCCTGGCCAAGATGGTGAAACCCCATCTCTACTAAAAATACAAAAAAATTAGGCAGGTGTGGTGGTGGGCGCCTGTAATCCTAGCTACTTGGGAGGCTGAGGCAGAGAACTGCTTGAACCCATGAGGCAGAAGTAGCAGTGAGCTGAGATCATGCCACTGCACTCCAGCCTGGGTGACAGAGAAAGACTCTGTCTCAATAAAAAAAATTAAAAAAAATAATAATTTCTTTCTTCAGACACTTTACTATGTTAATAAACTAAATGACTTAAGCTCAAGAGAACATAATATTCTTAGACAAGGTACCCTCTTACTTCTTCAGGCTTGCTCTCTCCTTACTAAAGTCAGCAAACCTGTATTAGATGTTTTCAGCATAGTTATCAGGGAATCATTTTAGGACAAGTTGTATTTAATCTACTAAACTAGATATGCTTAGAATACTTTCAGTAATTTCATTAGGTACATTAGAATCAGTAAGTCTGATTATTCTTTCCAAAGCAAGAGCTTCTTCCTTGAGTAATAAAGAATAAAAGATTAATTTGGAAAGTTACCTGTAATGGCTCTTGAAGAAAATCACTTTGACTGGACAGATTTTGTTCTTTAGATGCTGCAAGAAGTAAAACAAACAGTAACTATTGAGGGAAGACAAAAGCTTATGCGTATCAACTAGGAGGAAACTAAAGCTTACACTTCACAAAAAAAGGCATTAGCTGGAAGGACTAGGTTTCAAGTTCATTATGCACTTTCTATTAAGAGTTTTAAAAAGAGAGAACTGTAGAAGAATAGAAAATACTAGTTCCATCGGTGACACAGAGTGATGTTCTAAGGTTAAATGGACAAAAATAGCATTTCAAGACTTCCAAAAGAAAGAACTAAGACATTAAAAAATAACTGATAATAGTGATCTGGAAGATAAGACCCGAGCTACCATGCATAGTAATTAACTGATAAACTTAAGTTTCACAAATTTCAAAGTCAATCTTATCTGGATCATCTGTTCAGTTTTTTTCTGATTATATATATTAATATACTTTTCAATTATATAGTTTGTTTCTTCTTGTTAATATTCATCACTTTTATTAATTACTCTCTATTTACTCTTACTTCACCCAGGAATTGCTGCACCAATCTTCAAGCTGGTGTATACTGCTCACTACAGCTGGACTAGCTTTATGTCACTCCTCTCTGGAGAAAAACAAATGTGGAGCAAAAACCCTAAGCTTTGAAGCATCGGGCCAGATTCTAACGCAGGCTCCTTTGTTAGTTACTGTGTTAATCACCGTTCTCCACTTCATTGTGGTAATCGCACCCGTAGTTAAGACCTAAAAGCCTCAACACTAGATTTAGAGTCCAAAGGAGTCAAGCAAGTTCTGGTCAGAATTCACTCCAACAACAACATAAATTACAAAAACAGCTATTGAGTATTTCCATTCACCCATCCAGAGCCTTTCTCCAAAAAGTGAAAACAAGTCAGTTAAGTACACTAATGTCCTAACGGTAATTTCCCCACGTATAACTGGTAACAGATGTATACAGTTAGAATAAATTAATATACCAACATATTAGGACATCTAAAATAAAATCATTTGAAAAGACAACAACAGCAACAACAAACAGCTGTTAGCTCAAGACGTTTGCTCCAAGTCTTTAGAATGATTACATACCTACGGGGCTACCTGGAGTAGCTGAAGGCGGTTGTGACGATGGAATTGCACTTGAAGGTTTGTCAAAGTCCAGAACAGACTCCTAAAGATACAATTTTAAATAGAGTAGAAACAGAGATTACTCATTTAAAAGCTATTACCATTAAATTATTCATGATGTTGCCTATAGTCTATTAGCTACAGATATCTAGCTAAAGCTATAGGTATCTGGCTAATCACTATCTCAAGATGCCAAAAATAGTCTCCATAGAAAAAGAAATTAAGAATTAAAATTAAAATCTAAAGTAACTGCCATACCTTAAGGCTGTGTAGAGTGCTAAACCCACAAGAGTAGGCTGTGCACAGTGGCTCACACCTGCAACCCCAGCACTTTGGGAGGCTTAGGTAGGAGGATTGCTTGAGCTCAGGAGTTCGAGACCAGCATGGGCACAAAGCGAGACCTTGCTGCTACTAAAAATTTTTTAAAGAATTAGCTAGGAATGGTGGTATGTGCCTGTAGTCCCAGATGCTCAGGAGGCTGAGACAAGAGGATTGCTTGAGCCCAGGAGTTCGAGGCTGCACTGAGCTTTGATCACACCACTGCACCCCAACCTCGGCCAGCAGAGTGAGACCCTGTCTTTAAACAAAACAAAACAAAACAAAAAAACTACAATAGTAAATCTAAGGACTAAGTTGGAGAAGAAATTCTTGACCTTACTAAGGTCCTACACATAGCCATCAATCCTAGTCTAATCAGAACCCCCATTTTTATTACACCCAACCAAAGAGCACCTATTTATCTCAACCATTTACTAGCTCATGCTGTTAAAACACTTCCATGATGAGAAATCACTCTCTTCTGCCTATCTCAGTTCTCCCAGAAAAGTTTCCAGTATTTTGCACACTTAAGCTACACATTTGCAGGGAGCATTTTAGTTCTTTCATCTTCAAGTAACCTGATGGTATAGGCAATTCCTACATTTTGCAAATAAGTGTTAAAGGTCAATTAAACAGCTGGTAAGTAACAGAATTTAAAACCCATGTCTATATTCAAAGCTCAGGATCTTTTACTAAACAAAAATACTTATTTGACTACTTTAGCCCTCAGTAATCTCATACTATTCTCAAATTCTGTGTATCTCACAACATAAACATATTGTATAACACAATTTATCATTTAACTGTTGATTTAACATAAATTTACAATCTTCTACAACTGGAATATAAATTCCTTGAAGGCAATGAATGTCTTATTTTCTATATCTATACTACAACGGTACCTAACAATACCAAGCATAGAGTAGGTTCTCACAGTTCTCAGTACTGATGATCTATAGCAGTAATGATACTTGTGCAAGTTAAGCTTTTCACATGCTTACTTCATTTTTTTTTGTTCTAACAAACTTAGGAAGTAGGAACAATAATCCTCATTTTTCAAATAAAGAAACTGAGGCAGAATCAAGTAATTTGCCTAAACTCTAGGCTAGGAGAGCTAGGAGGCAGCAGACCCAGGACTTGACAGAATAATCAATGCTCTTAACAATAATTTCACTGTAATGTTTCCAATTAGAATCCCCATGAATATCATTTAAGATTTTGTAAATGACTCATACTTGCATAAAGTTACAAGTTCCTTGAATCTGGGTCATCAGATCCTGCAGTTTTTCTTTCCTCAATACTGGATCCTTCGGAAGGGTAGAGGAAGAACCTACAGGCTGATGCATAGGCTTAGGCACCTACAAGATAAACCCATAATGTGTAAGAGCGAAATTCAAATTCAAGAGCCTAGTCTAGGAAACAGCTTATCACTACACCTTAAAGGAAAAGAAAAAACAGCAATGTTCATTTATCACAGATAAAGAATTTTCTCATAAATACTGTTTCTAAATGAGCAAACTTTAAACAGATTTTTCCCCTTCACAATTTTCATGGAACTCTTTCTAAAACACAAAATTAAGATCCAACAGAACCTCCTTGTTAAGAGTGTTTTCATTATGGACACAAGTTACCATATGTCCTCTAGTATAAGACACCAATGACTATGAGACATACCAATGATTTTTTTTCCAGGGCAAAAATTACTACTACCACATTAAATATACATCCCATTTTTAAGATCTGATTTCAGAAATCAAAATGTAAATACATATATAAATACATACATACACATACCCTAAAATTGAGGGGGATACACTATATTTTGTTATAAAGTAAGTACACTCTTGGGGGCTACTGATATTCATCCTAAATTGCTTAAAATTGCTACACATCCTAAATTAGACCAATTTACAGTTACTTCTTAAAGCTGTCAACATGCCAGTCTCCACTAGCTCCTCTTCTCCACCTTCTAATTTTCAAAGAAGATACACAGCTAAGTTTGTCAAAGGTACCAGATAAAATAGAGTTAAGAGACCATAAGTGAATACATATGAGACTCTTTTAGGAGGAAGGTTTGAACATTAGTGATTAATTTCACGTTATCTAGTCTTTTGGCTTTGAACTCTATTCTGCATTTGACTGTACTTAGTCAATATTCTAGACGGCTCAGATTCCAAGAAAGACAGAAAAATACTATATTACACACAGAAGTATCCTCTCCTCTCAGTAAATGAAAAACCCTGCAACTTCAATATAATGCTATCTGTGCCACAAAAGCAAATTAAATATATTTTGACCTTTCCAAATATGCAACCCTGATTTTAAATGCAATTCATCAAATAGCATGATAATATTCTGGTATGATAAAAGTTCTGCATTGCTATACCTACTGGAATTTTAAACCACGTTTTTAAAAGCAGCTTCATTGAGATATTAAGTTGAGTTTTAAAATATGTTTTTCAAAATAGTTATATTACAGTTATGGTTGTGCAACATTTGGTTAATAAAATAAAGCTGCTAATCTTCCGCAGGGTCAGGAAGAAGCTAAAATTAATATTAGCAACTTGAAAGGAGAAAGGAGAGCAAAACAGCCACATAACTCTAAAATTTTGTTTCCATAGCAGAATTAAGCCAAGGGTAATTTACTTATAAAATGCAATGCTTTGCTTTCCCCAAGCAAAATGTTTTTCACATTATTAGAGGGCCAATGGTTTATCAGAAAGCCTTTAGCTAAAATGGCACAGAAGTGCAAGGAAGACTACTCCACAGAGATAAGAGATCAGTGGAAGCACAAGTTCATACATCTCAGCAAATGAGGTGGTAACAAGTTTACGTTATAAATAGTAGTAAATAAGTAATTTACAATAAAAGGCAACCCTAACATAGTACTATACCCAAGAATTATTCAATGTAAGTGTTACCTACCTGAAATAGGTTATTTATGCTTAAAAGAATGTGGCCTTATATTTTAACTGAATTTTGTACTCCAAAACCTAACTACAAAATATTTAATGCCAACACTCTTCCTACCTTTGGAAAAATTCTCATTTTGAAATGGAAATAGAGAACTAATTCAAATCCTTCCCCCAATACTGAAGTATCTGCAACCACCCTAAACCACCTTCATAAAGACCTGGGCTAAACTGAGTGACCATAAAGGAGTAGAAGAGAAGCAAGATAATATAGAAAAATATAACTTGTCAGAAAAAGTTATTCATATAGCAGGTAAATGACAACAAATGAAATACAGTATCTCCCATCCTGTGACAAGCATTTACATTACTCACTTGTTCACACTATGGTCTTGTCTAAATTATCTACTATTTTCATATCATGTTATGTTGTTAAAATTTTGGCATTAAAACAACATTTTATAATTGCAGAAATTTCATCTCAGATTAGGTTCAAAGACAGACTAGATTAACTCCCAGTTTTCAAGGGAATATAATAAATCTACCCACTAAAGAGGGTGAAATATTTTATACATTAACTTCACATGGGTTTTGAAGAGAACTAAGGCTGGGCGCAGTGGCTCACGCCTGTAATCTCAAGCACTTTGGGAGGGTGAGGTGGGTGGATCACCAGATCAGGAGATACAGGCCATCCTGGCCTAACAAGGTGAAACCCCGTCTCTACTAAAAATACAAAAAATTAGCCAGGCATGGTGGCATGCATCTGTAGTCCCAGCTACTCAGGAGGCTGAGGCAGGAGAATCGCCTGAACTCGGGAGGCGGAGGTTGTGCCACTTGCACTCCAGTCGGGGTGACAGAGTGATTCTCCATCTCGAAAAAAAAAAAAAAGAGAGAGAACTAAAAAGTCATTACCACAACACCTTATTTATGCCTACACTGACAGAAGCAGAATGATACAGATCAACTCACATCTTTGGGTTCTGTGTTAAATTTCCTGGGCAGGAGCTGGTCATTTGGTATGAGGCTTGCTGTAGCTACTCCCCAGGACTTTGGAGAAATCTGTGACTGTGATGTTAAAGAGTGTTTCTGACTCTCAACATTGTTTTCCCAGGATTTTGGAGTCTCTGGCTGTTTTGAATCCTGTTCTTCACACATGGGAGTGGTCCATGACTTGGTGGTGTTCTGTTCACTCTGCACGGAAGGTGTCCAAGACTTTGGAGTTTGCTTCTTTGGATCTTGTTCTTTCTGCAGCTGAGCTGGCCACAGCTTTGGTGTCTCCTGCTTCTTTTGTTCCTCTTGAACATATCCTGCTTTGGATTTAGGTGTTTCTTGCTTCCACTGGCTAGGAGATGGCTTGGATTTGGAGATCTCCTGCTTCTTCTGCTCTTCTGGCAGAGTAGACCTGAGTTTTGAGGTGTCTTGTTTCCTCTGTTCTAAGGAAACTGCAGGCTTGGATACCTCCTGGTGCTTACCAGGAGACTCCCAGGACTTAAAGGATTCCTGTTTCTTCTCTTGACCATCTGGTTCAGTAAGCATATCCCAACGTTTTGGGAGATTTGGTTTTCTAGCATAATCTGCTTCCCAAGGTTGCTCTTCGCCTTGTTTGTTTGAATAATCTACTTCTGTCATATAGCGTCTGTTAAGAAACTAGATAGAGAAACAATGCACTTAAGTCACAAAATTCATAGAAGACCTTGAAGGGAATATTCAACCCTATTAGTATCGTTATGTCCATTGATCTAAGTTGTTGCACTAATATGAAATTTCTGTCCTTATTCTACTTGAAAAGACTTTCCTACTTCTCTTTCCTTCTTTTCTGTCCATTCTTTTTTCCTCAATTAACAGAAATACAGACTTCGCTACTTCAGAAGTAGCAATTTCTGTTTGACTTGCCTAAGACTGGCAACAATTGTTTGATTCGGACTCTTCTACCAAGGCTGTTCTGCCTTTGCCAGCCTTAGGACCCTTCTCCCGAGGTGACTCCCTCAAACATTAAAAGGCAGAGGATAGTTCAACTTCGAAGTTAAATTATGTAACCTTAAACCTTACATTTCCTAAGCTACCAGTGTTTTATTTATTTCCCCTATACATCAATTACACTGTTTTTGAATCTCCCATTCTTTTCAGCTTCCCATGAATTTCAATGTCACTTCAGAGAGAAAACAAATACCCTTTTCTGCTACCAATGTGAGTAAATTCTGGAGACAGGCAAAGTCCTGTGCATCTTAAAGTTCCTCTAACACAGGGGCCAAAAATAGCTAACACTTGGGCAGTCAGTGTGCCAGGTCAAATTCTAAGTAATATAGAATTTAGATCAACCTCTTTAATCCTCACAATAACCCCATGAATTAGTCATTATCATTATCCCTATTTTACATATGAGGAATAACAGACACAGCTGGATCAGACTTCTTGCCCAAAGTCCCTAAGCTAGTAAACTGCAGAACCAGTGTTCAAGCTCAGGCAGTCTGGCTCCAGAGCCTTAGCTTCCAACCACAACCCTATACAAAAGGCTGGAAAATCAACATCAGCAAATTGTCCTTCAGTATCTTACCTCTTGTGGTTGTATCTCTGGCTGGGCAAATTCCATTAGAGACTCTGGGATGATAAAAAGAATTCGAATAAACACTACGGGAACTATAAGTTTTTAGACAGATTACAACTATAATTCATTCTAGAAACATATTTCAGAAGACTCATAACAGCAAAAGGGCAATACAATCAAGTATATTGATGGCAAGAGGAATTCTATTGCTTGTTAGTCCAAAGCATGTGGTCTGAGGCTAGTTCAAACTAGTAGCTCTCCTTATGTAAGACACTTCACAAAAGTCAAGTTTCGGTTTAAAACTGATATCTGATTGAAAATAAGACTATTTCCTCTTACCCTAAAACACAGTTTTTTTCAAGTTAGCATTATAGCTCATGTCCCATGGGGTAAAAATTGGTCATCACAGCTTGAAATAGAGCCCTTAAAAACCTCTTACAAGCCAGTTTAAGATTAGGAGGGGATAAGAGAGTGGAGATACTTAAGCACTGGACTTTGTATTAAGAACTAAGGAGAAATAAACATGGAAAATGGTTTGACTCTTGCTTATGGCTACCAGAACCCTGCCTGGACTACCTCCTTAGAAGAGATAGTTAATAAATCCAAGTTTGGTAAACAAAAGCAAAAGTGCCATTTGCTCAAAATATTTATTCCCCAGGCAAATGGTAATTTTAAAAGTATATTTTCTTTACTGACTTT
Source organism: Rhinopithecus bieti (assembly GCF_001698545.2). Classification (NCBI taxonomy): domain Eukaryota; kingdom Metazoa; phylum Chordata; class Mammalia; order Primates; family Cercopithecidae; genus Rhinopithecus; species Rhinopithecus bieti. The sequence continues at coordinate 143,332 of NW_016814574.1, forward strand.
AGCCCTTTTTTCTCCTGAATCGATATTTCAACCTTAGGTTAATTACATCCTCATTCTACTACAGTTTTGGATTCTACCATAACTTTCATTGTAAACAATTTTAAACAGAATTATCCCACTAGTAGTTTAACAGAGAAGTTTACTGAAATTCCATAAATGCCTCCTTTTAACCAATGTATTCTTGTGGGAAAAAGTACAAACTAATATTTCTAATAAGGTTCACTCTGTAAATCATGGTGATAAAGCCTATAGATGTTTTATAAACCTAGGTTTATCCTGCAGTAAGTAAAGATTTCCATGCATGTAGAACCTTACAAATTAAAATAAAGCAATCATTGTACAATATGTGACTCATTTGGGGTATTAAAAAATGCAACCACTATAAGGATTTTCAGAGGTCACAACAAACCTGACTCTTTGACAGATTCAGTCTTCGATAATTGTGTTTTTTTCTCTGATTGTATTAGCATTTCATCCTCCAGTGGTACTTCCTTTTCCTTGGCATTTTTGGGAACTGGGATACTTTCAAAATAGCCTGAGTTCAGCAATTTAGACAGTAGATCTTTCAAGTGTTTGTCTAAGAAAGAGTGATTAAGACTTAGTTGTCACATGACCTCACTGAAAATTACTGGGAAATCCTAATTTTATCCTAGTTGTAGTACACCGTTACAATAGTTTACATTGATGTACACAATACATCGTTACAATAGTTTACAACAGTTTACATTTTCATGGTACTGACTGGAGAACTTATCAGTACCATGAAAAGTAAATATACAGTCCATCTTTATTTTATGCTGAATCAATACGAATTTTAACAAGATCATAATCTCAAAAGTTCAGCAAGTCACTTTAGTTTCTCTGGACCTCCATTTCCACCATTTGAAAAATGACTAAAGATCAGAGACCCTAATCAAGTATGTCACAAAAGCATACATCTATTCTCTGAGATGAGAAATAAGTCATTTTTCCTATCTGCTCCCAAGACATCACAACTAGCAACCACTCTATCTTCCCCAAGTAATTAAGGCTTTAGAGATGTGAAAGTCAGTTCCTCAAAATCTATTAGGTTGGGTTAGAAAGTCCTATATTGGACAACCTCTATTAGATTACTAATATTATTAATCTATTTTAGAAAACCCTATCTTGTACAAACTCTGAAGTATTTTTAGACCACAAAATTCCATCATGAAGATTTTACTCAAGTTATGCTCTTTGTCATTCCTACCACCTGACCATTTGATGATCAAGAAAAACCTTAAAATGATGCTGAAGTCACTACACTACAAATAGGTCTAAAGTCATTTTATTTGAATATCCATTAAAAACATAATTCCAAACTAAGCGGTTTCCGTACTTCATTTGAGTATATTATTCCTTTCATAGGACTACTATGACACAGATTTTGTCTTTAAAAAAAATCAGCTTTCAGTTATAATTTACAGGCAAAATTCTCCTATCTTAACTGTACAGTTTTAACAGATATTTAGTTGTCTTACCACCAGAATCATGATACAGAGGATTTTCATCAACCCAAAAAGTTCCTTACTACCCCTTTTGCAATTAATCTCCTCCCCTGACCCCCTGAAAACCAATAACCCGCTATCATTCCATTATGTCTTCTCTAGAATTTCATATAAGTGAAATCATACAATATGTACTCATTTTATGTCTGGCTTCTTTCACTCAGCATAATTATTTTGAGATTCATCTATGTTGTTACATGTATCAATAGTTCTGTCCCTTTTTTATTGGTGAGTAGATTCCACCGTATGGGTATACCACATTTTATCGATTTATCAGCTGAATAAAGCTAATATGAACATTCATGTACAAGTACTTACATGAACACGTCTTCATTTATCTTAGGTACTAGAAGACCAATTGCTTCGTGTTATAAGTGTATGCTTCATTTTATTAAAATATTGCCAAACTATTTTCTAAACTCATTTTGCATTCTAACCAAGAAATAAACTTTTAATTTTGATTTAAGCTTGAATGAACTTAGAAATCTTAAGATAGTTACAGATACTTGGATTTTTTTTTTCAACGAAGCAATCACTGGTAACAAAAATATTTACTACCTTCTAGTAAGTTTTCATTACTCTAAGCTAGTACACAAAGCTATGTACTTCACGTCCAGTCATTTGTATTTGGTCATTTGGCCAAAGTCTATTTAGCAAGCCAAAAGAACTCTCTTTCCACAGACCACTTCCAGATCAACAGACAACAATGTTTCAATAGACTATAAAACCATTCATATATTCTTAGGCTGATCTAGTAGATGAGCCTCGATTATTAACACTGTGTGAACTTAAGATTCTTAAATAGAACAGGTACTACCGCACAGAATAGAAAACTGAACCCCAAAATGATCAAGCTAGTGTTGAAGCCAGCACTTAGCTCTATTTCCAAATCATATTGACTTGCCACTTCAAAACTCTCCCTGAATATCATTTTAGTGACTAGGGTTATACAATAGCTGCTTTTAACAGGACTAAACAAAGGGATCATTCTCCCAATGAATATACTATTATTGTCAGACATGTAAGTTCTGATGGACTGACACAGTTTAGACCCTCAATATCATACTAAACTTCTAGACATAAAGTTTAGTATTTACTGCATAAGTCCAGAGTAGAGAAAACTCACATGTCGTTCCTACCACTGCTTTCTCACTACCTTCCAAAAGGTCCCAAAAGTACAAGGATGACTGCTCCATCTGGTCTTCAACACTGACAAGGAAAAGCAGCAGCAGAACAAAGTGGCTTTAGAAGTACATATATATGGAGCAGCACAATTTATGCAATATAACCCATTAACAGACAAGACATTCAAATGTTAATTTTGTCTTTTTGCTCTTTGGAAATAAAAAAATTGAAATGTATACACGGTGACTAAATGCCTGCTTGAGGATTTCAAATGTAAGAATTTTTCCTTAAAACAACTAAAATATGGATTTTACCAAATAAAACTATTAAAGAATAGACCAAAAAGAGTTTAAAGCTGCCAATGCAGTATCATTAGTTCAGGTGTATGCCCTAGATAAAAGAACACTGAAATAGAAATATTAAGAGCCGCATTTGACTTTAAAGAAAGCAGCTTATTTAACAAATTATGTTTTGCTTACATTTCATATATTAAAGTGAAGCTACATTCCCTGAACCCACAAAAGCAAAGAAAGCAATGTATAGATGATGATGATGGAGTAGACTATCAGCATGAGAATTTAAAAATATATGGCTATACATAGGCAATTAAGAGTTCTATTAGGTTTCTCTCTGATCAGAGACTGACTTCTAGTAACTGTTGAAATCTGACTCTACTTTAGTATGGCTAACAAATACAAAGCTGGAATAGCCTGCATCTAACAAAGCAAGAGCAAAGCATCTGTCCCCTAGCTGATTTACTCCATCAAAACAAAAAGAGCAGTGGATCACTGTGAGGGAAAAAAATCAGACAGCCCCAATTTGCAGGCTTTGTATTTTAAACTATCAAATGTTATTTCTCACTAGTTATTCACAGCATAAGAAGAACACCAAATAATTCTTACTTTGAAAGTTTAATGATACCGGCCATGTTAAATATTATTTACCTCTACTTAAGTATAGCAGAAGTAAGAAGGCAACTCTGAAAAAATTATTTTAAAAGTTTTAGAAATAGATATAATATACTTGTACAGGATTAAAATTTGATGCTCAGACATCATTTTTTTAAAATCAGTATTACAATAAAGAAGCATGTTAATGAGACCATTCAAATTCACTTTCCTTTCAGACAATCTGTCAACCCTGTCAGAGTCTGGGCCAGCCAAAGTTTCCATATTGAATCAAATTAATACTTTCTTAATTTCTCTCTCCCCCTCTCTAACACACGCATACACACACACACTGCTAAAGCGCTAAAGTGTCAAGCGCTTCATTTCAGGAAAATCTTTTCATTAGCTTACCTCAGACTTTCATTTCTTTCAGGGCAGGTCAGTTTTGAAAACTTAATGAGGTAGTCAAGTTCTTTTGAAGGCAAATACACTGCACCATTCAAACCCCTTTAAAGTCTTTTGTACGTGTTCCTGTGTCAAGTTCTGCAATACATACTGAACTTGAAGTATAGTTCGAAGCTTTTTCTTCTCAGCCTCAAGTTTTAGCATGTGCTCCCTTCTCTGGGCCTTCTTCTGCGCTTTTAGTAGCTGTTAAAACAAATGGCTAATTAAGGGTAACAATTCTCTACCATCCCATATTAGAAATACGTGTTCTACAAAGTCTAAACCCAAATAGCTAAGATTAGATGATAAATCTCATGACTGTCAAACTATCAGTTTAGTCTGTCTCCTTTTTGAGCTAAAGAAGTCACTGAGTAATAAACTGGTTTGTCTCAGGTAACCGGAGCCAAGGGGGTCAAATATCTGACTCCCAAATCCAGGATATGTCTAGTACTACTAATATCACTATGATGAGCAGTGAAGTACCCATCACTGACGTCCATATTCATTTCAACATTTTACTCTTTCGCGTTTATGTATATCAGTCCTTTTGGACCTTTTAGGATTTTTATTTTCATTTCATATTCCAAGGGAAAATATATTTGAACTAAAAAGGTCAATTTTCAATCAACCAAAGACGACGGGCTAAAGCATAAGGAACTGAAAAGCTAACGGACATAAAATGTCTTCCAAGTGTAATGCCAAAAATCAGCCACAGCAAACATGCTATTTTGTTTAAGAAGTAAAATTAAAAATTTTTTAAATAATAATTTGTGCTGTCAGTCTGGACCGAGCTATATCCTCCAATATTTAGCTGACAAAACAGATATAGAAAATAAATGGAGCTTAAGTTTTCCCTCAGGCCAGGCACAATGGTACACACCTGTAATCCTAGCCCTTTGGGAGGCCGAGGAGGGTGAATCACTTGACCCCAGGAATTCAAGACCAGCCTGGGCAACATGGCAAAACCCCATCTCTACAAAAAATACAAAAATTATCTGGGCATGGTGGTGTATGTCTGTAGTCTCAGCTACTCAGGAGGCTGTGGTAGACAGATAGCTTGAGCCCAGGAGGTCAAGGCTGCAGTGAGTGGTGACAGTGCCACTACACTCCAGCCTGGGCAACAAAGTGAGATCCTATCCCCCACCAAAAAAAAAAAAAAAGTTTCCCCTCCAACAATGTGTGTATATAGATTGAGCAGCCCTAGATCTACTCTAAAGCTTAGAACTGTAACACCTTGAAGTATGACATAATATTCATGGGTCCCAGAAAGGACTTGCCATTTAACTAAAAAGTACTATCTCTTTCCATTAAGAAACCTAAAAGGTCTTCTCCCTCCATAGTTTTTCTGATTGTAACGTTTCCGTCATACTGGATATTTCGCAAGATATGAAGATTAAAATACAAAAAAAAAAAAAAACCACTAAGATTTTTTTCTATAGACAGGTGAAAGTATTTTGATATAGCATCAATATTTTAAATTATATAAAAGAGATGTTCATAAATCCTAACAGATTAAAATTAGGGGGGAAAAATCTCATGAAAAAGATTCACTGTGGCATAATTAATCCCTTCCTAGGGGATGTGGAAGCAACTTTTGAATTGAGCTACTGCTAGGGGCAGAAAGATAATAAGTGAAGATAAAATTCTGAGAATGAGAAATAGACTGGTTGAAGGTTGCATGAGCAAGCACATTTTCTCAGATGGGAACGGCTCAGTAAGGCTTTTTCCAAGACCTCAGTATAGACTGCATCAGTAACACTTACCAAAACTATAGGATTCTCTGATCCTGCTTGAGAGAAGAAAAGAGGATGGAGGTGGCACTCCTAGCTCTCCAAGACACTGGGATTCTCTTGGACAGAGTTTCATCATGGTATAGGCAAAAGCAACTGATTCGCAGGGCATCTTCAGACAATTATACCACATGATTATCTCAGATTTATCTTTGGCCAGTCTCCCAAGGTAGGACTGGGTGGTCGTATGGGCTCATGCCACCTTGAACTTCCCCTATCAAAGTATTTTTGGGTTTTTTGTTTGTTTTTGAGACAGAGTGTCATTATGCCATCCAGCCTGGGGTGCAGTGGCACAACCAAGGTTCACTGCAGCTTCGACCTCTTGTGCTCAAGTGATCCTCCCACCTCAGCCTCCTGAATAGCTGGAACTACAGGTACATGTCACCATACTTGGCTAATTGTTTTTTTATTTTTTATTTTTATAGAGATGAAGTCTCCCTATGTTGCCCAGGCTGGTCTCGAACTCCTGAACTCAAGCAATCCTCCGCCCAAAGGGCTAGGGTTACAGACGTAAGCCACCATCCCTGGCTATTTTTTATTTATCTGCATCCACGATGACAGGGACTACATCTACTGTTCACTAATATTCACTAGTGTTCAGCACAGAGTCTGACACATATCAGGGCCTCAAATTTTTGTTGAATAAAATCAAGTAACAAGAAAGTCTCCCAGATCATGATCAGGTATCATGAAAAGCCACGGACAAGAGCCAATTTCGCCTTCTTTAGATGAAAATTAGAAAGGTAAGTTACATTGTTCTCTTTTTCCAGTTGAGGACCAGTTTGGAAAGGAAAACAGAAGAAGTAAACCACTCTTAATCAGTAGTACTGAATGATAAAATTGGTAAGTTGGTTTTCTGTGTGGTTTTTTTTTTTTTTTTTTTTGAGATGGAGTCTCGCTCTATCACCCAGGCTGGAGTGCAGTGGCGCGATCTCAGCTCACTGCAAGCTCTGCCTCCTGGGTTCATGCCATTCTGCCTCAGCCTCCCGAGTAGCTGGGACTACAGGTGCCCACCGCCACGCCTGGCTACTTTTTTGTATTTTAGTGGAGTCAGGGTTTCA